>NC_057805.1:319199640-319568969 GCF_018294505.1 Triticum aestivum
CGGTCCAACGTGTCATGATGTACCAAGGCGATGCGTGTGTCCCTCTTCAGGCAGAAGCAATACTACGTGGTTTGAGATGATGGCGAACCGAAGTGTGAAATAATGGTTGCTTCGTCCGTCTGGGAAGGTGCGGCATTGTGATTTGACGTCTCATTGCTCATTACTACTACTGGGCCGGTACGAGTGGGGTGTGTCCCCCCTGCTGTTCTGCACTGTTATTTGGTGCTTGACACGTCGACCCGGTTGGTATATGTCCCACATGTCGGCGACAGGAAGTACATAATTCATGAAAGGGAGCGTCGACGGAGGAGTATACTACAGAATTCATGAAAGGGAGCGACTTAGTTTTGGAAAAATCTGTTTTTACGGAGTACGTACCCACTAGGGTTTATAGGGCTCATCTAAAAAACATTCGTTTTTCCGTTTGATAAGTCTCAATTCTACTATACTAGTAGTAGTACCATTACATGTTGGATTTCGAGGTGCGTTAGATCACCCGACGCAAGCAGTGTCAAGAGGAAACTAACCAATGCATGTACAAGTTCATGGAAATTTAGTGGTCATTCTTGCATTCGTTCTAATTAATGCCTCGATAAACATAACTTCTTGAGAAAAACGAGCGTACTAATTACTTGTGCAAACTACGAAATTAATTCGACCACTCACCGTCTACCTTGGTTGGAGAGATTTTGAAATTGAGCCATAAACTGGAAAGGGGGGAGTAGTAACTTTTGTCTCGATTACTATTTGTGGCCTTGTATAGATGCAAAATGTATTTTTTTATAGTGGCCTTGTATAAGTAAATGGAGGGAGTACTAACCAAAGTACGTAGTAGGGATGAGGAGTAAACGGAGGGAGTAGTAAAATTTTCTCCTCGTGCTGCGAGCCACCGCGCGCGTGGGTGAGGGAGCGGGCGTAAAGGCGTACAGTAGTAGTAGTACTACTACTACTACTCGTAAGCAAGCTTCACCTCATCCTGCGAGCCACCGCGCCCATGGGCGGGGAGACGGTGTACTAAGCAAGCTTCTCCTCGTTCTGCGAGTTGACGAGACACATCAAAAGTACTCCAATGTATAGAGCCTTGCCTCTAAGGTAGGCCCCACATGGTTTGCCTCTTTTTTTAATTTAACATAACGCATCAAGTCGCAATTTGTTTGTTCACCTGTGGTAGACGATCCTCGGGTGCTCATGCTGTCATGCATCCTCCAGCGCGCACGTTGGAGACGAGCTCGCATGAGCTGTGTTTTTTTGTCCCACAACGCCGCCCGAGCCGCCCGCAGACCGACCGACAACCCGCAAATTACGCCATCCAACCGTAGCCGCACACATTATGACAGCAACTCAACCAACCGGACGAAATTCACGCAAATACGTAGACAAACTGATATTTCGTATAAACAACGACGGAAATCATATAAAATACCGGATTTTCATACAAACATGACGGATTTCATTACATTCAAATGAACTACGCGGTGCTAGTTCTTGACAGCACAGGTATATAATACATGGCCTAAATGGTCGCCCGCCGATCGATTTGTGTTCCTCATGTCCGGCAGCACGATCACTAGACTGCCGGGAGCCCCGGAGGTATATGCTTCAGCGCAAAGGACGGCTCGCTTCCCCACTGCCCAACTGATATCATTGGCTGGTGCCGAAGATGATGGTGGCCGGCACTGGTTCGAGTTCATCACCGGCCACTACTTCGCCATGGCCGGCACCGGCTCGAGTTCATCCTAACATTCCCCTCTTCCGTGGAGCCCATGCGGGGTCGACGAAGGTCCTCGCAACAAAAGGATCCGGCAAGACACCTGTTGTGTACGCCGGCGTCGCCTCCGCAGTGGCCTTCTTGGGACCCAAGCGGCGGCGGCCTCCCGTGTTCTACTTCTCCTCGATGATGGCGGCGGACGCGGAGGCGCTGGCCACCGACTCGTCGCTCTCCGCCCACCCGGCTTCTGTCGGTGCTTGCATGGCGCAGCCGCTAGCATGGGAGTCTCCGCCACAGAAACGGGAGACGCGGTACGAGGCGGCGGCGTGGACGGCAGCGATGACGCTCGTGCGCCGCTCCTCGTCGAGCTGGCCTGGAGCGGCGAGTTGCTGAACCGCGCGCCGGCTTGGGGCGGCAACTGGCTCCGTCGGGCGAGGGGAGGGAGGTGGATCAGCGAGCTGCATAGCTCGTATCCGGCGGGCTACCCAGCCGGCTTGGATGCGGAATAACTACTCTTCGTAAGCCATTGTAAGAGTGGACAAAATGTTGGAGGAGATAGGGGAGCGGCAGAGGTGTGCGATTCTTGGCCGACGTTTGGCCTCGTTTAAATAGGAGATTAAATAGACGGCGGACGGGAGGAGCTCGGCCGGCGTTGCGTTTAACCCCGGCCCGGTCATGAACGGACGTGTGTCCAGAGTGGGTTTCTCGGCTTCCACACGGGCGGGTTTCATGGAGGCGTTTGAATGCGGCACGGAGGCGTGTTCAGCCGGGCGTGCCGCGAGTGGCGCCCTCGACTCTGACCTAGGACACCGCGCCGTTCTTCCACTGACGTGTGGGCTCTTTGGGTGCATGGCCTGCATGTCAGTGACCCAACGCAGGCAGCGCACAGAAGAGGAACCTTTGGTGGGCCAGGGCGGTCAGAAGCGGGCATTTCATAAACCGATGATTGTTCATTGAGTGTGACGTCATCTTTTTCATGTAGATAAGCCTACTATGTTGATAGCCCGTTCGATACGTTGTGATTCATAAAGACCGCTGCAAACATCAATGTTTTGCTTATCACAAATAAGATTGATTAATACCCGTAACAATCCATGTCCTTAACAAAGGTTGCATGCACGTATAGGTTGAGCGTGTGTCTTTCGTCGTGTGATGTGTGCATGCAGGCGTGCGAGTGTTGCGTGCGTGCAAGGGTACGTTTCAGTGTTGCATGCATGGGTGCGTACGTGCGTGCGTTCGTGAGTGCATGTGTACGTGTCAGTGTTGCACGCCAGCATGCGTGCGTGTGTATGTGTCAGTGTTGCACGCCTACATGCGTGCGTGCATGTGTACGTGCGGGGTGAGGCTACACGTCAGTCGACTGACTTTTTCATCTCTGGTCATTAGATTTTCCAGCCGTTGGATACGAAATCAAGGGCCTCCAGTTTATCATCAAACTCCACCCCCCCGAGCGCCAGCCACCACCGGCCGAACCGCCAGCCCCCGCCGCCTGCGGCCGGCCCGCCCTGGCCATCCCTCTAGCCCCCCCCACGCCAAGCTTTTTCTCCGGGGATCCCCACCCCACCGCCCAATGAACGCCCCCCCAACTGTCGGTAACTGCCAACCAGAGGTATCACAACTTCGAATACCCACCGACCACTAATTATTACCATTTATGTCCTTCATATACGCGCTGACGGGTGGGCCCTATGGTAATGTGCGCTGCTGAATGTGGATCGTTTGACTGGTCAATTGATCGTGTTATCAACAAATTACGGAGATGTATGGTGAGCAAGTGACCGTATGATCACCCTAAAATGTACTCCTATTTTATTAACACAGTACAGACTCAAACTACCATTTCTTTCTTTCATATACGGGCTGACAGGTGGGCCCCACGGTTACGCGCCCCGATGGTGCAACACTAGTTGCGCCGCGTGGAACGTTTGACTGGTCAATTGATTGTGTCATCAACAAAATACGGAGTTGTACGGGTGAGCCAGTGACCGTATAATCATTATATGTATTTGTTTAACACGGTACAAACGCAAGTCATATATACGCGCAAGCACTCACCGCTATAAGCGCACACACGCGAACCCTACCCCTATGAGCACCTTCGAGAGAGTGGGCCAGCATATATGATCTTGAGATTTTACGAAGTCACCATAGGTGCCTCGTAGTCGAGTGGAACGTCTCCTCCCACTGAACGTACATCGCCGGAAAATATTGAAATTAACACAAGATAAATGCGAGCACCGGGACTTTAACCTTGGTGGGCTCGAGAAACCACTGTCCTCTAACCATCCAACCACATGTTGGTTAGCACGACAAAATGTATGTGGTGACCGTGATGAGCTTATTCTGAAGTCCAGTGACCATATCGTGCTTTCGCTTCAAATACAATGACCGTAAGGGTCGTCAACAAAATACAGAGCACGCATCAAATGCAAAGTCCGTCAGTGTCATCAACAAAATATGGAGACGTATCGTGAGCTAGATACCGTTGTACTATTGTATATGCTTATTTTCTTAGTGGCCGATTGCGTGTGTGGTGTGGTGGGCACATCATTTCTAGTTGTGGTGGGTCAACATGAAGACTCATGGGTCGGTTCCATCCCGCGCCACATATAGGTAGGACCGACATGTGTTATACGAAGACCCATGTGGAGAACTCGGCGTACAACACGAAGCTACCAGAGTCGCGGAGGACTCTATCCCCACTGGTGATAAGCCGACTATATATGATTTGTAACCCTAGGCCCTTAGTATGTTATACAAGCTTGGGGGCTAGTTCGTCGATAGTATACAAACACGCACGATGCCTAGTATTCACGTGTACTCTGTACACACCCCTATCACTAATATACAGTACCAGGAGTAGGCTCTTTCTTCAACTGCAAGGGTCCGATCCGAACTAGGGTAAAACTTTGCCTCGTATTACCATCCAGCCTAACAGCCAGGGATATCCTACCGAATGATATGATTAAATCATATCTGCCAACTACTAAGAGAGAGGTGTGTCGGGGGGGGCAATGTGTGCGAGAGAGGCCTAAAGATAATGTGCGTGCGGGAGACACGTAGGCACATATATGTGCGTATAGAGGGCTAGTAGAGACCGTGCATGTGTATATATGCATGTGAGAGAAATAGTGTTTTCCAACTGAGATTAGTGAAAAGAGTGGTACATAGTAGTCAGAGAGAGAGAGAGAGAAACAGAGAGAGCATGTGCGTGAGACACCCCGACACCCTGAGAGAGATTGTGAGCATGTGTGAAAGAGAAATGCCGATGCATATAAAGTGTGTGCACTTATGCGTTAGATAGAGAGATATATAATGCGTTTGTGAGAACGGGGCGACGCATAGTGCATCTACGTGTAAAAGGCGGTTCTACGCATTAAATTAAAATATAAATGGCATTATTATTTTTGGATGAGATCATGAATTTTGCAAATTGCGTATGGACGAAAATCGGTCTATCAGACACCCATACTCTATTGAATTCTAGCATGTGCATGTGTTTATTTCATATTATCGATCATAGAGTGAGAGCGGTTTGAAATACAGGCAATGGATGCTTTTGCAATTCATATATAAGCATTAATTAGTGCACTCCATGTTGTTAGTGTGAAGCACTTTATACATTTGTCACTTGCATGGATACATTCCAAATTGCTAGCTACGAAATAGAATACATGTCGAATTCAACATAAAGGGGGTTTCGAAGATTCGAATTCATAGGAAGTGCATTCATCTATTTGAACCCGAGATAATGGCATTTTTAAATCAGATGTAAAAGGGGGCATCAATATTTGTTGTGAGTTTGAACATGCTATATATATTCATACGCATATCTAACTTTTTTTTGCAACCAAGGAGATTATATCTGGAACCATGCATGAACTGAGGTAAGTTGCATATTTTTTAATATATACTCGTGTACAATGTATATTCAAATGTACCCCCTCCATTCCAAAATAATCGTAGATTTAGGATTTTCAAGAGTAAAGATTTGTGAAGTTTGACAAATCCTGAAAGTTCAATTCAAGAGAACCGAAAACGTTAATGCTTCTGCTCCCAAATATTGAACGAAGCACCAAATAGGCCTCTGGTAACCCGAAACCGCGCGAGACTAATGTTTTGGTTGTAGGAAATTACTGTCCTGACTCTGGCCCGTGTAGCCTACCGGCCCGATGTCCAAAGGTCTAAACTAGGGTAGGTTTGTAACTTCACCAAGACGCCAGTCTCAACCGCCTCCGAGAAGCATTCATACGCCGTGGGCACCTACCCATGCGCTCGGCCGAAATCTATCCCGCCCACATTTGGGACACCTGACATGACTGTCCTACCCCCAACCCGCAATATGTCCGAAATTTTAGATGGGGGCAAAGTTTGTAACTTTCCCCAAATTTCAAACAAGCGCGTCTCAAACCGAAACATTGTTCCCCCTTAGTTGCCCGCCTCCCTCCGTTTCCCCATTCATACTCCATGGGCGCGAAAACACCCTCTCCACCAGCGGCGAAACCCCAGCCTTCTCCGTCCTCCACCCCATAGCGGCCAATCCACCGCCGCCCTGCTCCATCACGCCGGAGCCAGTACCCCGACGTCGTCGTCCAACGCAACCGCAACCGCAACGCCCTCAAGGACTTAGCAACTGAAGCCGAGGCAGAGCTGCCTCCATGACACCGACGCCGACGTGCGCCGTACCAGAACCACTCCGACCACGCTGTCCTGCACCTCACTGCTGCGGCTCCACTGTCGCAACCGTCCACCGCACCAGAGCTGTTCCCGCTACACCGTCATTCGCCGCCTCAGATCTGCTTCCCCGCCGCCGATAGACGGCCACCGCACCACACTCAACAACTTGGCCATGGGTTCGTCCAAGGCTGCACCGTCCTCCACAACTTCTGGTTTCCGGCGAACAACAAGAAGATCGTCGGAAAAACAGAATGAGGACACAACACTGCCAGCAGAAAGAGGCACTCCTCTTCCCTTATTCGTGCAAATCTTACGTCTCCGCTCACACCGTATTCATCCCACGAAAGAAACTAGTTGAGCGCTTCTTACTGCATCTTCTTCGTGATACTAAATGCACAAGGTTTCCTCCCTTTTACTATTTCACCTTTCCTAGAGGTCAGTAGCCGCCTGGATTTCAATTCAGGGTCAGTCCAACCGCAATTAAAAGAAGCAGCACCCGCTTAGGCGCGCGGAGCACCTAGTCCGCATGTTCCCCGGGGAAGCGGCGCATCGGTGTCTACCATAGGGGTGTGGGGCGCAGGAGCTGCGTGCGCCCGATATGGAGGTCGGCAGGGCTTGAATGGATGGCCGGGGGGGCGGTGCCAAGCACGGTGGTGCGGTGAGGTCGAGGGGAGGGCGCAGGCAGGGGAGGAATACTGGGCCGGTGGTCGCTGGCGTTTCGAGGAAGATCGTCAACACTGACTGGCTGGAGGTAGATGAAGGCGATCTGCCCGTTCTTTGTACATCGGACGGTGCAGAAAAAATGGACTGACCTATTTGCTTTCAGTCGACTATTATTTTCATAGAATCTTGTAGTAATTTAGTGTGCCATGCATGTTGTAGAGCTATCATATGTCTCCCGCCATTTATTTCTCACCGACCTGCTATCTGCTACCTTTACACTATACTAATTGTGCACACACTTCACCCATACTCACACTATTGTTTTTTATGCATGGGTATTTCAGACTCTGACGCAGTGTTGATGAATGCAGAAAAGAAAAGACAGAAGTCGCTCTAGTGTAATTCGAAGATAAGCACTAAGCGTTTCAGCGCTCTAATGGGTGCAGTGTCAGCAGTTGGAGACAGTAAACGTAGCTCTCCAGTTGATGATCTCAATTGCTACACACAACCATCCCAGGTGCTTGCTTTAACTTCGCGCTGTCAAATGTGGTTGCATGTTGCATATGGTGTCTAGCTTGTATTGCTTCCAATTTGGTTAAATTGCATCTGCTTACTTCACACATTATACCTTTGATAATGACATGCCTTCCTGTTTTTGATACATACTACATATGTCTATTAACCATGTTCGTACATCAAACTAATGCTCTTTTGTATCCCTCGTCAATCACTTATGATGAGACAGTCACCCGAGTGGGTTGCTGTGAGACGCCCTACTCGTTTAAAGAGTGCAGTGTCATCCTCCCCACATGATTCTCAAGAAACAGCAAGGCTAAATGAAGATAGTCAACATAGCTCTCTAGTTGATCACCGCAATTCCCCCACACCACCATCGCAGGTGCTTGCTCTTACTTGGCAGTGTGATATGTGGTTGCATGTTGCATATGGTGTCTACCTTGTAATGCTTCTAATTAGGGTAAATTGCATCTGCTTAGTTAACACATTATACCTGTGAATATGACATGTCTTCCTGTTTTTGGTACATACTACGTCTTTCTATTAACCATGTTCTTACATCAAACTACTTTTCTTGTGTATCCCTCATCAATGCTCCTAATTTGTTAAATTGCATCTCCTTAGCTTACACATTATACATGTGAATATGACACGCCTTCCTGTTTTTGGTACATACTATATGTGCCTATCACACCATGTTCTTACATCAAACTACTGTTCTTGTGTATCCTGCGTCTATCGCTTATGATGAGACAGTCACGCGTGTGGGTTAATATGAGACGCAATACTCTTATAAAGAATGCAATTTCATCCTCTCCACATGATTCTCAAGAAACAGCAAGCCTAAATGAAGATATTGAACGTAGCTCTGTACCTGAAGACGCACTTCCCCTACACCACCATCACAGGTGCTTGCTCTAACTTCGCAGTGTGATATGTGGTTGCATGTTGCATACGGTGTCTAGCTTGTAATGCTTCTAATTAGGGTAAATTGCATCTGCTTAGTTTACACACTATACCTGTGAATATGACATGCCTTCCTATTTTTGGTACACACTACATCTATGTGTTAACCTTGTTCTTACATGAAACTACCTCTCTTCTGTATCCTGCATCAATCACTTACGATGAGTCACCTTTATTCGTTGCATATTGCATATTATTTCTAGCCTGTTGCCATGTATTGCTTCTAATTTGGTCAAATACATTTGTTAGGGCACCCTTTTAATTTGGTAGAGTGATATTGGTTTCATCTTTCATATGGTTTCTAGCTTGCATCGATTCTAACAAGTTCAAGCACCTTGTGCTTAGTTTACACTTTATACATCATACATGTCAATATGTCACGCCGTCCTGTTTTTCATACATATTCCATCCTCCTATCATGCGGCTGCCTTACATGAAAGTAGTGTTCGTCAGTATCATGCATCAGTGAGTTCTGAAGAGCAAATTTTATTCCTTTTTCTTGTGGGTTTGACTTGACAAGGCAAAATCAAGAAAGAGGAAGGAAAAGAGTAAGGAAGGCGATGATGGTGGTCCTCTGCAGCAACGTAAACGGAGCATCTGTACCGATTCTCCTTGTACTGATAGTGCATTACAAGGTCCAAGTCTCCGCTCCCCTACTCCACCATCCAAGGTGCTTGCTCTAACTTGGCAGTGTGATATCTGGTTGCGTGTTGCATATGGTGTCTAGCTCGTATTGCTCCTAATTAGTGTAAACTGCATCTGCTTAGCTTACACATGATACATGTGAATATGACACGCTTTCCTGTTTTTGGTACATACTATATCTGTCTATCACACCATGTTCTTACATGAAACTACTCTTCTTGTGTATCCTGCATCAGTCACTTATGATGGGACACCTTTAAGTTGGCAGTGTGATATTGGTTTGCGTCTTGAATATGATTTCTAGCATGTATTGCTTCTAGTTTGATGAACGCCACCTATGACGAGACAGTTTTAACTTGGCAGAGTGATATTGATTGCACCTTCCTTATGGTGTCTTGTAGTGTTTCTAATTTGTTGAAGTGCCTTCTGCTTAGTTACCACATCATAGGTGTGAATATGTCAAGCCGTCCATTTTTCGTACATATTCCATCCTCGTATCATGACTTTGCCTTTCATCAGAGTAGTGTTCGTCAGTATCATGCATGAATGAGTTCTGAAGAGCGAATGATATTCCTTTTTCTTGTCGGTATGACCTCACAATGCAAAATCAATAAAGCTGAAGGAAATTGGCAAGGCATTGGATGATGGTGGTCCTTCCAAGCAACTGAAACGGAGGTTCTCTACAGATTCTACTCCGCCATCCTCCCAACAAGATTCACAAGACAACGCAAGGCTAGACAGTCAACGTAGCTGTGTAGATGATGAGCACATCTCCCCTACTCCACCATCACAGGTGCTTGCTCTAACTTGGCACTATTATATGTGGTTGCATGTTGCGTATGATGTCTAGCTTGTATCGCTTCTAACTTTGTTGAATTGCATTTGCTTACTTTACACATAATGCCTGTGAATATGACATGTGTTCCTGTTTCTACATCAGACTACTATTCTTGCATATCCTGCATCAGTCACTTATGATAAGGCACCTTTAAGTCGCCACTGTGATATTGGTTGTGTCTTGCATATGATTTCTAGCATGTTCTGCTTCTAATTTGTTGAAACGCCATACAGTTTGAACTTGGCAGGGTGATATTGGTTGCATCTTTCATATGGTGTCTAGCTTGCAGTGCTTCTAATTTGTTGAAATGCCTTCTGCTTAGTTACCACATCATAGGTGTGAATATGTCACACCATCTTGTTTTTCATACATATTCCATCCTCGCATCATGTGTTTGCCTTTCATCCGAGTAGTGTTCGTTAGTATCATGCATGAATGAGTTCTGAAGAGCGAATTTTATTCCTTTTTCTTATCGGTTTGACTTCACAATGCAAAATCATTACAGCTGAAGGAAATTAATCCGGCAGTGGATGATGGTGGTCCTTCGGAGCAACTCAAACAGGGGGTCTCTACAGATTCTACTCCGCCATCCTCCCAACAAGATTCGCAAGACAACACAAGGTTGGACAGTCAACGTAGCTGTGTAGATGATGAGCACATCTCCCCTACTCCACCATCACAGGTGCTTGCTCTAACTTGACACTCTTATATGTGGTTGCATGTTGCATATGATGTCTAGCGTGTATTGCTTCTAACTTGAATTGCATCTGCTTACTTTACACATAATGTCTGTGAATATGACACGTGTTCCTGTTTCTAGAACATACGTGTACATGATGAGCACATCTCCCCTACTCCACCATCACAGGTGCTTGCTCTTACTTGGAACTGTTATACGTGGTTGCGTTTTCCGTATGATGTCTAGTTAGTATTGCTTCTGATTATGTTGAATTGCATCTGCATAACTTACAACTTATACCTGCAACGATCACTTACCCATAAGACACATTTAACTTGGGACTGTGATGTAGGTTGCATCTTGCATTGTCTTCTAGCTTGTACTGCTTCTAATTTCTTGAAATGGCACTTACGACGAGACACTTTTTACCTGATAGAGTGATATTGGTTGCATGTTCATATGGTGCCTAGCTTTCATTTCTTCTAATTTTGTTGAAATGCCTTCCGCTTACTGTTTTTTCATACATATTCCATCCTCCTATCGTACGTGTGAATATGAAACGCTGTCTTTTTTTGTATATATTCCATCATCCTATCATGCGCTTGCCTTACATCAAAGTAGTGTTTGTCTGTATCATGCATCAACCAGTTATGCAGAGCTAATTTTATTCATCTTCTTGTGGTTTTGACTTCATAAGGCAATATCAGAAAATAGGAAGGAAAAGAGTAAGTTAGGGGATGTTGGTGGTCCTCCGCACCGACGCAAACAGAGACTCTCTAGATTTACCACTGCTACTGCTAATGAAGTTGAAGTCCCAAGTCTACATGATGAGTTCATCTCCCGTACTCCACCATCGCAGGTGCTTGCTCTAAGTTGACAGTGTGATAATTGGTTTCATGTTGCATATGTTGTCTAGCCTGTATTTCTTCTATTTTGATTAAATTGCACCTGCTGAGTTTATACGTTATACATGTGCATATGACATGGCTTTCTGTGTCTAGAATACACTTCATCTATCTCTCATAACATGTTCTTACATCAAAGTACTGCTGTTGTGTATCCCGCATCAGTCACTCATGATTGGACGCTTTTAACATGGCAGTTTGATAGTGGTTGCATCTTGCATTGATTTCTATGTTGTACTGCTTCTAATTTTTCGAATTGCCACTTATGACAAGACAATTTTAACTTGGCAGAGTAATATTGGTTGCATCTTTCATATGGTGTCTAGCTTGCATTACTTCTATTTTCTTGAAAATCCTTCTGCTTAGTTTGCACATCATAGCTGTGAATATGTCATGCCGTCCTGTTTTTCTTACATATTCCATCCTCATACGGTTGTCTTACATCAAAGTATTGCTTGTCTGTATCATGCATCAATGAGTTCTGAAGAGTGATTTTATTCTTTTGTGTTGTGGGTACAGCTTGACATGGCAAAGTCAAAAAAGAGCAAGGAAAATAATATAGTAGGGAGTGTTGTTACTCGTCGGGTGAAACGGAAAAGGTTCTGCCATCGAGATTTTGCTGGTACTTATAGTGCAGTAGAAGGTCCAAGTCCACCGGCTAAATCTACAAACACAGTATCACCTGCTCCACCAGCTGCAGCATCCGCTTCAACTGTACCAGCATCTCAACCAGTTACTCGTTCGTTTGCTCCGGAACTGGCCAGTTCCCAAGCTGCCTTCACACCTAACACTACTTCCGAAGCACTGCTGACACAATAGGACTTGGCAAGATCAGATGAACCTCATGAGCATCAACACCAAGACGGTACCTGACCGAGTCAAGTTGCAGTTGCATGCTCCTTTATATGTACTCTCACAGTTTGATGTGCACTAACACTTTCCATATTCGTTGTTGAACTAGCACCACGGCGCGAGCGGAAACAGACATCAGGGATAATGCTTGACAGATTAACAAAATCTAAAGGAGGAAGAATGGAGATCCATTTTGAGGCAGGTTTAAAAAGGCCACGTGATGCTACAGAGTCAGCCAAGTTAGTATCAGAGGCAGCCGTTGCCGTTAGCTGTCATGCACGTATCCTCCCAACGTGGATCCAGTACAGGAATGAGAAAGACAATACCCAGTTTAACACCTTCCTTGACCATTTATCCGTAAGTAATGTTATTCATCGGAATTAGTAATATTGTCTTGCTCTGTCCCATACTTTCTAGCTTCCTCCTAATAAGACTCACATTCTTTTTTTAACGGATGAGGTTCAAGATGATGCAACTAAACAAGCATGCACTCATGTTTTTCAGTCTGCTCTGCGACAGTATCGGTACCACCTTACAAAATCTCACTTTGAAGGCAAGGCTAACAATGAAATCGCCCAAACATCTCCAGTGGAATATATTACAGATGAAGACTGGACAACCCTCGTTAAACACTTATCTGGTCCAAAGTATCAGGTAGGCTATATGTATTTGATCAGACCACATATTGAACTTGTATTTATGTATGTGCCTTACAAGTGTATCTTCTTCTAGGCTAACTGTTTGAAGAACAAAACCAACCATTCTAAAGTGAAATTCTAGCAAACAACAGGATCTCGTAGCTATATTGCACACTGCGAGGCTCTTGTAAATAGCTGCTACTTCCTTCTTTTTTGTGCCATATTATCGTATCTATATTGACTTGTTCCAAATACAGAGGAAAGCCCGCGCGGACCAAAAAGAACCTGAACCGAATGCAGTGCAAATCTTCAAGGATTGCCACACTAGCAAGATGAAGGGCATGAGCACACCAGTTCAAGCCGCTGTTGTAAGTCCTTACTCCTCCTGCCTTGAACTGATTGGTACTGTGATGTGTTCATTTAACTACTTGGTTTGCAGCCAATGTCAGTTACTCTGTTCACTTTTATTCACAGTTGTCTTAACGTATCATTTCACCTTACATGGTTTAAAAGAGATGAAGGATATTCTTTTGGTCTTGATCTGTAATCTAGTTGTTATGTTCACGTGCGCACCCAATAATAAAATAGCCTGTTTGTTTTATATCTGTTTGCCCATGATATGAATGATGTCATACTATGTTCATCCTACTTTAAACCATGTCTCTTTATCCTTAGATGTCAACGAATGTGAGGAAATAGACAATACAGTAGGCATGCTACATGGACATATGTTCCGAAAGTGATTTTATTATGTAGTTGGCACTACAATACATGCTAATGTATTACAGTAGTTCACCAAAATAAGTTATGTATAAACGTTTAACCTACTTTGTTTGTTTTTGTCTCATTAGTAACTTATCTGGTACACTAATCTACAAGTTCAAACTTTCAGGAAGCTATGGAACAAATGATTGAACAGCCACAACCACCTGAAGGTGACGAGGCTACTACAGGCACAATGTCACCTCTTGCTACAGTGCGTCGGTATCTCTCCACTAACAGTGCAAAAAGCACCTTCCTGCGTAATTCTGGGTTGGTTGTCAAGGTAACCTCGTCCAAATCGCCTACTGAACAAAATCTTCCTGCTAGACAGAGTGATATATCTGTGCTCCAGACACAAGTCCAATCCCTAATGGACGTTGTTTCGGAAACAAGAATAGTGGTTGAGAAATGTCGTCAAGATATGAATGGTTTTGAAACCAGACTATCAGACATTCGCTTCGTTGTTCAAGAGCAATGGCGGAAAAAAGGTGGAGATCGTGCTGCTCCATCAGATTCTACAGCCTGAAACATTAGCACTCAGGTCAAATGATCTATGCTTCTATACATCTGATGGTGCTTTTATCTGGAAGGACTGTAAACTTTATGCCAACAAGCCTTTTGTTGTATGGTTGGAATTTATTTTGTTGTGATACAACATTTATGATGCTGCCTCAGGCTGCAGTAATTACGACGCTATTTTTGTATAGTGTAGGTTTATCTTAGTAATGTATTCGGCCGAAAGCTTCGTAGGAGCCCAACATGCCAACATTCGTCGGGCCCATTCCAATTGGGCCAAAAACGATTACGGGCCGAAATTGGCATGTAGCCCACTAAAAATATCTGGGCCTAAATCAGCATAAGCTTTCATATTTTTCTGGTAGGCCTGGGCAGTGAGCCTTTAACATGCCTAAAAAACATGGGCCTTCAGTAAAAATAGGTCGTTTACAGGTGTAAATATCTCGAGCCCATAAAAAACATGGGCCTTCAATAGACCGAAAGTGAGATTGGGCCCTGATTGTGCCAAATAACCCACTGGACTTAGCAGGCCGAAATGGTGGCCCATTTACGATGCGGATCTTTGACAGGCCGAAATTCGGACGGGCCGTAAATGCGCCGACCTAATACACGGGCCTTTAACAGGCCGGAACTTCAGTCGGGCTAGATTATCGTCATTTTTATATGGGCCGTTAATGGGCCCGATATGACGTTGGGCCACATATGGCCCATGGTTTACGTCCGGCGTTAACAGGCCGAAAATGACAACAGGCCGAAAGTGGCCCAAAGCTATAGTGGGCCTCTAACAGGCCGAATGTCAGACATGGCCGAATATGACCCAAATCCTTCACGGTCGTTTATGGGCCGAAAGTTTTGATGGCCTGTAAATGGGCCCAAATGAAGCCGGACCTTTAACAGGCCGGAAATACACCGGGCCGTAATTCGGCCCAATTACTTAGCGGACTGTTAACGGGCCAGAAGTGACCATGGGCCGCGTTGATGACAAGTTTAGGACAGGCCGTTGACGGGCCGATTTGACAGAGAATGTTGGGCCTTCAGCTGGGCCGGCCCATTATGGTTTGTAGAATCTTGTGGGCCTTTAGCTGGGCCGGCCCATTGTGGTCCGCAAAATCTTGTGGGCCTTTAGCTGGGCGGGCCCATTATGGTGTGCAAAATCATGTGGGCCTTTAGCTGGGCCGGCCCATTATGGTCCACTAAATTTTGTGGGCCTTTAGCTGGGCCGGCCCATTATGGTCCGCAGAATCTTATGGGCCTTCATTTGGGCCGGCCCATTTAAACTTTGTGGGCCACTTTTGGGCCGGTCCACGTGTCAACATATCATAGGCCCATCTCGACCGTTAGATGAGTGACACCTGTGCCAACGCGGAGCTGACGCGTGGATCCGTCAGCCAATGAGAATTTTACACGTGGAAAATCGGCATTGGTCGTGGCTGTTAACGGGTTATCGGATCCAAAATCCGACCCGGTAGCTTAACGGCGTTCCGTTACGGTGGATGCCACGTGTCGGTCACCCTTGACGAAAGCACTTCTGTGACGCGCGATTTATCGTCATGGAACACTTCTACGACAGCACAGGTATGACTATCTTGATTCTGTCATAAATTTGTCATGGATGTACATGCATGACAGAAAACGCGACCTACTGTGACAAACACGTATCATCACGGAAGTGTATTTCTTTTGTAGTGGTGGGTGGACCGGTGCTTGGGTGCTGCCCTGATACGTCTCCGTCGTATCTACTTTTCCAAACACTTTTGCCCTTGTTTTGGACTCTAACTTGCATGATTTGAATGGAACTAACCCGGACTGACGCTGTTTTCAGCAGACTTTCCATGGTGTTATTTATGTGCAGAAACAAGAGTTCTCGGAATGACCTGAAACTCCACGGAACGTCTATTTGGAAATAATAAAAAATCCTTGCAAAAGATGAAGACCAGGGGGCCCATACCCTGTCCACGAGGGTGGGGGGCGCGCCCTCCCCCCTAGGGCGCGCCCCCTACCTCGTGGGCCCCCTGGAGCTCCTCCGACCTCAAATCCAACTCTATATATTTGCTTTCAGGGAGAAAAAAACCAGAGAGAAGAATTCATCGCGTTTTACGATACGGAGCCGCCGCCAAGCCCTAAAACCTCTCGGGAGGGCTGATCTGGAGTCCGTTCGGGGCTCCGGAGAGGGGGATTCATCGCCGTCGTCATCATCAACCATCCTCCATCACCAATTTCATGATGCTCACCGCCGTGCGTGAGTAATTCCATCGTAGGCTTGCTGGACGGTGATGGGTTGGATGAGATCTGTCATGTAATCGAGTTAGTTTTGTTAGGGTTTGATCCCTAGTATCCACTATGTTCTGAGATTGATGTTGCTATGACTTTGCTATGCTTAATGCTTGTCACTAGGGCCCGAGTGCCATGATTTCAGATCTGAACCTATTATGTTTTCATGAATATATGTGTGTTCTTGATCCTATCTTGCAAGTCTATAGTCACCTACTATGTGTTATGATCCGGCAACCCCGAAGTGACAATAATCGGGACCACTCCCGGTGATGACCATAGTTTGAGGAGTTCATGTATTCACTATGTGCTAATGCTTTGTTCCAATTCTCTATTAAAAGGAGGCCTTAATATCCCTTCGTTTCCATTAGGACCCCGCTGCCACGGGAGGGTAGGACAAAAGATGTCATGCAAGTTCTTTTCCATAAGCACGTATGACTATATTCGGAATACATGCCTACATTACATTGATGAATTGGAGCTAGTTCTGTGTCACCCTATGTTATGATTGTTACATGATGAACCACATCCGGCATAATTCTCCATCACCGATCCAATGCCTACAAGCTTTTCACATATTGTTCTTCGCTTATTTACTTTTCCGTTGCTGCTGTTACAATCACTACAAAACACCAAAAATATTACTTTTGCTACCGTTACTTTTGTTACCGTTACCACTACTATCATATTACTTTGCTACTAAACACTTTGCTGCAGATATTAAGTTATCCAGGTGTGGTTGAATTGACAACTCAACTGCTAATACTTGAGAATATTCTTTCGCTCCCCTTGTGTCAAATCAATAAATTTGTGTTGAATACTCTACCCTCAAAAACTGTTGCGATCCCCTATACTAGTGGGTTATCAAGACTATTTTCTGGCGCCGTTGCCGGGGAGCATAGCTCTATTCTTTGAGTCACTTGGGATTTATATCTGTTGGTCACTATGAAGAACTTGAAAGACGCTAAGACAACAATTTATCCCTCAACTACGAGGGGAGGTAAGGAACCGCCATCTAGCTTGCGACACCTAAACCTGCTTCGGCTATTCGTTCTGATATGTCGCATGTTATTGATGATGCCACTTCTGCTATGCATGATACTTATGATGAGACTACTTCTATGCTTGATACTACTGTGCCACTTAGTGAATTTCTTGATGAACAAATTGCTAGGGCTAAAGAGAAAGAAATTATTGAAACTGATTATATTGATGAAAGTGATGATGAAGACTTGCCTGTTATTCCTGAGGGTTATGTTTTTGATAAAGAAGCTTCTTTAGCTATGTTAGCTTGCAGAGATAGATATGAGCTCAAGAGGTTATTAGCTAAATGGAATCAGCAATCTCTTAATGCTAGAATGAAACCTGACCCTGCTTTTGCTACTTCACCTATCTGTGTTACTGATAAGGATTATGAATTCTCTGTTGATCCTGATGTAATTACTTTGGTTGAATCTGATCCTTTTCATGGCTATGAATCTGGAACTGTTGTGGAACATCTTACTAAGTTAAATGATATAGCCACCCTGTTCACTAATGATGAGAGATCTCGCTACTTTTATATCCTTAAAATATTTCCGTTCTCATTAAAGGGTGATGCTAAGATATGGTTTAATTCTCTTGATCCTGGTTGTGTGCGTAGTCCCGAGGATATGATTTACTACTTCTCTTCTAAATATTTCCCTGCTCATAAGAAACAAGCTGCTCTGAGGGAAATACAATTTTGTGCAAATTGAAGAAGAGAGTCTCCCACAAGCTTGGGGGAGGCTTCTCAAGTTACTTAATGCTTTGCCTGATCATCCTCTTAAGAAAAATGAAATACTTGATATCTTTTATAATGGACTAACCGATGCTTCTAGAGATTACCTGGATAGTTGTGCTGGTTCTGTTTTCAGGGAAAGAACACCGGATGAAGCTGAAATTCTATTGAATAATATGTTCACAAATGGAAATAATTGGACACCTCCTGAGCCAATTCCTGAGCCTATTCCGAAACCAACTCTGAAGAAGAGAGGTGTTCTATTTCTCAGTCCCGAAGATATGCAAGAGGCAAAGAAATCTATGAAAGAAAAGGGTATTAAAGCTGAAGATATTAAGAATTTACCTCATGTTGAAGAAATACATGGTCTTAATTTACCGCCTGTTGAAGAAACATATGATCTTAATCCATTACCTACTGAAGAACCTCATGGTCTTGATAACCCGACACGGGTAGTAAAGGTAAATTCTCTCTATAGATTTGATGAAGGTGATATTCCTCACTATAAGTCTGCTAGACAATGCTTAGAAGAGTTTGATAATTTTATTGTCAAACAAGAAAACTTCAATGCTTATTTTGGTAGACAATTTAAATACAATTCCGATACGCTTGAACACTTGGGTGATTATATGTCTAGAGTTAAAGGTGAACTTAAACTCATTAGTAAACATGCTTCTATGGTTACCACTCAAGTAGAACAAGTACTTAAGGCTCAAAATGATTTTATCAATGAAATGAATAGTAAGAAAAATGATCATGCTGTTAGAGTGGCTACTAGAACTGGTAGAATGACTCAGGAACCTTTGTATGCTGAAGGCCACCCTAAGAGAATTGAGCAAGATTCTCAGAGAAATAATATTGATGCACCTAGTCCTCCTAAAAAGAACAAAAAGAAAAAGATAGGACTTCGCATGCTTCTCGTGAACCTATTGCTGAACCACCTGAGAATCCAAATGATATCTCTATTTCTGATGCTGAAACACAATCTGGTAATGAACATGAACCTAGTGAAAATGTTCATGATGATGTTCATGATGATGCTCAACCTAGTAATGATAATGATGTGGAAATTGAACCTGCTGTTGATCTTGATAACCCACAATCAAAGAATCAACGTTATGATAAGAGAGACTTTGTTGCTAGGAAACATGGTAAAGAAAGGGAACCTTGGGTTCAGAAACCCATGCCTTTTCCTCCCAAACCATCCAAGAAAAAGGATGATGAGGATTTTGAGCGCTTTGCTGAAATGATTAGACCTATCTTTTTGCGTATGCGATTAACTGATATGCTCAAAATGAATCCTTATGCTAAGTATATGAAAGATATTGTTACAAATAAGAGAAAGATACCTGAAGCTGAGATTTCCACCATGCTTGCTAATTATACTTTTAAGGGTGGAATACCTAAGAAACTAGGAGATCCAGGAGTACCCACTATACCATGCTCCATTAAAAGAAACTATGTTAAAACTGCTTTATGTGATCTTGGAGCCGGTGTTAGTGTTATGCCTCTCTCTTTATATCGTAGACTTGATTTGAATAAGTTGACACCTACTGAAATATCTTTGCAAATGGCTGATAAATCAACTGCTATACCTATCGGTATTTGTGAGGATGTGCCTGTTGTGGTTGCAAACGTTACTATTTTAACGGATTTTGTTATTCTTGATATTCCCGAGGATGATAGTATGTCTACTATTCTTGGAAGACCTTTTTTGAATATTGCACGGGCTGTTATTGATTGCAACAAAGGCAATGTCACTTTTCATGTTAATGGTAATGAACATATGGTACACTTTCCGAGGAAACAACTTCAAGTTCATAGTATCAACTCTATTGGAAAAATTCCATCAATTATATTTGGAGGTTTTGAATTTCCTCTTCCTACAGTCAAGAAGAAATATGATATTCTTATTATTGGGGATGTGCATATCCCCGTTGAGGTAACATAGTTTTATTCGGAATTTCTTCGGTTCCATGTTAGTCGGAATGAGTTTGTTAACAACACCTGATCAACCTTGTTAGTGGATTCCTTTTGATGAGCATGAGATGGATGAAACTACAAGGCACAACCTTCTGTAACTTCCTTCTACTTCCTGTTATTTAGTTCAAATAAAGCTAAAATAGCATTTTCCTGTCTGTTTTCCGAGTTATCCGTGCAATATAAAAATACTCCAAAAATAAAAGTTCTCCAAATGCCCTGAAAATGGAATATGAATTTTTCTAGAATTTTTGAGAATATCTAGCACTGAGAGCACAGCAGGAGGGGCAAGCACCTGGCCACGAGGGTGGAGGGCGCACCCTACCCCCCAGGGCACGCCCCCTGCCTCTGGGCCCACGGTGTCCCTCCTCCACTCATTCCTGCACCCATACACTCCTTCTTCCTCCCACAAACACCAATATCCAGCTCAAGCACGAGTTCTAGCTCATTTTGCTGCGATTTTCGATCTCCTTGCTCAAAGCACCTCTCACAAAACTGCTTGGGGAGATTGTTCCTTGGTATGTGACTCCTCCATTGGTCCAATTAGTTTTTGTTCTAGTGCTTTATTCATTGCAAATTTGTGCTGTCTAGGTGACCATGTTCTTGAGCTTGCATGTCAAATTTATATGGTTCCAAGTAGTTCTAATGCATGATATAGGCTCTAGGCACTTGTAGGAGTAGTTGCTATCAATTTTATTGAAGTTGGTTCACTTTTGTTTGAAGTTACTAAAAATTTCAGAATATTTCAGAAAATAATGAAGAGATTTTTGAGGGGCTCATCGAGCCGAAGCTCAAAGGAAAAGCAAAATGAAGAAGCACAGAGGCCCAAATATAATTTGCCTCGCACCGCGGAGGTTCGGCCGTGTGAATGGCCTTCCGATAATTTCTTGAGAGAAGCCAGGATTTATGATGATTTCTATTCATTGGATGAGAACGCTGGCCTCACCGACTTCCTCCGCGACCAACGTCATCAGTATCTCTTACTCACTAATACTTTTGTGCAAAACTTCTACTATTTTCCTAAAGAAACACCTCCTTCACTGGAGTTTCATTTATATGATGTTGTTAAGAAAATGCCACTAGAAGAATTTTGAAAGGTTTGCAAAAATACCTTTCGAGGGTACCTTAGATGAACCACATCGTAAAGATGTGGACGGGTTTATTGACACCATTACTGTGGGGGAAACTAGGAAGGTTTCCGATGCAAGAATCACTAGCATACATTTTCCTGTTTTACGCTACTTTGCCGTATTTGCTAGTCGTTGCCTGATTGGTCGCGGAAACTGTGGAAACCTTAGTGTTCCTGATATTATCATTTTGTTCCATGGTTTATTTTCTGATAACTCTGTTAGTATGCGCGGTATTATTGCTAAACGGTTAAGTTTGAACCGTACTAAGGGTCCCATCTTTGGAGGTATTTATGCTTCACGCCTTGCTGCACATTATAACATACCTATTAGGCTCTATGAGAAAGAAGAAAAATTGCTGCCCAATGCTTATTTAGATTATAAGAGTATGGTAGCGCATGATTTCATTGTTAAGAATAGGGAAGGGGAGCTTAAATACAAATTGTTCTTTGATAAACATCACCCTGAGACTATTACCTTGCCTGCTCCTTCCTTGTTTAATTTATCTAAAGGTCTGTATCTCGTTCCGTGGGCGGCCATTCAAGCTTACCGGAACCCTACACTAGCCCCGGAGCCGGAACCACAATTTGAGCCTCCACGACAGTCTGATTACTTTTGGGATCCGGAGATGACTGCCAGCCAGTGGCAGTCAGAGTCCTCTTCATCTCAGTACGACCCCAGCTACACCTATGGGTATCCGCCAGGCCATCCTTGGCAATGAACCAACTTAGGCCAAAAGCCTAAGCTTGGGGGAGTACGTATTTCCCACCGACATTACATTTATGTTCACACACTCATTGCTAAATGTCGGTGCTCATACTCTTTCACTGTAATATCCATGCTAGTTTATTTTATTTTTCTTGCTTTCTTCTTGTGTGTTTAATAAACTTTGAGAAAAATAAAAAACAATTAGTGTAACTTTTAGCTACTTTACTTTTCTTGTTGTAGCAAGTAATAATTAAAAAGAAAACCCAAAAAGATTTCCCGTTCTTCTTTTGCTTGTTGGGAGCTTTCCCGTGTAAATAGTTTTTATTTCTTTTCTTTTCTTTGGGGGTCGATAGGAGAAGACCATGGTTAAATTATTGAAGTGGCTCTTATATGCATTATTGTTGATTTAACCAAGAGCCCATATTTCCTTCTCTTCTCCTATTTATTGAATGCTTGCAGATTCCAGCTTAGTCCAATGCACGTGCACTCTTATTATTATTCACATTGTTCGGTCGTGGAAGTGAAAGGCAATTATGACGATATATGATGGACTGACTGAGATGAGAAAAGCTGGTATGAACTCGACCTCTCTTGTTTTTGTAAATATGATGGGTTCATCGTTCCTGATTCAGCTTATTATGAATAAACAAGTTTGCAATGACAATTAGAGATCATAGTTGCTCGTCCCATGCTTGATTAGCTATGAGTTATAATGGTTTACCTTGTGTGCCAACATGCTATTAAAATGGTTGTGATGTGGTATGATGGGGTGGTATCCTCCTTTGAATGATTTAAGTGACTCGACTTGGCACATGTTCACACATGTAGTTGAAACAAATCAACATAGCCTTCACGATATTTATGTTCATGGTGGATTATATCCTACTCATGCTTGCACTTAATGTTTGTTAATTTTAATGCATGTTCATGACTCTTGTCGCTCTCTAGTTGGTCGCTTCCCAGTCTTTGCTAGCCTTCACTTGTACTAAGCGGGAATACTGCTTGTGCATCCAATCCCTTAAACCCCAAAGTTATTCCATATGAGACCACCATACCTTCCTATATGCGGTATTTACCTGCCGTTCCAAGTAAATTTGTATGTGCCAAACTCTAAACCTTCAAATAAACATTCTGTTTTGTATGCTCGAATAGCTCATGTATCAACTAGGGCTGTCCATATCTACCATGCTAGGTGGGTTATTCTCAAGAGGAGTGGACTCCGCTCCTCATTCATGAGAAAATGGCTTGTCTCCGGGATGCCCAGTCCCATGCTTTATGCAAACTAAATTAAAGTAATTGCAAACAAAACTCCCCCTGGGACTATTGCTAGTTGGAGACACTCGTTGTTTCGAGCAAGTCATGGACCGATGCTTGTTGGTGGAGGGGGAGTATAAACTTTACCATTCTGTTTGGGAACCGCCTATAATGTGTGTAGCATGGAAGATATCGCCATCTCTTAGTTGTTATGTTGACAATGAAAGTATGCCGCTCAAAATATTATTTATCTCTATTTCAAAACCGAGCTCTGGCACTTCTACAAATCCCTGCTTCCCTCTGCGAAGGGCCTATCTATTTACTTTTATGTTGAGTCATCACCCTCTTATTAAAAAGCACTAGCTGGAGAGCGCAACTGTCATTTGCATTCATTACTATTAATTTATATTGGGTATGACTATGACTGGATCTCTTTTACCATGAATTACAATGTCTAGTCAGTCCTTGATCTTTAAAGGTGCTCTGCATTTATGTTTTGCGGTCTCAAAAAGGGCTAGCGAGATACCATCTTGTTATATCATATTATGATTGTTTTGAGAAAGTGTTGTCATCCGAGATTTATTATTATCGCTCGCTAGTTGATTATGCCATTGATATGAGTAAACATGAGACCTAAGAGTTATTGCAAATGTGGTTAGTCATAATCTTAGCTGAAAACTTGAATGCTGGCTTTACATATTTACAACAACAAGAGCAAACAGAGTTTTTAAAAGTTTTTCTTTATCACTGTCAGTTTATGAACTGAATTGCTTGAGGACAAGCAAACGTTTAAGCTTGGGGGAGTTGATACGTCTCCATCGTATCTTCTTTTCCAAACACTTTTGCCCTTGTTTTGGACTCTAACTTGCATGATTTCAATGGAACTAACCCGGACTGACGCTGTTTTCAGCAGACTTTCCATGGTGTTATTTATGTGCAGAAACAAGAGTTCTCGGAATGACCTGAAACTCCACGGAACGTCTATTTGGAAATAATAAAAAATCCTTGCAAAAGATGAAGACCAGGGGGCCCATACCCTGTCCACGAGGGTGGGGGGCGCGCCCTCCCCCCTAGGGCGCGCCCCCTACCTCGTGGGCCCCCTGGAGCTCCTCCGACCTCAAATCCAACTCTATATATTTGCTTTCAGGGAGAAAAAAACCAGAGAGAAGAATTCATCGCGTTTTACGATACGGAGCCGCCGCCAAGCCCTAAAACCTCTCGGGAGGGCTGATCTGGAGTCCGTTCGGGGCTCCGGAGAGGGGGATTCATCGCCGTCGTCATCATCAACCATCCTCCATCACCAATTTCATGATGCTCACCGCCGTGCGTGAGTAATTCCATCGTAGGCTTGCTGGACGGTGATGGGTTGGATGAGATCTATCATGTAATCGAGTTAGTTTTGTTAGGGTTTGATCCCTAGTATCCACTATGTTCTGAGATTGATGTTGCTATGACTTTGCTATGCTTAATGCTTGTCACTAGGGCCCGAGTGCCATGATTTAAGATCTGAACCTATTATGTTTTCATGAATATATGTGTGTTCTTGATCCTATCTTGCAAGTCTATAGTCACCTACTATGTGTTATGATCCGGCAACCCCGAAGTGACAATAATCGGGACCACTCCCGGTGATGACCATAGTTTGAGGAGTTCATGTATTCACTATGTGCTAATGCTTTGTTCCGGTTCTCTATTAAAAGGAGGCCTTAATATCCCTTAGTTTCCATTAGGACCCCGCTGCCACGGGAGCGTAGGACAAAGGATGTCATGCAAGTTCTTTTCCATAAGCACGTATGACTATATTCGGAATACATGCCTACATTACATTGATGAATTGGAGCTAGTTTTGTGTCACCCTATGTTATGATTGTTACATGATGAACCACATCCGGCATAATTCTCCATCACCGATCCAATGCCTACGAGCTTTTCACATATTGTTCTTCGCTTATTTACTTTTCCGTTGCTGCTGTTACAATCACTACAAAACACCAAAAATATTACTTTTGCTACCGTTACTTTTGTTACCGTTACCACTACTATCATATTACTTTGCTACTAAACACTTTGCTGCAGATATTAAGTTATCCAGGTGTGGTTGAATTGACAACTCAACTGCTAATAATTGAGAATATTCTTTGGCTCCCCTTGTGTCGAATCAATAAATTTGGGTTGAATACTCTACCCTCGAAAACTGTTGCGATCCCCGATACTTGTGGGTTATCATGCCCTTACTTTGACAAGCATCCCACTTATGATTAACCCCTATTGATAGCATGAAACAAGTGGATCCAAATCAGCCCCTTACGAAGCAACGCATAAACTAGGGTTTAAGCTTCTGTCACTCTAGCAACCCATCATCTACTTATTACTTCCCAATGCGTTCCTCTAGGCCCAAACAATGGTGAAGTGTCATGTAGTCGACGTTCACATAACACCACTAGAGGATAGACAACATACATCTCATCAAAATATCGAACGAATACCAAATTCACATGACTACTAATAGCAAGACTTCTCCCATGTCCTCAGGAACAAACGTAACTACTCACAAAGCATATTCATGTTCATAATCAGAGGAGTATTAATATGCATAAAGGATCTGAACATATGATCTTCCACCAAATAAACCAACTAGCATCAACTACAAGGAGTAATCAACACTACTAGCAACCTACAGGTACCAATCCCAGACTTAGAGACAAGAATTGGATACAAGAGATGAACTAGGGTTTGAGAGGAGATGGTGCTGGTGAAGGTGTTGATGGAGATTGCCCACTCCCGATGAGAGGAGCGTTGGTGATGACGATGGCGATGATTTCCCCCTCCCGGAGGGAAGTGTCCTGTGACGCCCCCGATTCAATCATACACTAATCATGCACGCAAACGTGTACGATCAAGATCAGGGACTCACGGAAAGATATCACAACACAACTCTAAAAACATAAATAAGTCATACAAGCATCATAATACAAGCCAGGGGCCTCGAGGGCTCGAATACAATTGCTCGATCATAGACGAGTTAGCGGAAGCAACAATATCTGAGTACAGACATAAGTTAAACAAGTTTGCCTTAAGAAGACTAGCACAAACTGGGATACAGATCGAAAGAGGCGCAGGCCTCCTGCCTGGGATCCTCCTAAACTACTCCTGGTCGTCGTCAGCGGACTGAACGTAGAAGTAGGCACCTCCGGTGTAGTAGGAGTTATCGTCGACGGTGGCGTCAAGCTCCTGGGCTCCAGCATCTAGTTGCGACAACCAGGTAGAATGGAAAGCGGGAAAAGAGGGAGAAAAGCAACCATGAGTACTCATCCAAAGTACTCGCAAGCAAGGAGCTACACTACATATGCATGGGTATATGTGTAAAGGGCCATATCGGTGGACTGAACTGCAGAATGCCAGAATAAGAGGGGGATAGCTAATCCTGTCGAAGACTACGCTTCAGGCCACCTCCATCTTGCAGCATGTAGAAGAGAGTAGATGGTAAGTTCACCAAGTAGCATCGCATAGCATAATCCTACCCGGCGATCCCCTCCTCGTCGCCCTGTTAGAGAGTGATCACCGGGTTATATCTGACACTTGGAAGGGTGTGTTTTATTAAGTATCCGGTTCTAGTTGTCATAAGGTCAAGGTACAACTCCGGGTCGTCCTTTTACCGAGGGACACGGCTATTCGAATAGATAAACTTCCCTGCAGGGGTGCACCACATAACCCAACACGCTCGATCCCATTCGGCCGGACACACTTTCCTGGGTCATGCCCGGCCTCGGAAGATCAACACGTCGCAGCCCTACCTAGGCACAACAGAGAGGTCAGCACGCTGGTCTAAATCCTATGGCGCAGGGGTCTGGGCCCATCGCCCATTGCACACCTGCACGTTGCGAGGGCGGCCGGAAGCAGACCTAGCCTAGCAGGCGTTCCAGTCCAATCCGGCACGCGCCGCTCAGTCGCTGACGTCACGAAGGATTCGGCTGATACCACGACGCCGAGTGCCCATAACTGTTCCCGCATAGTTGGTTAGTGCGTATAGACCAAATGGCCAGACTCAGATCAAATACCAAGATCTCGTTAAGCGTGTTAAGTATCCGTGAACGCCGACCAGGGCCAGGCCCACCTCTCTCCTAGGTGGTCTCAACCTACCCTGTCGCTCCGCCACAAAGTAACAGTCGGGGGCCGTCGGGAACCCAGGCCCACCTCTACCGGGATGGAGCCACCTGCCCCTTCAGCCCCCATCTCCGAACAGTATCATAAGTAATGTAACAGTATAAAGTATATAACATATGCCCGTGATCACCTCCCAAAGTGATCACGGCCCAGTAGTATAGCATGGCAGACGGACAAGAGTGTAGGGCCACTGATGGAACACTAGCATCCTATACTAAGTAATTAGGATAGCAGGTAAAGGTAACAACTGTAGCAACAATGACATGCTATGCAGCAGAATAGGATTAACCGAAAGCAGTAACATGCTACACTACTCTAATGCAAGCAGTATAGAGAAGAATAGGCGATATCTAGTGATCAAGGGGGGGGGGCTTGCCTGGAGAGCCGAGAAGGAGGGGTCGTCAACACCGTAGTCGAATTGGGGGTCGACGGCAGTCTCAGGGTCTACCGGAAAGAAGTAACAGAGGGAGAAGAAAATAAATAACAGAGCAATCAAAGTATCACAAAGCGTAACATGGCATTACGCGGTGCTAGAGGTGACCTAACGTAGTAGGAGGTGATACCGGCGAAGGGGGGAAACATCCGGGAAAGTATCCTCGGTGTTTCGCGTTTTCGGACAAACGAATCGGAGGGGGAAAGTTGCGTGTTTTCTATGCTAGGGATGTGTAGCGGACGAATAGGCTACGTAACCGGAATCGTCTCGTCGTTCTGAGCAACTTTCATGTACAAAGTTTTTTCATCCGAGTTACGGATTATTTTCTATGATTTTCCAAAGTTTTAATTCATGTTCTAGAATTACTGAAATTGTCTAAATCGAATTGAAGGCAGAATGTGCATTTGTTACGTAGTGTTACACTAGCCTATTTGTATGATAGTGGGACCCGAGGGGCTGGTCAACCATTTTACTTTGACTGGTCAAAAGGTGAGGTATGGCCCACATGTCATAGGCATCTAAATTAAATTAGTGTCTAGATTAGAATGGGGCCACATGTCATAGGCTATTAGGCTAATCTAGCACTAAACTGATACTAACTAAACAGCAGAATTAATCCTAGGACTAATCTAGCTAATTAAATTAGACCTAACTAAGTTGGGCCGGCCGCACACACGTGCACTCACACAACACACACACACACACAATGCTAGAGGTTGAATCTGTTTTCTGTTAACAGAAGATAACATTTTGTGATTTTCATAGGACTTAAACCATGCATCGAATGGATTTGGTCCAGTGGGATAAAATGGAGTTTGTCAAGTATACTACCTTCACATAATATTTTTGCTCCTGTTAGTAGTTGTTTAGTGGCTGTTTAGGGGCAGTCCAGGGGTTACTCAATGTAATATTGGGAAAGCTAGTTGCATCTACAGTAGTTAGTAGCAGCAGCAGTACAGCAAGCGGGTGGCTGGACAAGGGTGCGGGGCTGCGTGGGAGCAACAAGCGGCGTGGGGGCGGCGACCACATGCGCGGGCTAACGCGCGGAGGTGCGGCCAAGACGAGCTGCAGGCGGCAGCGCGGTAGTAGCAGGAGAACTAGCAGCGGCCGGAGCCGGCCATGAGGTGGCTGGAGCTTGCGGGCGCGCGCGGGGGAGCTCGGGTGAGCCGGCGGAGCGTGGCGGTGACCGGAGCTCGACCGAGCTCGGGGTCGTGGCTGTGGGACACGGCACAGGGGTCCGAGGACACAAACGGCATCGCTGCGAGGTCCTGAGCACGCCCACGTGCTTGGCGGGCCAGGAGGAGGCGACGACAGTGAGTGCAATGACGGTGACGAACTACGGTGGTGATAGTAGGAGATGGAGGGACGAGTTCAGGGGAGGGGGAAATGTAGCGGCGCTCACATCGGTGACGGGGAGCCGCTCGTTGAAGCCGGAGGGGGTCGGGGCGGAGCTAATCGACGGGGAGGACGACGGCGGCCGAAGAAGAGGAAGTGGACGCACACGTCATCGTGGTGACCTCCTGGCTCCGATCCAGCGGCTTAGTTAAAGCAGGGGGAGCACCACAGAGCTTCTTGACGTGTTACAAGGGCGCAGGGTCGACAGGGAGCGCGGCAGGGAGGCAGCCCATGGCAACGGCGGCGGCGGGTCTGCGCTGTGGGGAGGAGAGGGGCGAGAGGAGGGGATGAGGAACGTGCTAGGGTTCCAGGGGGCTCGGGGGTGCTCTTAACTGCCGCGGGGAGGCGCTGGATGGCCGGCGTGTGGCCTCCCGCGGCCACGGACGACCCACGGCCGTCCAACGGGGCACGTGAACAGGAGGTAGGAGATAAGGGGGTTAGTGGGCTGGATGTGTACTGTAGCAATGGGCTACAGTGCACAGTGCAGCTTTAGACTTTCTCCTAACTTTTTATTTTACTTTTTTTTCTTTCCTGCTTTCTTTTATTTCTTTAATGGTTATAGTTTTATAAAATACACTGAGGGTTCCTAGATTAGTATTACCATATTTACTACTGCCACAGTAATTTGGGTAACTATTCAAAATAGTTTAACATTTTATAAATAATAAGAGGCATTCATTAAATTGGTTAAGCCGTTGTTTCATTCACATTTGAGTATTTAAACATCTTATAAAAGTGTGGTTTATCCTCCTAAATTACCTATGCATTATTTGGCACTACCCGAACATTTTATTTTTATTGTTTGAAAATTTCGTTGTTTGCCTTTAATTAAAATTTGAATTTGAATCGTTTTGTACTAACACGAGATTAGCAACAGTAATCGAGGTGACGTGGCATCATTAGCTGAGGTTCACTGTAGCTTAAATATCCTGGCGTCACATGTCCCCGCCAGAACAGCTCTGCCGGAGCCCTAGATTGGTTCCGCCAAGGTTCCGCCTCGTGGCGGTGGAGTCTCGTCCCGAAAGCTTGCTTCTGATTTTACTTCGGACGAATGACTTCATATAGCAGAAGATGGGCACCGGAGGGCCAACGGGGGGCCCATGAGGCAGGGGACGCGCCCAGGGGGTAGGGCGTGCCCCACCCTCGTGGCGATGGTGTGGGCCCCCTCTGGTATTTCTTCCACTCAGTATTTTTTATTATTTCCAAAAATAACTTTCTTGGAGTTTTAGGACTTTTGGAGTTGTGCAGAATAGGTCTCTAATATTTGCTCCTTTTCCAGCCCAGAATTCCAGCTGTCGGCATTCTCCCTCCTTATGTAAACCTTGTAAAATAAGAGAGAATAGGCATAAGTATTGTGACATAATGTGTAATAAGAGCCCATAATGCAATAAATATCGATATAAAAGCATGATGCAAAATGGACGTATCAACTCCCCCAAGCTTAGACCTCGCTTGTCCTCAAGCGGAAGCCGGTAACGATAAATATGTCCACATGTTTAGAGGTAGAGGTGTCGATAAAATAAAATACGGACATGAGGGCATCATGATTATTCTCATAACAACAACATATATGGATAATGTCATATGATTTCTTATGCCCAAGTAATAATCTATTCACAATGCAAAGTATGAATCAGAAACTTTATTGAGAACTAACAAACTATAATCTCAGTCATTGAAGCAATTGAAATTTATCATAACATCGTATGTCAGAGCTTTTTAGCAAGTCCACATACTCAACTATCATTTAATCTTTCACAATTGCTAACACTCACGCAATACTTGTGGTTACGGAGTTTTAACCGGACACAGAGAAAGATAGGGGCTTATAGTTTCGCCTCCCAAACTTTTACCTCAAGGGTAATGTCAACAATAATAGCTCATGCTAACCTACATCCAATTAGATATATATATATCAGGATCTTTCCAACATCATGTGCTTGCCAAAGGATAAAATGTAAAAAGGAAAGGTGAAGATCACCATGACTCTTGCATAAGGTAGAAGATAATAATAAAAGATAGGCCCTTCGCAGAGGGAAGCAGAGGTTGCCATGCACTTTCAGGGTTGGATGCACAAAATCTTAATGCGAAAGAACATCACTTTATATTGCCACTTGTGATATAGACCTTTATTATGCAGTCCGTCGCTTTTATTTCTTCCACATCACAAGATCGTATAAAGCTTATTTCCTCCACACCAATCAATCGTACATATTTAGAGATCAATTTTTGTTGCTTGCACCGATGACAACTTACTTGAAGGATCTTACTCAATCCATAGGTAGATATGGTGGACTCTTATGGAAAAACTGGTTTAAGGGTATTGGGAAGCACAAGTAGTATCTCTACTTGGTGTAAAGAATTTGGCTAGCATGAGGGGGAAAGGCAAGCTCAACATGTTGGAGGATCCATGACAACATACTTTATCTCAGATATAAGAAAACATAACCCATTACGTTGTCTTCCTTGTCCAACATCAACTCTTTAGCATGTCATATTTTAATGAGTGCTCCCAATCATAAAAGATGTCAAAGATAGTATATTTATATGTGAAACCTCTCTTTCTTTATTACTTCCTATTAATTGCAACGATGACCAAAGCTATGTTTGTCAACTCTCAACAATTTTAATCATCATACTCTTTCTATGTGAAGTCATTACTCTCCATAAAATCAATATGATCTCTTTGTTTCTTTTTATTCTTTTCTCTTTTCTTCTATTCACTCAAGATCATGGCAAAATAATCGAGCCCTTGACTCAACACTAATCTTTATTATATAGCTCACGGACTCGATTACATAGAGGGGTCATAAAGCAAAACGCAAAACTAGATCATACCAAAACTTTATTCTACTAGGTCAAGATATTACTGAAAGGATCGAACTAAGTAAAACGGTAAAGATAGAGATGTGGTGGTGATACGATACCGGGGAACCTCCCCCAAACTTGGCAGTTGCCAAGGGGAGTGCCCATACCCATATGATTATGTCTCCTTTTTCGGGGATGGTGATGTGATATTCTTGGCGATGATGCCCCTTAGGATACGATTCTCCTCCTCGAGCTTATTGACTTGCTGCTTGAGGTCCATTAGTTCCTTTTGAAGCTTTCCTGCAACGGCCAAAGCTCCTTGCACCCAAGGGTGTTGCATAGCTGCGGGAGAACAAGTGACACTCTTCTTCATGTTTTCATAAGAAAGAAATCTAATATTGGAAGGGATAACCGAGTTTGGAATAGCCGAGCTCTGTAGTTCCCCCATTATGAATCCAGCTCGGAAGCGAGAAGTGATTGCTTGGTCCTCCTCCATGGCATCTATCCTCTTCAAATCAGCCTCCATCTCTTCCTCCGTTGCTGGCCCAAAGTGGTCAGCATTGTTGTTTGTCCTTGATCTCGATGCCGGATGAGACACCCGGCTCTCCCCGACTGACTCTTGAGAAGACATCTTACTATAGTCTGCAGCAGCAACGGCTCGAAACACAAACAGAGGATAATTGCGTGATACGGGAGTCAAAACCTTCGGGAGAATATATAATGAATTTTTACCGACCAAAAGAAGTGTCGTGCAAGAAAACGGAGTCCGGAGAGCACACGACGTGCCCACGAGGCAGGGGGGCGCACCCAGGGGGTAGGGCGCGCCCTCCACCCTCGTGGAGCCCTCGTGTCCTTCCCGGGCTGCTCCTTATTTTTCTATTTTTCTAAATATTCCAAAACGAAGAAAAATTGCCATTAGAACTGTTTTGGATTCGGTTTACTTACCATACCACATACCTATTCCTTTTCGGGGTCTGAAACGTTCCGGAAAGTGTCCCTTATGTATTCCTCCGGGGTTACGGTTTCAATAACATTGGTTTCAACATTTATGGGATTACCTGAGATATAATGTTTAATTCTTTGACCATTCACCACCTTCGGATTTGTGCCTTCGAAGTTGTTGATTTTTATGGCACCGGAACGATAGACCTCCTCGATAACGTAAGGGCCTTCCCATTAAGAGAGAAGTTTTCCTGCAAAAAATCTTAAATGAGAGTTGTATATCAATACATAATCACCTACATTAAACTCACACTTTTGTATTCTTTTGTCATGCCATCTTTTAACTTTTTCTTTAAACAACTTGGCATTTTCATAGGCTTGGGTTCTCCATTCATCAAGTGAGCTAATGTCGAATAACCTCTTCTCACCGGCAAGTTTGAAATCATAATTGAGTTCTTTAATAGCCCAATAAGCCTTATGTTCTAGTTCGAGAGGTAAGTGACATGCTTTTCCATAAACCATTTTATACGGAGACATACCCATAGGATTTTTGTATGCAGTTCTATAGGCCCATAATGCGTCATCAAGTTTCTTGGACCAATTCTTCCTGGATCTATTAACAGTCTTTTGCAAAATTAATTTGAGTTCTCTATTACTCAATTCTACTTGACCACTAGACTGTGGGTGATAAGGGGATGCAATTCTATGATTAACATCATACTTAGCAAGCATTTTACGGAAAGCACCATGAATAAAATGTGAACCACCATCAGTCATTAAATATCTAGGGACTCCAAACCTCGGAAAAATAACTTCTTTAAGCATCTTAATAGAGGTGTTATGATCAGCACTACTAGTTGGAATAGCTTCTACCCACTTAGTAACGTAATCAACATCAACTAAAATATGTGTATACCCGTTAGAGGCAGGAAAAAGTCCCATATAATCAAAGCCCCAAACATCAAATGGTTCAATAACAAGTGAGTAATTCATAGGCATTTCTTGACGTCTACTAATATTACCAATTCTTTGACATGCATCACAAGATAAGACAAACTTACGGGCATCCTTGAAGAGAGTAGGCCAATAAAAACCAGATTGCAATACCTTATGTGCAGTTCTATCTCCAGCGTGGTGTCCTCCATAAGCTTCGGAGTGACACTTGCATAGGATCTGTTCCTGTTCATGCTCAGGCACACAACGTCTAATAACACCATCTACTCCTTTATAAAGATGTGGGTCATCCCAAAAGTAATGTCTCAAATCATAATAAATCTTTTTCTTTTGCTGGTATGTGAAACTAGGTGGTATAAATTTAGCAACAATTTAATTAGCATAATCAGCATACCATGGAGCAATACGAGAAGCATTTATTACATTTAATTGTTCATCAGGAAAGCTATCATCAATAGGTAGTAGGTCATCAAGAACATTCTCTAACCTAGACAAGTTGTCTGCAACAGGGTACTCAGCTCCCTTTCTATCAATTATATGCAAATCAAATTCTTGTAGCAAGAGAACCCATCTAATAAGTCTAGGTTTAGCATCTTTCTTTTCCATAAGATATTTAATAGCAGCATGATCCGTGTGAATAGTTACTTTAGAATCAACAATATAAGGTCTGAACTTATCACAAGCAAATACAACTGCTAAGAATTCTTTTTCAGTAGTAGCATAATTTCTCTGAGCATTGTCTAGAGTTTTACTAGCATATTGAATAACATTTAATTTCTTATCAACTCTTTGCCCTAGAACAGCACCTACAGCATAATCACTAGCATCACACATAATTTAAAAAGGTAAATTCCAATCAGGTGGCTGAACGATAGGTGCAGAGATCAATTCTTTCTTAAGTATTTCAAATGCTTCTACGCAATCATCATCAAAGATAAATGGTATATCTTTTTGTAACAAATTAGTCAGAGGCCGAGAATTTTTTTAGAAGTCCTTAATGAACCTCCTATAAAAACCGGCATGACCAAGGAAACTTCTTATACCTTTGATGTCCTTGGGACATGGCATCTTTTCAATAGCATCAACCTCGGCTTTATCAACTTCAATACCTCTTTCAGAAATTTTATGCCCCAAGACAATACCTTCATTAACCATAAAGTGGCACTTTTCCCAATTCAAGACAAGATTAGTTTCTTCACATCTCTGCAAAACTCGATCTAGGTTGCCCAAGCAATCATCAAAAGAGGATCCATAAACGGAGAAATCATCCATGAAAACCTCACATATGTTTTCACAAAAGTCAGAGAATATAGCCATCATGCATCTTTGGAAGGTAGCAGGTGCATTACATAAACCAAAAGGCATACGTCTATAAGCAAAAGTACCGAAAGGGCAAGTAAAAGTGGTCTTTGATTGATCATCGACTGACACAGGTATTTGAGAGAAACCAGAATAACCATCTAAAAAGCAAAAATGTGTATGTTTGGATAATCTTTCTAGCATTTGATCAATAAAAGGTAAGGGGTAATGATCTTTTTTAGTAGCCTTATTTAATTTGCAGAAGAAATCAATTATCATCCTATAACATGTAATAATTCTTTGCGGAATCAATTCATCTTTATCATTAGGAACGACAAAAATACCTCCCTTTTAAGGGACACAATGGACAGGACTTACCCATTGACTATCAGCAACGGGATAAATAATACCTGCCTCAAGAAGCTTTAGTATTTCCTTTCTTACCACTTCTTTGATCTTAGGATTCAGCCGTCGTTGGTGATCACGAACTGGTTTGGCATCTTTCTCCAAATTTATTTTGTGTTGGCATAGAGTGGGGCTAATGCCCTTAAGATCATCAAGAGTATATCCAATAGCAGCGCGGTGCTTTTTCAGAGTTTTCAATAATCTCTCTTCTTCATGCTCTGAAAGGTTAGCACTAATAATAACAGGATATATCTTTTTCTCATCAACATAGGCATATTTAAGAGTATCAGGTAACGGTTTAAGCTCAAACACGGGATCGCCCTTGGGTGGAGGAGGATCCCCTAGGATTTCAACAGGCAAATTGTGTTTCAGGATGGGTTCCTGTTTAAAGAATACTTCATCTATTTCCCTTCTTTCATTCATAAACATATCATTTTCATGATCTAGCAAATATTGTTCTAAAGGATCACTAGGAGGTACGGCAATTGAAGCAAGACCAATAATTTCATCTTTATTGGGCAATTCCTCTTCACGGTGTTGTCTACGAAATTTAGAAAAGTTGAACTCATGAGACATATCACCAAGACCAATAGTAACAACATCCCTTTCGCAGTCTATTTTAGCATTAGTTGTGTTCAAGATGGGTCTACCAAAAATAATGGGACAAAAGCTATCTTGTGGGGAACCAAGAACAAGAAAATCAGCAGGATATTTAGTTTTCCCACACAAGACTTCAACATCTCTAACAATTCCAATGGGTGATATGCTATCTCTATTGGCAAGCTTGATGGTAACATCAATATCTTCTATCTCGGCAGGTGCAATATCATGCATAATTTCTTTGTATAAGTCATGTGGTATAGCACTAGCACTGGCACCCGTGTCACATAAGCCATGATAACAATGATCTCCTATTTTAACAAAAATAACAGGCATGCCTACCACAGGTCTATGTTTATCTTTAGCACAGGGTTTAGCAATTCTAGAAGTTTCATCACAGAAATAAATAACATGCCCATCAATATTATCAGCCAAGAGATCCTTAACGATAGCAATATTAGGTTCAACTTTAACTTGCTCAGGAGGTGTGTAGGTTCTAATATTGCTTTTACGAACCACGGTTGAAGCTTTAGCATGATCTTTTATCCTAACAGGAAAAGGTGGTTTCTCAACATAAGCAGTAGGAACAATAGGATCATTATAAGTGATAGTCTTTTCTTCAACTTTAATAGGTGCAGCTACTTTTACTTCTATGGGAGGATAATATTTAAACCACTTCTCCTTAGGGAGATCAACATGAGTAGCAAAAGATTCACAGAAAGAAGCTACTATCTCAGAGTCAAGTCCATATTTAGTGCTAAATTTACAGAAAACATCGGTATCCATAAAAGATTTAACACTATCAAACTTAGGTGTCATACCTGACTCCTTACCTTCATCGAGATCCCAATCTTCAGAGTTGCGTTTAATTCTTTCCAATAAGTCCCATTTGAATTCAATAGTCTTCATCGTAAAAGAGCTAGCACAAGAAGTATCGAGCATGGTGCGATTGTTATCACAAAGCCGAGCATAAATTTTTTGAATAGTCATTTCTCTTGAGAACTCATGATTGGGGCATGAATATAACATTGATTTAAGCCTCCCCCAAGCTTGAGCGATGCTTTATCCTTCGCGAGGCCAGAAATTATATATATAATTGTGATCACGATGAACAAGATGCATAGGATAAAACTTCTGATGAAATTCTAATTTCAATCGTTTGTAGTTCCATGATCCCATATCATCACATAACCTATACCATGTCAATGCATCTCCCTTCAAAGATAAAGGGAAGACCTTCTTCTTAATAACATCATCGGGCACACCTGCAAGCTTAAATAATCCACAAACTTCATCCACATATATTAGGTGCTCATCAGGATGCATTGTTCCGTCTCCTGCAAAAGGATTAGCTAGCAGTTTTTCTATCATACCCGAAGGAATCTCAAAGTAGACATTTTAATTTTCAGTAGGTTCAGTAGGTTGAGGAGCAACTCTTTGCTCTACTGGTCGGGGTGAAGATACCCCGAACAAGCCCCTCAGAGGATTACTTTCCATAGTAACAAGTGACAGTAAATTTCAGCACACTATATAAATTTTGCCTTACCAAATTCCACCTACCAAAGGCGCTTCACTCCCCTGCAACGGCGCCAGAAAAGAGTCTTGATGACCCACAAGTATAGGGGATCTATCGTATTCCTTTCGATAAGTAAGAGTGTCGAACCCAACGAGGAGCAGAAGGAAATGATAAGCGGTTTTCAGCAAGGTATTCTCTGCAAGCACTGAAATAATAGGTAACAGATAGTTTTGTGATAAGATAATTTGTAACGAGCAACAAGTAACAAAAGTAAATAAGGTGCAGCAAGGTGGCCCAATCCTTTTTGTAGCAAAGGACAAGCCTGGACAAACTCTTATATAGAGAAAAGCGCTCCCGAGGACACATGGGAATTATCGTCAAGCTAGTTTTTATCACGCTCATATGATTCGCGTTCGTTACTTTGATAATTTGGTATGTGGGTGGACCGGTGCTTGGGTGCTGTCCTTTCTTGGACAAGCATCCCACTTATGATTAACCCCTATTGCAAGCATCCGGAACTACAAAAGAAGTATTAAGGTAAACCTAACCATAGCATGAAACATATGGATCCAAATCAGCCCCTTACGAAGCAACTCATAAACTAGGGTTTAAGCTTCTGTCACTCTAGCAACCCATCATCTACTTATTACTTCCCAATGCGTTCCTCTAGGCCCAAACAATGGTGAAGTGTCATGTAGTCGACGTTCACATAACACCACTAGAGGAAAGACAAAATACATATCATCAAAATATCGAACGAATACCAAATTCACATGACTACTTATAGCAAGACTTCTCCCATGTCCTCAGGAACAAACGTAACTACTCACAAATCATATTCATGTTCATAACCAGAGGGGTATTAATATGCATAATGGATCTAAACATATGATCTTCCACCAAATAAACCAACTAGCATCAACTACAAGGAATAATCAACACACTAGCAACCCACAAGTACCAATCTGAGGCTTTGGGACAAAAACTGGATACAAGATATGAACTAGGGTTTGAGAGGAGATGGTGCTGGTGAAGACGTTGATTGAGATTGACCCCCTCCCGATGAGAGCTTCGTTGGTGATGACGATAGCGATGATTTCCCCCAGGGCGCGCCCCCTGCCTGGGCGCGCCCCCTGCCTCGTGGGCCCCACATGTCCCCCCTCCACTTATTCCAGCACCCACACACTTCGTCTTCCTCCAAAAAAATCACCACACAGCTCAAACTCGTGTTCTAGCTCGTTTTGCTGCGATTTTCGATCTCCTTGCTCAATGCTCCACTCACAAAACTGCTTTGGGGGATTGTTCTTCGGTATGTGACTCCTCCAATGGTCCAATTAGTTTTTGTTCTAGTGCTTTATTCATTGCAAATTTTTGCTGCTGAGGTGGCCCTGTTCTTGAGCTTGCATGTCAAATTTATATGGTCCCAAGTAGTTCTAATGCATGATATAGTCTCTAGGCACTTGTGGGAGTAGTTGCTATCAATTTTTTTGAGTTTAGTTCACTTTTATTTTGAGTCACTAAAAATTTCAGAAATTTTCAGAAAAAGAAGATGATGAAGAGATTGTTGAGAGGCTCTTCGAGCCGAAGCTCGAAGGATAGTCACAGTGAGGAGGATAAGAAGCCCAAATATAATCTCCCTCGCACTGCGGAGGTTCGGCCATGTGAATGGCCTTGTGATGAGTTCTTGAAGGCAGCCGGGATTCATGATGGTTTTTATTATTTGGCTGAGAATGCAGGCCTCACCGACTTCCTCCATGACCAGCGCGGACAGTATCTCCTACTCACTAATATTTTTGTGCAAAATTTTCATTTCCATGCTAGGAGATCACCACCTTCAGTGGAGTTTCATTTATATGATGAAGTTAAGGAGATGTCCCTATATGATTTTTGTCGGGTACGCAAGATATCCTTTGAGGGCAGCATAGAGGAACCACACCGTAATGATGTGGAGGGATTCATTAATGAAATTGCTGTAGGGGAAACGAGGAAAGTTTCAGGTGCAAGAATTACTAGCATACATTTGCCTGTTCTACGTTACTTTGCAATATTTGCTAGTAGATGCTTGATTGGTCGCGGGAACAGTGGAAATCTTAGTGCTCCTGATATTGTTATTTTGCGCCACGCTTTGTTTCGTAGTACAACTTTCAGTTTAGGCGCTATTGTTGCTAAAAGATTAAGTCTAAACCATACAAAGGGCCCCATCTTCGGTGGCATCTTTGCTGCGCGCCTTGCTGCACAGTTTAATATACCTATTAGGCATTATGAGAAAGAAGAGAACTTGCTGCCCCCTGTCTTTCTAGATTATAAGAGTATGATAGCACATGATTTTATTGTGAAAAATAAGAAGAAACTGCTCAAGTATAATTTGATATTCGATAAAAATTATTGTGAGTTTATTACCTTGCCTACGCCCTCCTTGTTTAATATATTTTCAGGCACGTACCTCATTTTGCCGGAGGCCATTCATGCATACTTGAGCGCGATACCTGCTCCAGAGGCTGAGCCGTTGCCACCACTTGACCCTTATCAGCAGTCTGTTTATCAGTGGGATCCGGAGGAGATCGCCAACCAGTGGCACCCCTAGGATCCTCCTCAGTACACTAGAGAGGACCACTTTGATCCATGGGCATAGACCAACTTAGGCCAAAAGCCTAAGCTTGGGGAGTACGTATTTCTCACCGACATTACATTCATGTTCACACACTCATTCTAGTTGTTGGTGCTCATACTTTTTCATTGTACTATCAATGCTAGTTTATTTTCTTTTCTTGCTTTCTTCTTGTGTGTTTCAAAAACCTTAAGAAAAACCAAAAAATTTAGTTGTAGCTTTTAGCTAGTTTACTTTCCATGCCTGTAGTAGTAATAATTAAAAGAAAACCCAAAAAGATTTCTCGTTCTTCTTTTGCTTGTTGGGAGCTTTCCCGTGTAAATAGTTTTATTTTATTTCTTTTCTTTGGGGGTCGAGAGGAGAAGACCATGATGAAAATGTTAAGTGCCTCCCATATGCATTATTGTTGATTTAACCAAGAGCCCATATTACCTTGTCTTCTCCCTTGAATTAAATGCTTGCAGATTCCAGCTTAGTCCAATGCACGTGCACTATTATTATTATCTACACCATTCGGTCATGCAAGTGAAAGGAAATAATGATGATATATGATGGACTGATTGAGATGAGAGAAGCTGGTATGAACTCGACCTATCTTGTTTTTGTAAATATGATTAGTTCATCGTTCCTTATTCAGCCTATTATGAATGAAAAATGTTTGGAATGACAATTAGAGATTATAATTTCTCAGGCCATGCTTAATTAGCTAGGAGTTTATAATGGTTTACCTTGCGTGCCAACATGCTATTAAAATGGGACATTTACATATGTGCCCCTAACTCGAACCCACTACTCAAATTTGCCCCTAATTTTGAAGCATGCTCAAATTTGCCCCTCCGCCGTTAAGTCACTACTCAGAAATGCCCTTCCGTACAGTACTGTAGCACTTTCCGTCCAATACTGTAGAACTTTCCGTCTGCTACAATACACATGAGCCTTTGACGGTCAAAGGCCTTTGACTGGACGGAAGGGCATTTCTGAGTAGTGACTTAACGGCAGAGGGGCAAATTTGAGCATGCTTTGAAATTAGGGGCAAATGTGAGTAGGTGGTTCGAGTTAGGGGCAGAAATGCAAATGGCCCTATTAAAATGGTTGTGATGTGGTATGATAGGGCGGTATCCTCCTTTGAACGATTCGAGTGGCTTGACTTGGCACATGTTCACACATGTAGTTGAAACAAAATCAACATAGCCTCCACGATATTTATGTTCATGGTGAATTATATCCTACTCATGCTTGCACTCAGTGTTGATTAATTTTAATGCATTTTCATGACTGTTGTCGCTCTCTAGTTGGTCGCTTCCCAGTCTTTTTCTAGCCTTCACTTGTACTAAGCGGGAATACTGCTTGTGCATCCACTTCCACAAACCCCAAAGCTATTCCATATGAGTCCACCATACCTTCCTATATGCGGTATCTACATTCTGTTCCAAGTAAATTTGTATGTGCCAAACTCTAAACCTTCAAATGAAATTTTGTTTTGTATGCTCGAATAGCTCATGAATCAACCAGGGATGACTGTATCTTCCATGCTAGGCAGGCTATTCTCAAGAGGAGTGGACTCCGCTCCTCACTCACGAGTAAATGGCTATTCACCGGGATGCCCAGTCCCATGCTTAAACCAAATCAAAATAGTTGCAAACAAAACTCCCCCAGGATTGTTGTTAGTTGCAGGCACCCGTTGTTTCGGGCAAGCCATGGATTGATGCTTGTTGGTGGTGGGGGAGTATAAACTTTACCATTCAGTTTGGGAACCGCCTATAATGTGTGTAGCATGGAAGATATTGAGATCTCTCGGTTGTTATGTTGACAATGAAAGTATGCCACTCAAAATATTATTTATCTCTATTTCAAAAATCGAGCTCTGGCACCTCTACAAATCCTCGCTTCCCTCTGCGAAGGGCCTATCTATTTACTTTTATGTTGAGTCATCATCCTCTTATTAAAAAGCACCAGTTGGAGAGCACCGCTGTCATTTGCATCCATTACTATTAATTTATATTGAGTATGGCTATGACTGGATCTCTTTTACCATGAATTACAATGTTTAGTAAGTCCTTGATCTTCAAAGGTGCTCTGCATTTATGTTTTGCGGTCTCAGAAAGGGTTAGCGAGATACCATCTTGTTTTATCATATTATAATTGTTTTGAGAAAGTGTTGTCATCCGAGATTTATTATTATTGCTCGCTAGTTCATTATGCCATTTATACGAGTAAACATGAGACCTAACTGTTATTGTGAATATGGTTAGTTCATAATCTTTCCTGAAAACTTGAATGCTGGCTTTACATATTTACAACAACAAGAGCAAACAGAGTTTGTAAAAGTTTTTCTTTATCACTTTCGGTTTGTCAACTGAATTGCTTGAGGACAAGCAAAGGTTTAAGCTTGGGGGAGTTGATACGTCTCCATCGTATCTACTTTTCCAAACACTTTTGCCCTTGTTTTGAACTCTAACTTGCATGATTTGAATGGAACTAACCCGGACTGACACTGTTCTCAGCAGAATTGCCATGGTGTTATTTTTGTGCAGAAATAAAAGTTCTCAGAATGACCTGAAACTTCACGGAGAATATTTTTGGAATTTATAAAAAATACTGGCGAAAGAATCAAGACCAGGGCCCCACACCCTGTCCATGAGGGTGGGGAGCGTGCTTGCCCCCCTGGGCGCGCCCCCTGTCTCGTGGGCCCCCTAACGCTCCACCGACCTCAACTCCAACTCCATATATTCACGTTCGAGGAGAAAAAATCAGAGAGAAGGATTCATCGCGTTTTACGATACGGAGCCGCCGCCAAGCCCTAAACTCTCTCGGGAGGGCTGATCTGGAGTCCGTTCGGGGCTCCGGAGAGGGGAATCCGTCGCCGTCGTCATCATCAACCATCCTCCATCACCAATTTCATGATGCTCACCGCCGTGCGTAAGTAATTCCATCGTAGGCTTGCTGGACGGTGATGGGTTGGATGAGATTTATCATGTAATCGAGTTAGTTTTGTTAGGGTTTGATCCCTAGTATCCACTATGTTCTGAGATTGATGTTGCTATGACTTTGCTATGCTTAATGCTTGTCACTAGGGCCCGAGTGCCATGAATTCAAAACTGAACCTATTATGTTTTCATGAATATATGTGAGTTATTGATCCTATCTTGCAAGTCGTTAGTCACCTATTATGTGTTATAATCCGGTAACCCCGAAGTGACAATAATCGGGACCACTCCGGTGATGACCGTAGTTTGAGGAGTTCATGTATTCACTAAGTGTTAATGCTTTGGTCCGGTACTCTATTAAAAGGAGGCCTTAATATCCCTTAGTTTCCAATAGGACCCCGCTGCCACGGGAGGGTAGGACAAAAGATGTCATGCAAGTTCTTTTCCATAAGCATGTATGACTATATTCAGAATACATGCCTACGTTACATTGATGAACTGGAGCTAGTTCTGTGTCACCCTATGTTATAACTGTTGCATGAAGAATCACATCCGACATAATTATCCATCACTGATCCAATGCCTACGAGCTTTTGACGTATTGATCTTCGCTTAGTTACTTTTCCGTTGCCACTGTTACAATTATTACAAAAACAGCTAGTGTTACTTTTGCCACTGTTACAGTTACTTCCATACTACTTTGCTACTAAATACTTTGCTGCAGATATTAAGTTTTCCAGGTGTGGTTGAATCGACAACTCAACTGCTAATACCTGAGAATATTCTTTGGCTCCCCTTGTGTCGAATCAATAAATTTGGGTTGAATACTCTACCCTCGAAAACTGTTGCGATCCCCTATACTTGTGGGTTATCTATTACCCCACTTCTTTCATTCATGTATCTCTTTTGAACGATGTAAGTTTTCTTATTCAATAAAGCATGCCGTGATGGAATCAGATAATGAATCTCTGTTTTAGCTATACTAGTGGTTTTTTTTCTTCTGTCTATTCGAATGAGAAAATGAATCAGATTCTAAAACCACCTTCCAACAAGAAAATCTATGCTAGATCCCTATAATCCTACATGTACGCAAACATTATGGCTGGGCCAGTACATGAGTAGAAATACCTCATCAATACATGAAGAAAATGATTCAAATTCAAAAACAACCATTCAAGATGCAAGAAAATCTATGCTAGATCCTTTCAACTAGCACGCCCATATGAAATTGATGCTCATGTACTTAACAAGAAAAACCCCAATGCCATGAAAAAACAGAGTACTTAATCTGATAAAATCAGAGTAGTACCTTAGAGAGCTCGTCTATGACATCCTCGTCGAAGTCGCTGCCCTTCCTGGGATCCACAACCATCTCGAACTCTATCTCGTTCTCGTCGTCCCCCCGTAGAACTCCTCCTCGATTTTTTCATAGAGCTCGCACTTCAGCCTCGCCTTCTCCTTGTCCAGATCTTCCCTGACCTTCTCCTGCACAGGCTCACCGACTGGGATGGCAGCGGGAGGAGGCACAACAGTTGCTGCACCACCAGTCGCCGCTACGGCGGACTCAGCCGCTGCAACCGCGGCGGCAGCCACGGCAGCAGACTGCTCTCCACCGATGGTTGCCTCCGGCTCATCCGCCGCATCTTCATGCCCGCGCTTCATCGGCAATCGGCGAGAGGAGGAGGGAGGTGTTGGAAGGGAGGAGAGGATTGGAGTGGTGAGGAAGGGAGGAGGGTTTGGGAGAGGACGAGGTGGTATGGCTGGAGTGGGAGAGGACGAGGGTTTTCTACCCGATTTGGGGAATAAAATGAATGTTGCTGCCTCTTGGAGTTACCGAGGGGTCGAGGGGGGTGATTTGTCTCACCTACCAGGGCCTTCCACAGTGAGGACGCATGGGGTTTGCCCCGCACCGTGCACCTCGCGTGCGGTTTGCCCCGCGCCGCCCTTCAAACTGCTGACACGTGGACACTAGCAGTGGTTAGACATGATAGATATGGTAAATGAATTTCTTATATCTGAGGGCACGTAATTTGTGCAAAATGCATCATCAGCCCAGCGGTAACACCCTCCCAATCACATACTAATGCCCTTGGTTCGAAACTCCGTCGGGCAGTTTAGTTTTTTTTTGCCTATGGGGTTTTTACATGTGGATCCCACATGTCATTCACACACACGGAGAGCACGTACAAACAAACTTGCCGGACATGATGTAAATGGACCCAAAAAATGTCTACATCTTTGTATCAACATGAGAAGGAAGCATGACTAGTTTGGTAAGGTTGTCGGCATTTGTATGGATTTTCTAATACGATTAAATGCTTAAAATACTTCTCGGAGGTGACGCAACAAGCGCACGTTGTCGATCCACTGGGGTAGCCATGCCCACAACAAGGAAAAATTTGGTGTCATTCTTAACATGGCCAAAAATTCACCTCCTTCACCGGTGGGCACTTGGTTTGAAACTCCGTCGGGCAGTTTAGTTCATTCTTTTTTGCCTATGGGGTTTTTACATGTGGATCCCACATGTCATTCACACACACGGAGAGCACGTACAAACAAACTTGCCGGACATGATGTAAATGGACCCAAAAAAATTCTACATCTTTGTATCAACATGAGAAGGAAGCATGACTAGTTTGGTAAGGTTGTCGACATTTGTATGGATTTTCTAATACGATTAAATGCTTAAAATACTTCTCGGATGTGACACAACAAGCGCACATTGTCGATCCACTGGGGTGGCCATTCCCAAAACAAGGAAAAATTTGGTGTCATTCTTAACATGGCCAAAAATTCACCTCCTTCACCGGCGGCCGTTCGGGTAGGAGGTAAGGGTCCGTGTGGAAGGACGGGTATTTCTTGACATGCTTCAAATGGACCTATATTCTTTCTACACCCTTGTACCAACATGAGAAGCATCCATGACTAGTTCCATTGATTTTCGACGTTTTTATTAATTTTCTAGGGTTATCACGATGATAAAACCCTAAAATATTTCCCACCAGCGCCACCCTTCCCTCTAATCACTGTGACCAGCATGTACTTAACTTTGCATCAAGGCCATGAAAACAGGAATCAGAACCGTATTAAATTTTGATCCCACACACACATGCAAACACCACACAATACAAAACAGATAACACAAATCACAGACTGCATGTACTATGATTATCTGAGTGAACTTCTAATGCATAACAACTTCTGGTATTCAAATACATCACATGAAATACTGAGACAACTAGAAATGCAAAACAGCTTCTGATGTTGAGGTTGAGCAAGGGACTTTTATTGTGAGGCGCAGCATCTTCAGCAACCTATCCATGGTTCCACCTGTAGCATATAAGCAACTGAAAATTTCAGATTGAATACATTTGGTATTGGAAAAATGACAGTACGGTAATTTGAAGATGCCAAGGAAATCTGTCACAACAACTGTAGGAGGATACCAATTTGAATACAAAGTTCATAGAAGTCAACTTGAATTAATAAGACCTTTGCAAGATGCAAAATCACTGCTGTGATGAGAGTAAACAGCATGTAGGCCATAGCACATGCAAGAAGCACTCACAGGAAGTGAAGCAAAAGGTTGTACAACACGGCAACATGAGTAAGCCAACATCCCTACTAAAATTATTTCACTGCTTATGTCTAGTTTTTTTGTTGAATCATTAGGAAGACCTAAATATTTTGATGCAAGATCACCGACAGGGCACGACTAAAATATTTCAGTGTCTACATCTCTCTACTGAAAGTGCATTACTGAAATATTTCAGTGGCTACGTGTGTGTGTGTGTACTCAAACAGCACCACTGAAATATTTCAGTTGCTACATGCGTGTACTGAAACAGCGCCACTGAAATATTCCATTTGGTACGTGCGTGTACTGAAAGTGAACCACTGAAATATTTTAGTGGGTACGTGCGTGTACTGAAAGTGCACCACCGAAATATTTCAGTGGCTACGTGCTTGTATTGAAACAGCAGCACTGAAATATTTCAGTGGCTACGCGCGTGTACCGAAACTGATACACTGAAATATTTCAGGGGTTGCATGCGTGTACCGAAACTGCATTACTGAAATATTTCTGGGGTTGCGTGCGTGTACTGAAACTGCAGTACTGAAATATTTCAGTGTCTACCTGTGTGTACTGAAATTGCATTGCACTACTGAAATATTTCAGTGTGTACCCATGTGTACTGCAATTGCACTACTCAAATATTACAGTGTGAACCGGTCAGTACTGAAATATTTCAATGTGTACAACTATCTACTGAACTTGCAGTATTGAAATAATTTAGTGTCAACCCAGAGTCTATCACTCTAAAATTGTGTACTGAACTTGTCTGGAGGCACTTCTCTCAGCCAAAATATTGCAAGTTCAATTTACACAGATTGCATCATGTAATTTGAACACAACTCTTGAGGTGACAGGCCAAATTTCCTATCATGGATACCACTCCAGCACATCAATTGCAAGTAAACATAGCAATGCTATATGCCTAGACTCATTCCAGCCTCGTCGATCAAACTAAGCTGCCATCCAGAGGCTACGGATTCAAGTACACAGGTAGCAAGAACATATTGCAGAGAATCAAATTAAGCAAGTGGCAAGTAATGATTTATAAATCAGCAATCTTACCCTAAACATAGTTGCGGCCTCCGTTCAGGCGAGGAGAGCGGCGAGGGAAGCGTGGAGAGCGGTGGGGAAGCAAGGTCGCGACCACTGTCCTCCTCCTCTTGCGCTTCAGAGTCTGTGACTCGGTTGGAGGCTCCACAATCTGCAACGTCACCTCGTGCACCGTGGGTTCCTGATCCAGTGGATGCTCTACCCTGGATCTCAATGCCCACCACCTCCGCCTGATCCACGGGCTGGACGAATCGGCCTGCTCCATCGCCTAGAGGAGGATCTCGACCTTGTGCATCGGTTGTGCAAGTGGGGGGGAAGCTTTGCCCTCTCCCTCCTCATCATTTGCTTCAAAGTGGCCATTGCCATCCAGTTCATCTGCATTGTGTTGTGAAACCAAGAACGGATCTCCGTCAACCTGGCCATCTTGACCTGGTCGCTGCCGGCGATCTCCATGAAGTCGGCGTTCTCGCCACCGGCGATCTCCACGAAGTCGGCGTTCTCGCCGCCGGCGATCTGCTCGATCTGCTGCTCCATCGAGGTTCTTGCGTGGATGGAAGAGGGGGTGGATGTTGAAAGTGCAACTATCCCTGGGTGGTTTTGGTAATTACTAACAACATATAGCTCATTGAACTAATGCCATTTCAAGATAAATATTTCAGGAAAGTTCAATGATTTGCATGGCATGGATTAGGAACATGGACCCCTCAAAATGCTAAGGACACATATTGGCTCAAGCTCAAGACTCTACATTTTACTTTTAGGCCCTGTTCGGGACATGGGAATGTAAAACGTAGGTAAATGAGAAAATGGAGGGACAGGAAAGGAACGCTGCAGCAAAACAACGGATTTGAAAAAGCGGGGGGATGCACAGGAACTTCCGTTCGGATGATACAGGAGAAATGGAGGAAATTGTATTGTTCTCTTCTAGCCATAACTTGACAGAGGAAAGTTTTTTATTACCATGCACACAAGTCTTTGCGTCTGAACTCAGATACAGACACCCATGGTAGCAATATTTTATTCAAATTAGTGGGCAATAGCTAGCCCCACACGCTGGAACCTGCAGCACGCCTCGGTCTTCCACGAAAACAAGAGATCTGGGTGGATGTTTATATTCCGGAGGAATAGGCACTGTAAGCGAGTAATTCCTATAGAATATTGTAGGTGTTTCCTTCGTTTCGAACGCTAGGAAGGAAAACAATCCTACGTGAACAATGTTCCATTGGAATTCCTGCACATTTCCAACGAACCGAACGGGGCCTTAGTGATCCAAGATCACATTGAGTCCATAGGAAAAGCCAATACTATTAAAAGGGGATGAGGTGTTCCTTAATGAGTTTCTTACTCAAAATGCTTAGTGATATGCTCCAAAACCCTCAACCACTTTCTCACATCCACATATGTCCCAAACCAAAAGTCAAACTCGGCCCCACCGAAACTTTCTATCCGGCGCCACCGAGTTCTCTTGACATAGCCATTGCCACAAACCCTAGTCACTTCGGTCTCATCGATAGGGATCTCGGTCTCACCGAGATGGGATTGCAAACTCTCTGTTTCCCTTCGTAACGTTTCGGTCTAACCGAGATGAGCGATCGGTCCCACCGAGTTCGCAATGCAAACTCTCTGTTTCCCCTTCGTAATGTTTCAGTCCAACCGAAATGAGCGAATCGGTCCCACCGAGTTTGCCTGACCAACTCTCTGGTTAGCTTATTACCAAAATCGGTCCCACCGAGTTTGTGTAATCGGTCTCACCGAGATTACGTTATGCCCTAACCCTAATGAAATCGGTCCCACCGAGTTGACATGTCGGTCCCACCGAAATGCCTAACGGTCACATTATGAACTAAGTCGGTCTGACCGGGTTTTCTGATTCAGTCCCACCGAGTTTGGTAAATTGTGTGTAACAGTTAGATTTTGTGTGGAGGCTATATATATACCCCTCCACCCACTCTTCATTCGTGGAGAGAGCCATCAGAACATGCCTACACTTCCAACATATATTTTTTGAGAGAGAACCACCTACACTTGTGTTGAGGTCAAGATATTCCATTCCAACCACATAAATCTTGATCTCTAGCCTTCCCCAAGTTGCTTTCCACTCAAATCATCTTTCCACCAAATCCAATCCTATGAGAGAGAGTTCAGTGTTGGCGAGACTATCATTTGAAGAACAAGAGCAAGGAGTTCATCATCAACACACCGTCTATTACCTTTTGGAGAGTGATGTCTCCTAGATTGGTTAGGTGTCACTTGGGAGCCTCCGTCAAGATTGTGGAGTTGAACCAAGGAGTTTGTGCGGGCAAGGAGATCGCCTACTTCGTGAAGATCTAACCTCGTGAGGCAAGCCCTTCGTGGGCGATGGCCATGGTGGGATAGACAAGGTTGCTTCTTTGTGGACCCTTCATGGGTGGAGCCCTCCGTGGACTCGCGCAACCGTTACCCTTCGTGGGTTGAAGTCTCCATCAACGTGGATGTACGATAGCACCACCTATCGGAACCACGAATAAAAAATCTCCGTGTCTACATTGCGTTTGCTCCCTCAAACTCCTCCTGTTACCTTCATATGCAATTGTTTTACATTCCGCTGCTATACTCTTAGAATTGCATGTGTAGGTTGATTGCTTGACTTGTGCAAAGTTGCTAAAATCTGCCAAACTTAAAATTTGGAAAAGGCTAGGTTTTTATTTGGTCAAGTAGTCTAATCACCCCCCTCTAGACATACTTTCGATCCTACAAGTGGTATCAGAGCTACGGTCTCCATTTGCCTTGATTTCCATAGCTTTTAGTGATCATAGCCTTGGTTTCACAACCTAGGAGAGTATGGCGTCTAGCGAGGGAAATTACCACCGTAGAGGTCCTTACTTTGATGGTACTAATTTTGCTAGTTGGAAGCATAAGATGAAAATGCATATTCTTGGACATAACCCCGCCGTTTGGGCTATTGTGTGTATTGGCTAGCAAGGTGAATTCTTTGATGGGAGAGAACCGAACCGTGAAGCTACCGCGGAAGAGTTGAAGATACTGCAATACAATGCTCAAGCTTTTGATATTCTCTTCAACGGATTATGCCCCGAAGAATTCAACAAAATCAGTCATCTTGAGAATGCAAAAGAAATTTGGGATACTTTGATTGATATGCACGAAGGTACCGACTCCGTCAAGGAATCCAAATTGGATGTGCTTCAAAGTCAGCTTGACAAGTTCAAAATGAAGGATGGTGAAGGTGTCGCTGAAATGTACTCTAGGCTTGCTCTCATCACAAATGAGATTGTCGGCTTAGGAAGTGAAGAGATGACCGATAGATTCATTATCAAGAATATCTTAAGAGCCTTGGATGGAAATATGATAACGTGTGCACATTGATCCAAATGATGCCCAATTACAAAGATCTCAAGCCTACGGAAGTCATTGGAAGAATTGTTGCTGATGAGATGTCACTTAAGGATAAGGAAGAGCTCCACAACAAGTCAAGTGGTGCTTACAAAGCCTCTTGTGATGCTCCCACATCATCAAGTGAGAAACAAACCTTCAATGAAGAATTGAGCCTAATGGTGAAGAACTTCAACAAGTTCTACAAGAGTAGAAGCAAGGAGAGAAGTTCCAAGTCAAGGTCCTACAATGACAAAAGATCTTCAAGTCGTGAACGAAATTGCTACAATTGTGGAAGACCCGGACACTACTCCAATGAGTGTACGGCTCCCTACAAAAGAAGAGAAGATTCTCCCAAAAGAAGGAATAGGAGAGAAGAATCACCACCAAGAGAGAGAAGGAGTAGAGATGATCGTTATGAACGAACATCCTCTCGGAGAAGCAAGGATTCGGAAAGGAAGGACAAGTCATCAAAGAGCTACACAAAATGAAGACATCAAGCTCATGTTGGTGAATGGGTATCTGGCTCCGACTCCGACCATCACTCCGAAAGAAGTTATTACTCCGACTCCGAATATACTCAAGATGAAGGTGTTGCCGGTCTAGCACTTGTGTTGAACAACTCCTACGACATATTTGACTCACCAAATGAAGGAATTGGAAGATGCTTCATGGCTAAAGGCCCAAAGGTATCACACCCCGAGTATGTTGATTTTAATAGCGACGAAGATGATTTGCTAGGAGATGATGATTTACTTGTTGACAACTCTAGTTATGAAAACTGTGATGAACTTGTTATTAATCATGCTAATCAAGATAAAATGAGTGACGATTATGAGAAGTAGATTGAGCATCTAACTAAAGAACTAAACACTCTTAAGTTATCTCATGAAACTACTTTGGAAGATCATCGAGAACTTTTAAAGACTCATGAGAAGCTACGCTTTGAAAAGCTCAACCTTGAGAAAGAGCATGAGTTCTTAAAAGCAATCAATGATGATCTTCGCAAGAAAAGTTCTTCTTACATTGCCAAGCATTTACTCGTGTCTACTTACATGCCACAAGTTAAATCTAGCAACAAGAACAAGAAAGATTCTTCTTCTAGTAGTAACAATAATCATGCTAAATCCAATGTTGTTGCTTCTAGTAGTTCTCTTGATTCCACTAATGATTCTATTAGCCAAGTTACACTTGAGCAAGAAAATAGCTTATTGAAGCGAATCATAGAGAAAGGTGTTTACAAGATCCTTGCCGGAAGTAAGCAATTTGAGGAGATTGTATGCAAGCAAGGAAGACACCGGAAGAATCAAGGTGTTGGTTTTGAACGAAAGTTCAATGCCAATGGAGTTGAGTGGGAAGAAGATCGATACCCCAAGACGAAGTTTGTTCCTCAACAAGAGAAGTATGATCCTACTTCTTTCCAAGGAACACAAGCTCAAGATGATCTTCCACCACTAGACCACAAGCAAAAGGGAAAGGACAAGCTTCAAGAGGAGATTGATGCATTTGAAGAAGCCCCTAAGGCCTTGGTCAAGTGGGTTCCCAAGACTACATCAAGTTCTACTTCATCAAGTACGACTACAACTCCAAGGATTCCCATCAAGATGGTGTGGATCCTGAAGAAGAAGAACTAGAGAGTTCTTGAGGGTGACTCCGCCAACATAATTCACTCATATCATTTTGGCAAGGACAAGTGCAAACAACTTCCATATCTTGCACTAGTTCAAGGAGTCACAAACCCTCTTGTTGGTAAGACAAGGGACAAGGTAACCTAATGCTTTCATGGACATCATCTTATGTGAACATCACTCTATGTCTATGGATATCCTTGTTTGTTCCTTGTGGGACTAACCCGTGTAGGTATTGAAAGTGCAACTCACTCAAATGGATTGCTCCAAATGATCTACATCAACATTGAGTATCTACATCTTCAACACCTACATGAACTCATCATCGACAAAACCCAAGGTTAGTTCATCCCTCTTAGGGGGATATCACATCTAGGGGGAGATTTACTCTAATCAATTGAGCTAAAGCAACTCTAATGATGTGAACACAACAATGCTTTATGTAAAAGTGGTAACCCCACTTGTGCTTAAACGATGAGTATGACCTATGATCAAATGTTCTCATTTCACTCCTAAGTCAATATACTCATATATAGATGACCTAGTCATCGCCAAATTGCTTGATAGATGCTAGAGTGATTGTGCATGCTTTGTCACATATTTCATTTGCCATTTTATTGTGTGAGCATGTTGATTGCATATTTTATCATTCGAGGACATCCGTTTGTTGCTTTGAGTGTTTGGCTCTTTCTCTTTTGCCAAATGGATGGACAAGAATGCCTAAGTACTCTCTCTAGCTATCTATGCTTTTCTCGTCTCAAACTCTATTCATGCTACATCACAAAGTTTGATCAAGTTAGATTCGAACCACTCTGTGTGAGGAGCACTCGGAGTCCCCGATTCATCATAGACTTAAACTTCCAAAACCTCTTTATGCATTTCGGTATGACCGAGTCATCCACTTCGGTCACAACAAGTTCACTAAGTTGATCTAGGTTTTCATCTCGGTGCAACCGATTTGAACGTTTCGGTCACACCGAGTTGCAGTAACCGCTTGCGACTCTACATCTCGATGCCACCGAGTTGTTCCACTCGGTCACACCGACAGGGTCGGGATATATATACCCACGGGTGAGATTTTGGAAATTCTTCAAACTCCTCAGCCCACGCGTGTGTCCTGCTCTGCCTCCTCGGGTCTCCGAACCGTCTCCTCGCCGCCAGCGACCTCCCACCGCTGCTTTCCATCGCCGTCAACGGAAATCTGCTCCGCCGTTGTCACTGTAGCGAACTCCCGCCGAACTAGGGTATGGGTTTGAATCTATGTGCTATTCCTTTAACTCTGATTCATAGCACATTACTTTTCCATGATCTTTACCACATATGCAAATGATCTATCCACTGAAAACATCCTTAGATTAGATTTGATTTGAAAATTTAGGGTTAGGTCTCCGCCGAACTCATCTCGGACCGACCGAGTTGTAGAAATCGATTCCACCGATTTGGCTTAGGCCATTGCACATGCGTTTTTCGATCTGACCGAAAACTGCACATCGGTCTGACCGAGTTCACTAGTTTAGGCTCCAAAATTGCTTCGGTATCACCGAGTTTAACAAATCGGTAGCTCCGAAATGCTTTTTGCGTAGAACTAAAACTAAGTTTTTAAGTCATCTATTTTGCAAAAACTCTGCACTTTGTGATGCTCATCCACTCTACCTCATCTATGTCTATTCACAGGGTCTGCTGTCAGTGTAATTGCCAAGATGTCTGACCAGAGTGACAGTCAGAACAGATCAGAGGAACAGGTGCAATTGAGTGAGGGTTCAGACCCCTCAAGCAGCTATGATGAGGGCAGCAGGAGCACACCTAGTAACTTGCCCAAAGCAGCCACCAGAACCAGGAAGAAGAGAACCTTAGACTCTAAGGATGAGGACTATGTGGCTGCTGAGGATGAAGCCACATCAGAGAAGAAGGTGCTAAAGAAGGAATATGGCACAACTGCTGCAACAAAGCCAGGCTTGAACAAGAAGGCACCTGCCAGAAGGATCCCAATGTCAAAGCCAAGGAAGGTTGCAACAGGAGAGACAATGAAATTCACCATAGAATCAGATGATGGTGAAGCAGCAGGAGATGACAAGACAAAGAAGAGGGCAAGAACCACAACTGCGAAAGTTCTTGGAAAATCAACTATGGTAAGAGATTCAGAAGAAGAACAGGATGCTGCACCAGCACCCAAAGCTCAAAAGCTTATGGGAGATGCAATCAAGTCAGGGGCTGCTCCATCAAAGCCCAAGTATACTCCCAAAGCTCAAGCTCAAAAACCCCCAAAGCCCAAGAGGAACACCAGGAGTATTCCTGCTGAAGAAAAGAACAAGGCCCCAGTGCCTGAAGCTGAAGAAGAAGATGATGAGTCTCTTATTTTGAGAAAATTGAAGCCCAAGATTCCAGACCACAACGATGCTCATCCAGTAGCCGAGGACATGAACATCAGAAAGGATGCAGGACTAAGATTGTGGAGATAGTCTGATCCCTATGTTGTGAGGAGGAGAACTGCAGTTGACTACAGATTTCACACTAGAGAACAGCAAGATTTCTATGAGACTGTTCTGCTTGACAAGAAACCAATGGTCTGTGACATGAGATGGGTTGATTGGGAATATATCAAAGAGAATGAAGATCACTTCCCAGGAGTACATGATAGCTTCAAGGATTGTGGAGTTGATAAGTTTGTTGGACAGAAACTTACCAAATGGAATGATGAGCTTATACTGCAATTTTACTCCACTCTCATTTCTATCCAGATGGGAGGATAGTTTGGATGTCAGAAGGTACTAGGTACGGATCAACTGTTGATGAATGGGCCAAATTGACCAATGCCCCAGAAGCTCATGAGGATGACTTGGATGTGTATGCCAAGAAGAAGAAAGACCACAACTCCATGGCAAACATGTACAAAAATATCCCTGATAAAGCTTTGGAGACACACAAGCTTGGATCTGTACACTATTTATTGTATGGTCTGCCTACCATCAACACAATCCTAAGGCACACTTTTCTACCCAAGTCAGGAGATCATAAGATGATTAGAGGACACTCAATCAACTTGCTGCACATTTTTTATGTCCCTCAAAAGTTCAAGGTCATGAGTCTGATTGTAGAGACAGTCAAGAGGACAGCTGCTGACCAGAAGAGATCTTGTGGGTATCCTCCACACATTCAGGTGCTCATCAACTCCAAGATGGGCACAGGCACCTATTTGTTGGACAAGGAGCATTTACCACTTTATCCAGAATTTGAAGACAACAAGGTTATGATGGATGAGAATGAACCTTCATCAGTGCAAGCACAAGAAAAGAGAGCTAAAGCAAAGGCTGAGAAAGCTGCCAAGATGCCTAGTGTTGAGAAAGCATCTCAAGTTTTCCTGAAGAGCAAGCAAGATCAACTTGCATATCTGATCCAATCTACACTGAGGATTGAGAAGGGCTTGGCCACCCTGACTCAAAACCAGGAGAGTCTGGAGAGGATCATAGAGACCAAATTTTATGATCTTGATCTGAAGGTTACTGAGATACAAACAACAGTTGAGCAGCTCCAGGAGGAAGCAGAAGAGAGGAAAGGGAAGACAACTACTGATGCTTTTCAGCGAGTGCCTAGAGGACAGAGGTCTGCTGTAGTGCCTGTACCTGATACAAGAGCAACAGCATCAGCACCAGCAGCCACAGCTTCAGTGCCACCTCCAGCAGCCACTCCACAAGCTCCAACTACATCAACTGATGCCTTCGTCCTTGGAGTTCTCTCTACACCACCTCCCAAAGACCAAGCCTCAGAGACGCATAGCTCTATGCATTTTCAAACTTTTTGGTAACTTGTTGCCAAAGGGGGAGAAAAATGTATAGATCATAGGCTTCGAGAGAGAGTTTTTTGCTTCTTTGTCTCTCTTGCTTTTGGTTGAACTTTATTGTGTGCTTGGTTTATACTCTATGTCCTTGTGTGAGATACTTGTATGATCATGTGATTGATCATATGCTACTTTAATGCTTGCTTGGATGATATTATCATTCATATCCCTATATGATCATTCACTTTGCTTGGTGATGAGTGCATGCTTTTAGTTTATATCATTTTGAGCGCTCCACCGAGATGTATGTGACATGGAAGAGTAACCCATGATCCTAATCAATTGCGCATTTGCATTCAAAAGCAAATCTTAAATAATGCACAAATTTAGGGGGAGCTCTTGCTTATCACATACTTCTCAAAGCGACGATGCATTTCAATCTTATTATCATTTGTCGAAGCTTTGATCTATATGTTGTCATCAATTACCAAAAAGGGGGAGATTGAAAGTACAACTATCCCTGGGTGGTTTTGGTAATTACTAACAACATATAGCTCATTGAACTAATGCCATTTCAAGATAAATATTTCAGGAAAGTTCAATGATTGGCATGGCATGGATTAGGAACGTGGACCCCTCAAAATGCTAAGGACACATATTGGCTCAAGCTCAAGACTCCACATTTTACTTTTAGTGATCCAAGATCACATTGAGTCCATAGGAAAAGCCAATACTATTAAAAGGGGATGAGGTGTTGCTTAATGAGTCTCTTGCTCAAAATGCTTAGTGATATGCTTCAAAACCCTCAACCACTTTCTCACATCCACATATGTCCCAAACCAAAAGTCAAACTCGGCCCCACCGAAACTTTCTATCCGGCACCACCGAGTTCTCTTGACATAGCCATTACCACAAACCCTAGTCACTTCGGTCTCACCGATAGGGATCTCGGTCTCACCGAGATGGGATTGCAAACTCTCTGTTTCCCATCGTAACATTTCGGTCTAACCGAGATAACCGATCGGTCCCACCGAGTTCGCAATGCAAACTCTCTGTTTCCCCTTCGTAACGTTTCGGTCCAACCGAAATGAGCGAATCGGTCCCACCGAGTTTGCCTAACCAACTCTCTGGTTAGCTTATTACCAAAATTGGTCCCACCGAGTTTGTGTAATCGGTCTCACCGAGATTACGTTATGCCCTAACCCTAATAAAATCGGTCCCACCGAGTTGACATGTCAGTCCCACCGAAATGCCCAACGGTCACATTATGTACTAAGTCGGTCTGACCGAGTTTTCTGATTTGGTCCCACCGAGTTTGGTAAATTGTGTGTAACGGTTAGATTTTGTGTGGAGGCTATATATATCCCTCCACCCACTCTTCATTCGTGGAGAGAGCAATCGGAACATGCCTACACTTCCAACATATATTTTTTGAGAGAGAACCACCTACACTTGTGTTGAGGTCAAGATATTCCATTCCAACCACATAAATCTTGATCTCTAGCCTTCCCCAAGTTGCTTTCCAGTCAAATCATCTTTCCACCAAATCCAATCCTATGAGAGAGAGTTCAGTGTTGGCGAGACTATCATTTCAAGCACAAGAGCAAGGAGTTCATCATCAACACACCGTCTATTACCTTTTGGAGAGTGATGTCTCCTAGATTGGTTAGGTGTCACTTGGGAGCCTCCGTCAAGATTATGGAGTTGAACCAAGGAGTTTGTACGGGCAAGGAGATCGCCTACTTCGTGAAGATCTACCCTAGTGAGGCATGTCCTTCGTGGGCGATGGCCATGGTGGGATAGACAAGGTTGCTTCTTCGTGGACCCTTTGTGGGTGGAGCCCTCCGTGGACTCGCGCAACCATTACCCTTCGTGGGTTGAAGTCTCCATCAACGTGGATGTACGATAGCACCACCTATCGGAACCATGGATAAAAAATCTCCATATCTACATTGCGTTGGCTCCCTCAAACTCCTCCCGTTACCTTCATATGCAATTGTTTTACATTCCTCTACTATACTCTTAGAATTGCATGTGTAGGTTGATTGCTTGACTTGTGCAAAGTTGCTAAAATCTGCCAAGACTTAAAATTGGGAAAATGCTAGGTTTTTATTTGGTCAAGTAGTCTAATCAAACCCCCCTCTAGACATACTTTCGATCCTACAGATGTGGAAGATGAGAAGAGCAAAGTTGCGGCCGCGAGAAGGAGGAGAAGGAATGCAGGAGAGGGAGGAGATGGTTGCGATTGTAATGGTGATGGAAGAGTGGAAGGACCATGGCCGCGGCTTTGCATTGGGCGAGAGGGGTGGCGGTTTTGCATTGGACGAGAGGGGCATGCACAGTTTTCCTAGGACTAAAATGCCCCTAGATTAAAAGGTGTCCCCACCTTGTCATTAGTACTAGCCCCGCTCGTTTTAATAGTTTGGAGTACTACGTATGTGTGCGCCGTTAGATCGAGACAAACCAACGGCTCCAAAACATGCCAACTACTGTAAAACTTGTAAAAAGATAAACATCACATGCAATCAAAATATGTGACATGATCTATCCTATGGGAACGTGCATTAGACTTGACCTAGACAGCCGCCACCTCCAAAAAGCTAGGGTACTCTGCCTCCCGCCGGCGCCGACGCCGGTCTGTCTCGTCTCCGGTGGTCTTAGGGCCATGGAGGCGGAGTGGATCTTGCCCCTTGCCGGTGGGAGGGCTCTGTTTTTAGATTTTTTTTCAAGCTTTGTTAGGGTTTGTGTCTTGCTCAGGAAGGCGAGACGTTTGCGGCTCCCTGAAGATGGAATAAAGGTCTCCCCGCCTAGCCCCGTTCCGATGATGCGTCTAGCATTATCGGTGGGCGTGTGGAAGTGTGTCTCCGGCGTATCTGTCTTTGATGGATTTGCTCGGGTCTGTTCGTCGTTCGTCTTCGTTCGTGTGTTTTCAGCTTGGATCATTTTGATCTACACTCTTCATCTGCGGTGGTTGCTGTTCTGGTGCGTTGGTTCTATGGGGCCTTAGCACGACGACTTCCCGACTGTCTACTACAACATGGTTTGCACGGCTCCGGCGAGGGAGGGGTGATCACACCGGCGCGCCTTCGGCTTGCTTCAGTGCTTGTAGTCGTCGCTAGGTGGTGTATGGATCTGGATGTAATTTTTATTATTTTTAGTGTTTGTTGTACTACCATGATTAAAGATGAATAGATTGGAAGTTAAAAAAAAACAATCCAAAGAGGAGTAGGCAGTTTTTTTCTTTCTTGGCACCTGACGGTCCACGGAAAATTAATGCCTTCTCATTTACTTGCCTTGGGTGAGACACACAGAAAATCTGGGACCGTCACTTCAACCTCTGCTGGTACTTGGTGATAATTGCCTGCGTTCGGTTGGTGTAGAATGCATTTGTGCCACCTGAGTATACAAGAAAACATGTTACTCAAATGGACAAAAAGAAATAGCAAGGCGAAATATACGCCAGTAGACGGCGGCGAGATGGCATGGTGCTTTTTGATCGAGAGGTGGTGCACAGATCTGCTCTTCTTCTTTTGTTTTGTGGTCCTCCTCACATTGTAGATCACCTTTGAATGGCAAACGGTACCGCGTACGTAGTTACTGTGCCATAGGACCCGGACAATCAGTGAATAATCAATACGCAGTATTTGGAGCCGAAACATTTTTCCCCTCTGCCCTGTAATGGCGATGAAAGAGGGGACGGACCAGGGCAGCGGCTCTGCATTGAGCGAGAGGGGCGGCGGTTTTGCATTGGATGAGAGAGGCGTGCACATTTTTTTTAGGACTAAAATGCCCCTAGATTAAAAGGTGTCCCCACTTATCAAATTTTTCCTAGGACTAAAATGCCCCTAGATTAAAAGGTGTCTCCACCTTGCCATTAGTACTGGCTCCGCTCGTTTTAGTACTTTCATCCGAGTACTTTGGAGTACTACGTATGTGTGCGCCGTTAGATTGAGCCAAACGAACGGCTCCAAAAAATGCCAACTACTGTAAAACTTGTAAAAAAGAAAAACATTACATGCAATCAAAATATGTGACATGATTTATCCTACGGGAACGTGCATTAGACTTGACCTAGACAGCCGCCACCTCCAAAAAGCTAGGGTACTCCGCCTCCCGCCGGCGCCGGCGCCGGTCCGTCCCGTCTCTGGTGGTCTTAGGGCCATGGTGGCGGAGTGGATCTTGCCCCTTGCCGGTGGTAGGTCTCTGTTTTTAGATTTTTTTTAGAGCTTTGTTAGGGTTTGTGTTCTGCTCAGGAAGGCGAGACGTTTGCGGCTCCCTGAAGATGGAATAAAGGTCTACCCGCCTAGCCCCGTTTCGATGATGCGTCTAGCATTATCGGTGGGCGTGTGGAGGTGTGTCTCCGGCGTATCTGTCTTTGATGGATTTGCTCGGGTCTGTTCGTCGTTCGTCTTCGTTCGTGTGTTTTCAGGTTGGATCATTTTGATCTACACTCTTCATCTGCGGCGGTTGCTGTTCTTGTTCGTTGGTTCTATGGGGCCTTAGCACGACGACTTCCCGACTGTCTACTACAACATGGTTTGCCCGGCTCCGGCGAGGGAGGGGTGAGCACAGCGGCGCGCCTTCGGCTTGCTTGAGTGCTTGTAGTCGTCGCTAGGTGGTCTACGGATCTGGATGTAATTTTTATTTTTTCCAGTGTTCGTTGTACTACCATGATTAAAGATGAATAGATTGAAAGTTTTCAAAAAAATATAATCCAAAGAGGAGTAGGCAGTTTTTTTCTTTCTTGGCACCTGACTGTCCACGGAAAATTAATGCCTTCTCATTGACTTGCCTTGGGTGAGACACACAGAAAATCTGGGACCGTCACTTCAACCTCTGCTGTTACTTGGTGCTAATTGCCTGCGTACGGTTGGTGTAGAATGCATTTGTGCCACCTGAGTATACAAGAAAACATGTTACTCAAATGGAGAAAAAGAAATAGCAAGGCGAAATATACGCGAGTAGACGGCGGCGAGATGGCATGGTGCTTTTTGATCGAGAGGTGGTGCACAGATCTGCTCTTCTTCTTTTGTTTTGTGGTCCTCCTCACATTGTAGATCACCTTTGAATGGCAAACGGTACCGCGTACGTAGTTACTGTGCCATAGGACCCGGACAATCAGTGAATAATCAATACGCAGTGTTTGGAGCCGAAACATTTTTCCCCTCTGCCCTGTAATGGCGATGAAAGAGGGGACGGACCATGGCAGCGGCTCTGCATTAGGCGAGAGGGACGGCGGTTTTGCATTGGACGAGAGGGACATGCACATTTTTTAAGACTAAAATGCCCCTAGATTAAAAGGTGTCCCCACCTTATCAAATTTTTCCTAGGACTAAAATGCCCCTAGATTAAAAGGTGTCCCCACCTTGTCATTAGTACTGGCCCCGCTCGTTTTAGTACTTTCGAGTACTTTCATCCGAGTACTTTGGAGTACTACGTATGTGTGCGCCGTTAGATTGAGACAAACGAACGGCTCCAAAAAATGCCAACTATTGTAAAACTTGTAAAAAAGAAAAACATTACATGCAATCAAAATATGTGACATGATTTATCCTACGGGAACGTGCATTAGACTTGACCTAGACAGCCGCCACCTCCAAAAAGCTAGGGTACTCCGCCTCCCGCCGGCGCCGGTCCGTCCTGTCTCTGGTGGTCTTAGGGCCATGGTGGCGGAGTGGATCTTGCCCCTTGCCGGTGGGAGGTCTCTGTTTTTAGATTTTTTTTTTTAGAGCTTTGTTAGGGTTTGTGTTCTGCTTAGGAAGGCGAGACGTTTGCGGCTCCCTGAAGATGGAATAAAGGTCTACCTGCCTAGCCCCCGTTTCGATGATGCGTCTCGCATTATCGGTGGGCGTGTGGAGGTGTATCTCCGGCGTATCTGTCTTTGGTGGATTTGCTCGGGTCTGTTCGTCGTTCGTCTTCGTTCGTGTGTTTTCAGGTTGGATCATTTTGATCTACACTCTTCATCTGCGGCGGTTGCTGTTCTGGTGCGTTGGTTCTATGGGGCCTTAGCACGACGACTTCCCGGCTGTCTACTACAACATGGTTTGCCCGGCTCCGGCGAGGGAGGGGTGATCACAGCGGCGCGCCTTCGGCTTGCTTGAGTGCTTGTAGTCGTCGCTAGGTGGTCTACGGATCTGGATGTAATTTTTATTTTTTCCAGTGTTCGTTGTACTATCATGATTAAAGATGAATAGATTGAAAGTTTTCTAAAAAAATATAATCCAAAGAGGAGTAGGCAGTTTTTTTCTTTCTTGGCACCTGACTGTCCACGGAAAATTAATGCCTTCTCATTGACTTGCCTTGGGTGAGACACACAGAAAATCTGGGACCGTCACTTCAACCTCTGCTGGTACTTGGTGCTAATTGCCTGCGTACGGTTGGTGTAGAATGCATTTGTGCCACCTGAGTATACAAGAAAACATGTTACTCAAATGGAGAAAAAGAAATAGCAAAGCGAAATATACGCCAGGAGACGGCGGCGAGATGGCATGGTGCTTTTTGATCGAGAGGTGGTGCACAGATCTGCTCTTCTTCTTTTGTTTTGTGGTCCTCCTCACATTGTAGATCACCTTTGAATGGCAAACGGTACCGCGTACGTAGTTACTGTGCCATAGGACCCGGACAATCAGTGAATAATCAATACGCAGTATTTGGAGCCGAAACATTTTTCCCCTCTACCCTAGCCGCCGGCACCCGTCCCCCCTTCTCCCTTCCCTCTCCTCGCCACCGCATGTCCATGCCGTCGGGCAAAGCCGGATGGGTGTTGGCGGCGGGCCCTTTCTCCTCCTTGCTTGTGAGCACGGGCAAGTGATCCTGCGCAACCGTGTGATGCTGATCTGAGGCGCGGCGGTGCGCGGTCGAGCTTAGCGCAGAGCTGCAGAGCGTCGGGCTGGGCGAGAAGGGCTGGACGAGGCGGGGATCTGGCGGCCGCGTGTGTCGCCTGGCTCCGGTCAGTTTCTTCTGGATTTAATGTCTGGACGCCGTCAGCCGGCGCGAGGTTGCAACATCGGTCAGGCTCGGTCACTGAGCGAGGGTGTGCTCTGCAGCAGCTCAGTGGTGGCCCTCACATCGACATGGGTGCTTGGCGGCGGTGCTGCGGAGTCACGATGTTGAGCGGGGTGGCGGTGACGATGGTTGGTTGCAGTTGCAGCGTTTGTTCATGGGCAGCCCGTGGTGGTGCTCCTGGAAGCCATCTTCAACGGTTGGCTGCGTTCGGCCCAGCGCCCCTCATCGTTGGCGGGCGGCTGGGTTTGCCCTCGTGCAGATCTGGAGGAGAGCGGTTGGTAGGGCGGCACAGGGAGTGCGTGTGGGGAGAACGGCAGGAGGGATGGGTGGTGCTGACTGGGTCGAGCTGCCCGTTGCTGGCGCATGGGTGTGCCGGTCTTGGACGTGGTCCGCTCCTTCCTCTCCCCTTTCCCAGCATGGTTCCTCTTGGCGCTAGATGGGCCTCGGTCCAGGAAGGCGTTGTCGACTCCGTCGGCGGTCGGGGATTGCCAGACGATGCAAGGCCCGTGATTTTGGTGGGGATCTAGGGCACACGTTGGTATGGCGACGACCTTGATGGTGAGAGTTGTGGGCTCGTGGGCGGAGCTCACGACTCGGGTGTTGTTCGGTGGCCATGATCGTGTTGGCGGCATCGGGACTCATGGTCTGCGTACTATGTCAGTGGAGCAGCAGGTGAGTTGCTAGCCGCACCCAAGTTGAACGAGGAGTGTGTGTTGGGGTGAAAACCTTGTCCGCCTCTGGCCAGGCCGATGATGGCAACGTCCTTGGGCGCCGGTCCTTCTTGAAGGCTTCATCGTGATTGCTCTTTTTCCTTCATGTCCCTATAGCTGAAAATCTTGATCCTTTGGGCCGGTCGGTGGCGGCACTTTGACATCATGCTGTTGGGAAACGTAGCATGCAATTTCAAAAAAATTCCTACGCTCACACAAGATCTATCTAGGAGATGCATAGCAACAAGGGGGAGAGTGTGTCCACGTACCATCGCAGACCGTAAGTGGAAGCGCTTGACAACGCGGTTGATGTAGTCGAACTTCTTCTAGCTCCGACCGATCAAGTACCGAATGCACGACACCTCCGAGTTCTGCACGCATTCAGCTCGCTGACGTCCCTCGCCTTCTTGATCCAGCAAGGTGTCGAGGTTGTAGATGAGTTCCGTCAGCACGACGGCGTGGTGATGGTGAAGTGATCCGCACAGGGCTTCGCCTAAGCACTACGAAGATATGACCGGAGGCGTAAACGGTGGAGGGGGGCGCCGCACACGGCTAACAATTGATGTTCTGTGCTAGGGGCGCCCCCCCCATATATATAGGTGGGGGAGAGAGGAGGCAGCCAAGGAGGCGCACAAGTAGGCCGAATCCTACTTGGGGCCTTCCTATGGTCGGCGCCCCCCTTTCCTTATCTGCCGGAGGGGGGAGGAAAGAGAGGGGGAGAGGGAAGGAAAGGGGAATCGTATTCCCACTTTTTTCCTTTCCCTTCCCCTCTTTCCTTCTCCTTCTTGGCCGGCCCATATGAGGGGCGCACTAGCCCCTTGTGGCTGGTGCGTTTCCCCTCTTGGCCCATAAGGCCCATTACCCGATACCCTCCGGAACACTTCCGGTGTCCGAATATTATCGTCCTATATATCAATCTTTACCTCTCGACCATTTCGAGACTCCTCGTCATGTCCGTGATCTCATCCGGGACTCCGAACAACATTTGGTCACTAAATCACATAACTCATATAGTACAATATCGTCATCGAACGTTAAGCGTGCGGACCCTATAGGTTCGAGAACTATGTAGACATGACCGAGACACCTCTCCGGTCAATAACCAATAGCGGAACCTGGATGCTCATATTGGCTCCTACATATTCTACGAAGATCTTTATCGGTCGAACCGTAATGACAACATACGTTATACCCTTTGTCTATCGGTATGTTATTTGCCCGAGATTCGATCATCGGTATCTGCATACCTAGTTCAATCTCGTTACCGGCAAGTCTCTTTACTCGTTATGTAATTCATCATCCTGCAATTAACTCATTAGTCACTTTGCTTGCAAGGCTTCTTATGATGTGCATTACCGAGAGGGCCCAGAGATACCTCTCCGAAACTCGGAGTGACAAATCCTAATCTTGATCTATGCCAACCCAAAAAACACTTTTGGAGATACCTGTAGAGCATCTTTATAATCACCCAGTTACGTTGTGACGTTTGATAGCACATAAGGCATTCCTCCGGTATCCCTGAGTTGCATAATCTCATAGTCGAAGGAATATGTGTTTGACATGAAGAAAGCAATAACAATAAAACTGAACGATCAATATGCTAAGCTAACGGATGGATCTTGTCCATCACATCATTCTCCTCATGATGTGATCCCGTTCATCAAATGACAACACATGTCTATGGTTAGGAAACTTAACCATCTTTGATTAACGAGCTAGTCTAGTAGAGGCTTACTAGGGACACGGTGTTTTGTCTATGTATCCACACATGTATCAAGTTTTCGGTTAATACAATTCTAGCATGAATAATAAACATTTATCATGATATAAGGAAATATAAAATAACAACTTTATTATTGCCTCTAGGGCATATTTCCTTCACATGCCCCTCATGAAGGCACCGTCTTGGAGCTCATGGTATGTCGACGCTTAGCTTCGTCTCTTCGCGAATGCTTGTTCCTGGTTTAGAGCTCCATCGTCTCCTGCTCCACTTGAAGTTGTATGGGGTGGTGTTGCTGAACCTTAACACATATGTATCTTGCCTTTGGTGTGTGTGATGTCGTGTTCTATGGATAGATTAGTTTGGTGATCGTTGCTTTATATATAAGGCCATATTCAATTAATCACCTTGCCACAGGGATTAAAGGGGATTGGAGAGGTTTGAGAAGGATTTTGACTTACAAGGGATTTAATCCCCTTCAACCCCTTTCAAACATCTTCAAACCCTTCCTAACCGAGCAAGGCCTAAAGGGGGGTGAAAGCCTTTTCCCGTATATGTTCTGTATTTGGTAGAAGAAAAAAAATGTATTAGTTGTTAATTATGTTTTCACAAATAGCCTCTCTTCATCTTTCTCCTCAACTAGATTTTTGTAGAAGTTTCATAAATGTGGAACTTGAATTTCTTATAGTTTAACTCATTTTCCAAACAAGATCCGCGTATGACATACCGTTTAGAAACAATTAAGATTCCAAAAAGGTAAGTTGAAGCTTCACCAAAGTTTCTAAAAAGGTTTTAAACTTACACCATGATTTTGGTTCAATTATTCACTTAATTTATGTGTTTTGGTGAGGAGTTGGAAATATCCCTAGGTCTAACTAGCATCCCACAGATTTTGGATTGAAGGAATTCCATTGCAATTTTAGAGGTTTCTTCTTATGGAAGTCCTTTGGATCATAGGATCAGGCCCATCAAATTACTATGGAAACCATCCCCATGCTCCCCATTCATAGGAATCTCAACACGAGTTCAAACCTCATTTTATTTTTATTTTGAGATGCCCAATGCGCTTACACTCTGTCTCTCTCTACCATCTCTCCCCAATCCTCTAATTCATGCATTTGTCTCTTGTGCACCATCCTAAGGGACCTATTTGATTGACGTCTATGTTTTTAGGAAATTGCACAAATAGACAACTTTTCAGGCCGAGGTAATACAAAACCATAACTCTAGGGTGTTTTTACAAAAACCAACAAGTCTACGACTAATTGGTAACACCCAAATCTACCTGTTAAATACCAATGTGGTGATCGGGCCTCAATAGTCATAAACAGAAAGTAGTGGAGAGATGATATTTAGCGTGGGCTCACACTAGAGCTCGGATTGAGCTAAGCCGACTAAACAGTAGCCTAGCCGAGCTCAGCTCAAAATGGCCTTGCATACATATTTATTTTACAAAACTTGTCCAAAATTTAAAATGGCTTGGCTAAATTGGCTAAAAAACTAATCCCAATTTGATCATTTAAGAAGTTTTGAATTACCATGAAAAGTAGATTTTTTTTATAACTTTGAATATTGGAACAAAATTTGGCTGAATCTTACAAAACTGTCCAAATTTTAAAATGATTGGGCTAAGTTGGCTAAAAATGTTCCAAATTGATCACTTAAGATGTTTCAAATTACTAAAAACTTTTTGAATATTTTTTAATGGCTACATCTATAGAAAATTTGTCTAAATTCTAAAAAAAATAGTCCATTTTAAGTTTTGAGATTTTTTATGTTTTCATTTTATAAGTTGGTTGAGGTTGGCTCGGCTTAAGCTAACCTCCGAAGCCAAGGAATCACTATAGCAATTAACATGGGTCCCGCATGTTACAATTCTCCTTAACTGACTAATCGAAGCAATTTTGTTTTGTTTTTTGCTACCAATTAGTCCTAGAGTTGTGATATTTTGTTAAAATCTCACGGAGTTATGGTTTTGTGTTACCTCAGCCTCAGAAATTGTGTTTTTTGTGTGAAATTTCCTCCTTTTGTTTTGTAATCATGTGGTACTTGCCATCCAAATCTTGTTTTTCCCCTATTCCTACGATTTTAAAGTTTCCGATTAGAAGTGGGCCCTGGATCCATTTGATCCAATGTGGTGCGAAGCCTCGAATTTATAAGGTGTTGAGGAGAGGAGGCAAAGCAAGAGAGTTGAACACTTTTTTTTTAAGTCAAGTTTAACCAAAATGGTTTGAGTTTTAAGCTCGTTGCCAAAATTAAGTAGATCGACCGCGTAGAGGAAGTTTTCGTTTATGCCTCTAATGTAGAGGAAACTGGTTTGATCTCCACCAACTAACATGGGGAACCGAGGTTTTAGTTTCTTGGCAAGAACTTTAGCAACGCGTTTGATGTGGTAGTTTTGTAACGAGATTGGTTTGAAAGTGTCTGGTGTTCTAGCACTGTTTTCATTGGCCGGAGGACCATATATAAGCTATCTAGTTTGTATGGGCAAGATTGGATTGAGGCCGGACATTTTGGATCTAACAATCAATGTATGAAATCCGTAGATCCCACCTAGAGGTAGAATATACGAAGTTGATGCCAAAACACACATCAACCAGATTTAGCTTTGTTTTCTGAAACAAGGCAAAAGATTTGCCATCTCATTGATTAAGAAGGAAGTTGCAGACAAAAACCGCAAAGCAGCTAAAAGAAAAAACAATAAGAGGCCTACTCTCACGGCATTACAACAGTCATGTGCTTCGCGCCGGCCATCGTCCAAAGGGACACCTCCGCTTTGATCTTACTGATTAGCTTCGTTACTGGAGCAATAAATGTGGAATCTAAAACAAACAACTATTTTGTTTGAGATTCATCGTTGCGAGTGAAGCTGAAATAAACAGTTAATTCGAATCAACTTTGTGAGTGAAGCTAGATCTAAATTTGCATCATTTTTCGTGCAATTGCATGAAGCGCCTTAAAGTGTACTTCAATGCCCACTGAAGCGAATTCATAGATGATTCGAATGAATCAAAGCTGAAACAACAGGGCGCGCGGAATCAGCTTTGATAGTGAAGCAAATACACTGATGATTCGAATCCAATTAAAAGCTTTAACAAACAGGGCCGAAGAACCAGTTTGACGTCGGAAGAAATGACAAATCGGAGGGAGTAGCAATTTTTTTTCTCGAGAGTACGCAAATTGCATACCATAGCTTTATAGAAGGAGAGAAAAATAGTACATGACATCTACCACTCGCTGCGAACAACGAGCGTAGCACAACACCGCATCCGGCTATCCTCAGGACAGCCACACACAACAACACAACTACAACACGGAAAAACCTGCCCAAAACCGAAACACCTCACCGCGTCTTGATCGACGCCGAACACCTCCGAAGAACAACAACTCCAGCTTCCTTTGGATTCATTCGCGACGACCATACTAGCGCCGGAGGTGAGCGGTCAGGGCCACGACGAACACCGGAGGAGCGCCAACAGGAAACTTAGTCTCCTTGCACGATGCTCCCAACAGAAAAACGACGTCGCAGACGCCGCCATCATGCTGCTCTAGAGGACCAAGACTTTCGCCCGGAGACAACTGCCAACACCAAGCACGAGGGAGATGGCGACACACTCGACGTCGCCTCCAGAGAGGGGAACGACACCCGCGGGTGTCATCGACGCCGGCCGGCCAAAACTGGACAGGATTTTCATCCGTAATGTTGCGCATCTCCACTTCGACGAGGTACCGGGCAGCACGGTTCCTGAAGCCTCGCACCGCCGTCACCGCAGCAAATCCGCCGAAGCCGCGTAGCCGTGGTCCAACACCACCCGCACTGCCGAGAGAGTGCGAACGAGACCTCCACCAACATCGCCGTCGAGAAGCAACCACATCCTCCAAGCGGAGCAAAAGCCAGATCCACTCCATCGGCCTTCATAGACACTGAGAGACTGCCGTCAGATTGGATCTGGCCCGCCCCTCCAACCTCGCTCCGGCGCCATCTCCACCGGGGCATCACCGCGATCGAGGGAGTAGCAAATTTAACAGCTAGATGCGCCGCGCAAGCAGTTTGCGCGGCTGTGCATGCATGTGGATCCACCACGTAAAGCGGCAGCGGTCGCGCGGGCGCAGTGCTACGAACAACCTAGGCACCGCATCATTTCGGGGGTAAGCGATGTATACTAATTAGGCGAGTGATCCGATGCTAGCGCTTGCTACGGTAGCCATCATCAGGGCCGGCTTTGGCTAGTCAGTAGCGGTAGCATGCCATGCATGTTCTCCTCATCCTCATGGCCACTGCACTAGTATAACATGGAGCCGGGCAGGAAGGTCACATGCGATACGAGGCGAGGACGGACGTTGCGCACCGCAAGCAACCCCGGCGCGCGGCTCACAACTGGGCTAAATCATTCGTGTCTTGTTCCTCAGACCGACGTGGTGCTCCCACCCCACCCATCCTCTTTCCAAGGACAAACCCGTGATTATCTTCCCGCTTTCTTGTTTTGCTCGGTAGCCAATATTATGGATCCCTAAGGTTCAAAAAAAAAAGGATCCCTCTGTTGTAGCGTCAAAAACGTTCGTATATTATGGGATAGAAGAGTACATACCTAAAACATACTGGTACTGTATGAAGATTCTGCTTCAGTATGGATTAATTAAGAACTATAGTAGTTTCAAAAACAAAATGAACTACTATATGAACACTGATTGGATTTGTAGTGTATATATAATGTGCACTACTCGTGGTTGATAATCCCGTCGGCAACTCGACACGCGAATTGTGCTAATTTCTTGGACCGGAGGCACACGAAAGTGGGCGATGGTATCAGATCATGTGCGTCCCACCGTACAGACGCATTGCTTGGCCGTGTAAAAGATGTCTGCGATCACTAAACAAATGGATGAATCTGCCCGGCCCCCCCGTTCTGCGAGGCGGCTGCCGAGCCTTTAATGGCCGCGCAAAGTCAAATCGCTGCCTTGGTAAGCGTAAACTAGCTGAAAGCGAGCCGCTCGTACGTAGTCTACGTACTACAACCCGTCGTGGCTCCAGTATTTTATTCATTTGTTGTTTATTAAAGCCGTCTGCATGTTCTGCCAGGGCGTATTTAAAATCCCAAAGCCTATCTGCTTAGACCGCATGCTTGCTTGTTTGCTTCATTAGCACGCTGTTAAACTCTCCCGTAAAAGAAACACGCTGTTAAACTCTATACTCCGCTGTGCGCTTGCAGCAGCTACAGGGGACAGTTTCCAAAGCAGAGCGACGAACCAAAAAGGATGAATGAAGCATACAAGATTCCCTCCCCTTTTCGTATACTACTCCCACAATCCCACGTTCTCGACGGCGCTCATCGAATTCCGTTAACGCCAATGTAAATAGGAGTACCCCTACGTCTACGTCGAGATCTGACGAATTAACTTACAACAGTGCTCTGCGCGTCGCCATCGAACTTGTTTTGAAGGTCGGATATATACACTCGTCCACCTGCTATGTACTCCTCCGCCGGATGCATCGCGGGGCTGGACTGGCCACAAGTTCAAAACCCGTTGACGTATAGTCAACAGTTTTTTTTTTTTGAAGTGGCCAGCATAGCTGGTTTTCATTTCATTTAGCAGGGAAAGAAGTTACAAAAAGTTGATCAAGCGATCATGGAATGGAGAGACAATACATCTTTCTTCGGGCCCCAAAGATCCGGCCATCTGGAAAGCTAAGCTAACAACGCATAGGGAGATATCTCACGTCACGTCTTCAAAAGGCTGCTGGATGCATCTTGCGCCGGCGAGTCGCCATTGCTCCATGTCACTCTGGCATGCTTTGATGATGTGCCTAGCATCTGCCTGTTTCTCTCTGAAAACGCAAGCATTTCTTTCCAGTCAGATGTGCCAGGAGATGAGAGCGATCATAGTCTTCGTGCCCTTCCTGTGTTCTGGGGCTGCGGCTGTTGGGGAACGTAGCAGAAATTCAAAATTTTCTACGCATCACCAAGATCAATCTATGGAGTAATCTAGCAACGAGGGGAAGGGGAGTGCATCTACATACCATTGTAGATCGCGATGCGGAAGCGTTGCAAGAACGCGGATGAGGGAGTCGTACTCGTAGCGATTCAGATCGCGGTTGATTCCGATCTAAGCACCGAAGAACGGTGCCTCCGCGTTCAACACACGTGCAGCCCGGTGACGTCTCCCACGCCTTGATCCAGCAAGGAGAGAGGGAGAGGTTGGGGAAGACTCCATCCAGCAGCAGCACGACGGCGTGGTGGTGATGGAGGAGCGTGGCAATCCCGCAGGGCTTCGCCAAGCACTGCGGGAGAGGAGGAGGACTTGGGAGAGGGGAAGGGCTGCGCCAGAACTTGGGTGGTCGCTGCCCTCCCACCCCTCCACTATTTATAGGTGGGGGAGAGGGGGGCCGGCCCCCTTAGATCTCATCTAGGGTTGGGGCGGCGGCCAAAGGGGGGAGGAGTGCCTCCCAAGTCAAGTGGAGGCCCTCCCCCTTAGGGTTTCCCCTCTCCCATGCGCATGGGCCTTGGGGGGGCTGGTGCCCCTGGCCCATTAAGGCTAGGGCGCCCCTTACAGCCCATGCTGCTGTATTGGACGTGGTGGAACATTTTCCGGACCTCCGGACCCCTCCGGAATCCTCCGGAACCTTCTGGAAGCTTCCCGGTACAATACCGAAAAACCCGAACTTTTCCCGGAACCCGAACAACAACTTTCCATATATAAATCTTTACCTCCGGACCATTCCGGAACTCCTCGTGACGTCCGGGATCTCATCCGGGACTCCGAACAACATTCGGTAACCACGTACATGCTTTCCCTATAACCCTAGCGTCATCGAACCTTAAGCGTGTAGACCCTACGGGTTCGGGAACCATGCAGACATGACCGAGACGTTCTCCGGTCAATAACCAACAGCGGGATCTGGATACCCATGTTGGCTCCCACATGTTCCACGATGATCTCATCGGATGAACCACGATGTCGGGGATTCAATCAATCCCGTATGCAATTCCCTTTGTCTATCGGTATGTTACTTGCCCGAGATTCGATCGTCGGTATCCCTATACCTTGTTCAATCTCGTTACCGGCAAGTCTCTTTACTCGTTCCGTAACTCACATCATCCCGTGATCAACTCCTTGGTCACACTGTGCACATTATGATGATGTCCCTACCGAGTGGGCCCAGAGATACCTCTCCGTTTACACGGAGTGACAAATCCCAGTCTCGATTCGTGCCAACCCAACAGACACTTTCGGAGATACCTGTAGTGCACCTTTATAGCCACCCAGTTACGTTGTGACGTTTGGTACACCCAAAGCATTCCTACGGTATCCGGGAGTTGCACAATCTCATGGTCTAAGGAAATGATACTTGACATTAGAAAAGCTCTGAGCAAACGAACTACACGATCTTGTGCTAGGCTTAGGATTGGGTCTTGTCCATCACATCATTCTCCTAATGATGTGATCCCGTTATCAACGACATCCAATGTCCATGGTCAGGAAACCGTAACCATCTATTGATCAACGAGCTAGTCAACTAGAGGCTTACTAGGGACATGGTGTTGTCTATGTATCCACACATGCATCTGAGTTTCCTATCAATACAATTCTAGCATGGATAATAAACGATTATCATGAACAAGGAAATATAATAATAACCTATTTATTATTGCCTCTAGGGCATATTTCCAACAGTCTCCCACTTGCACTAGAGTCAATAATCTAGTTCACATCACCATGTGATTAACACTCACTAGGTCACATCACCATGTGACCAACATCCAAAGAGTTTACTAGAGTCAACAATCTAGTTCACATCACTATGTGATTAACACTCAATGAGTTCTGGTTTGATCATGTTATGCTTGTGAGAGAGGTTATTAGTCAACGGGTCTGAACCTTTCAGATCCGTGTGTGCTTTACGAATATCTATGTCATCTTGTGGATGCTACCACGCGCTATTTGGAGCCATTTCAAATAATTGCTCTACTATACGAATCCGGTTTACTACTCAGAGTCATCCGGATTAGTGTCAAAGTTCGCATCGACGTAACCCTTTACGACGAACTCCCTTTCACCTCCATAATCGAGAAAATTCCTTAGTCCACTAGGTACTAAGGATAAGTTCGACCGCTGTCATGTGATCCATTCCCGGATCACTATTGTACCCCTTGACCAACTCATGGCAAGGCACACTTCATGTGCGGTACACAACATAGCATACTGTAGAGCCTACGTCTAAAGCATAGGGGACGACCTTCGTCCTTTCTCTCTCTTCTGCTGTGGTCAGGTCTTGAGTCTTACTCAATACTCACACCTTGTAACACAGCCAAGAACTCCTTCTTTGCTGATCTATTTTGAACTCTTTCAAAATCATGTCAAGGTGTGCGTTCTTTGAAAGTATCATCGGGCGTCTTGATCTATCTCTATAGATCTTGATGCCCAATATGTAAGCAGCTTTTATCCAGGTCTTCCTTTGAAAAACTCCTTTCAAACAACCCTTTATGCTTTCCAGAAATTTTACATCATTTCGGATCAACAATATGTCATTCACATATACTTATCAGAAATGTTGTAGCGCTCCCACTCACTTTATTGTAAATACAAGTTTCTAACAAACTTTGTATAAACCCAAAAACTTTGATCACTCCATCAAAGCGTATATTCTGACTCCGAGATGCTTGCTCTAGTCCATGGAAGGATCGCTGGAGCTAGCATACCTTTTAGCATCCTTAGGATCGACAAAACCTTTCTGATTGTATCACATACAACCTTTCCTTACGAAAACTGGTAAGGAAACTTGTTTTGACATCCATCTGCCAGATTTCATAAATGCAGCTAATGCTAACATGATTCCGACGGACTTAAGCATCGCTACGGATGAGAAAATCTCATCGTAGTCAACTCCTTGAACTTGTGGAAATACTCTTTGCCACAAGTCGAGCTTCATAGACGGTAACATTACCGTCCACGTCCGTCTTCTTCTTAAAGATCCATTTATCTCGGATTTCATGGCTTCTAACCATTTGTCGGAATATGGGCCCACCATCGCTTCTCCATAGCTCGTAGGTTCAGTATTGTCCAACAACATGATATCTCAGACAGGATCACGTACCACTCTGAAGTAGCACGCATCCTCGTCGTCCTACGAGGTTTGCTGGTGACTTGATCCGAAGTTTCATGATCACTATCATAAGCTTCCACTTCAATTGGTGTAGGTGCCACAGGAACAACTTCCTGTGCCCTGCTACACACTAGTTGAAGTGACGGTTCAATAACCTTATCAAGTCTCCACCATCCTCCCACTCAATTCTTTCGAGAGAAACTTTTCCTCGAGAAAGGACTCTTTTCTAGAAACAATTTTGCTTCCAGATCTGAAATAGGAGATATACCCAACTGTTTTGGGTATTCTATGAAGATGCATTTATCCGCTTTGGGTTCGAGCTTATCAGCCTGAAACTTTTTCACATAAGCATCGCAGCCCCAAACTTTTAAGAAACGACAACTTAGGTTTCTCTAAACGGTGTCGTCTCAACGGAATTGCGTGGTGCCCTATTTAAAGTGAATGCGGTTGTCCCTAATGCCTAACCCATAAACGATAGTGGTAATTCGATAAGAGACATCATGGTATGCACCATATCCAATAGGGTGCAGTTATGATGTTCGGACACACCATCACACTATGGTGTTCCAGGCGGTATTAATTGTGAAACACTTTCCACAATGTCTTAATTGTGTGCCAAACTCGTAACTCAGATACTCATCTCTATGATCATATCACAGACATTTTATCCTCTTGTCACGACGATCTTCAACTTCACTCTGAAATTACTTGAACCTTTCAATAATTCAGACTTGTGTTTCATCAAGTAAATACACTCAGCATCTACTCAAATCGTCTGTGAAGTAAGAACATAACGATATCCACTGCATGCCTCAGCACTCATTGGACTGCATACATCAAAATGTATTACTTCCAACAAGTTGCTCTCTTGTTCCATCTTACTGAAAACGAGGCCTTTCAGTCATCTTGCCCATGTGGTATGATTTGCATGTCTCAAGTGATTCAAAATCAAGTGAGTCCAAACGATCCATCTGCATGGAGTTTCTTCATGCATATATACCAATAGACATGCTTCGCATGTCTCAATCTTTTCAAAAACGAGTGAGTCCAAAGATCCATCTACATGGAGCTTCTTCATGCGTTTCTATACCAATATGACTCAAGTGGCAGTGCCACAAGTATGTGGTACTATCATTACTATCTTATATCTTTTGGCATGAACATGTGTATCACTACGATCGAGATTCATTTTAGGTGCAAGACCATTGAAGGTATTATTCAAATAAACAGAGTAACCATTATTCTCCTTAAATGAATAACCGTATTGCGATAAACATAATCCAATCATGCTTAACGCAAACACCAAATCTCGATGGTAGAGGGAGCATGCGATGCTTGATCACATCAACCTTGGAAACACTTCCAACACATATCGTCATCTCACCTTTAGCTAGTCTCCATTTATTCCGCGGCTTTTATTTCGAGTTACTAACACTTAGCAACCGAACCGGTATCTAATACCCTGGTGCTGCTAGGAGTACTAGTAAAGTACACATTCATATAATGTATATCCAATATACTTCTGTCGACCTTGCCTGCCTTCTCATCTACCAAGTATCTAGGGTAGTACTGCTTCAGTGACCGTTCCCCTCATTACAGAAGCACTTAGTCTCTGGTTTGGGTTCAACCTTGGGATTCTTCACTAGAGCAGCAAACGACTTGCTGTTTCATGAAGTATCCCTTTTGCCCTTGCCCTTCTTAAACTAGTGGTTTTACTAACCATCAACAATTGATGCTCCTTCTTAATTTCTACTCTCGCGGTGTCAAACATCGCGAATAGCTCAAGGATCATCATAACTATCCCTGATATGTTATAGTTCATCACGAAGCTCTACTAGCTTGGTGGCAGTGACTATGGAGAACTATCACTATCTCATCTGGGAGATTAACTCCCACTCGATTCAAGCGATTGTGGTACTCAGACAATCTGAGCACATGCTCAACGGTTGAGCTTTTCTCCCTTAGTTTGCAGGCTTAAGAAACTTGTTAGAGGTCTCATACCTCTTGACGTGGGCACTAGTCTGAAATCCCAATTTCAGTTTTCGGAACATCTCATATGTTCTGCGACGTTTCAAAAACGTCTCTTGTGCCACAATTCTAAACCGTTAGCATTACTCACTGAACTATCACGTAGTCATCAAAACGTGTATGTCAGATGTTTCGCAACATCTACAGACGACGCTGAGGTTCAGCACACCGAGCGGTGCATTAAGGACATAAGCCTTCTGTGCAGCAATGAGGACAATCCTCAGTTCACTGACCCAGTCCGCATAATTGCTACTATCAACTTTCAACTAAATTTTTCTCTAGGAACATATCTTAAACAGTAGAACTAAAGCGTATGACATAATTTGCAAAGACCTTTTGACTATGTTCATGATAATGAAGTTCATCTGATTATTGAACTCCCACTCAGATAGACATCCCTCTAGTCATCTAAGTGATACATGATCCGAGTCAAACTAGGCCGTGTCCGATCATCACGTGAGACGGACTAGTCATCATCGGTGAACATCTCCATGTTGATCGTATCTTCTATACGACTCATGCTTCGACCTTTCGGTCTCTTGTGTTCCGAGGCCATGTCTGTACATGCTAGGCTCGTCAAGTCAACCTAAGTGTTTCGCATGTGTTCCGAGGCCATGTCTGTACATGCTAGGCTCGTCAACACCCGTTGTATTCGAACGTTAGAATCTATCACACCCGATCATCACGTGGTGCTTCGAAACAACGAACCTTCGCAACGGTGCACAGTTAGGGGGAACACGTCTCTTGAAATTTTAGTGAGGGATCATCTTATTTAGCTACCGTCGTTCTAAGCAAATAAGATGCATAACATGATAAACATCACATGCAATCAAATAGTGACATGATATGGCCAATATCATTTTGCTCCTTTGATCTCCATCTTCGGGGCACCATGATCATCTTCGTCACCGGCATGACACCATGATCTCCATCATCATGATCTCCATCATTGTGTCTTCATGAAGTTGTCACGCCAACGATTACTTCTACTTCTATGGCTAACGCGCTTAGCAATAAAGTAAAGTAATTTACATGGCGTTATTCAATGACACGCAGGTCATACAAAAAATAAAGACAACTCCTATGGCTCCTGCCGGTTGTCATACTCATCGACATGCAAGTCGTGATTCCTATTACAAGAATATGATCAATCTCATACATCACATATATCATTCATCACATCTTCTGGCCATATCACATCACATAGCACATGCTGCAAAAACAAGTTAGACGTCCTCTAATTGTTGTTGCAAGTTTTTACGTGGCTTGTATAGGTTTCTAGCAAGAACGTTTCTTACCTACGTAAGACCACAACGTGATATGCCAATTTCTATTTACCCTTCATAAGGACCCTTTTCATCGAATCCGTTCCGACTAAAGTGGGAGAGACAGACACCCGCTAGCCACCTTATGCATCTAGTGCATGTCAGTCGGTGGAACCTGTCTCACGTAAGCGTACGTGTAAGGTCGGTCCGGGCCGCTTCATCCCACAATGCCGCCGAAACAAGATAAGACTAGTAGCGGCAAGAAGAATTGGCAACATCTACGCCCACAACTACTTTGTGTTCTACTCGTGCATAGAAACTACGCATAGACCTAGCTCATGATGCCACTGTTGGGGAACGTAGCAGAAATTCAAAATTTTCTACGCATCACCAAGATCAATCTATGGAGTAATCTAGCAACGAGGGGAAGGGGAGTGCATCTACATACCATTGTAGATCGCGATGCGGAAGCGTTGCAAGAACGCGGATGAGGGAGTCGTACTCGTAGCGATTCAGATCGCGGTTGATTCCGATCTAAGCACCGAAGAACGGTGCCTCCGCGTTCAACACACGTGCAGCCCGGTGACGTCTCCCACGCCTTGATCCAGCAAGGAGAGAGGGAGAGGTTGGGGAAGACTCCATCCAGCAGCAGCACGACGGCGTGGTGGTGATGGAGGAGCGTGGCAATCCTGCAGGGCTTCGCCAAGCACTGCGGGAGAGGAGGAGGACTTGGGAGAGGGGAAGGGCTGCGCCAGAACTTGGGTGATCGCTGCCCTCCCACCCCTCCACTATTTATAGGTGGGGGAGAGGGGGGCCGGCCCCCTTAGATATCATCTAGGGTTGGGGCGGCGGCCAAAGGGGGGAGGAGTGCCTCCCAAGTCAAGTGGAGGCCCTCCCCCTTAGGGTTTCCCCTCTCCCATGCGCATGGGCCTTGGGGGGGCTGGTGCCCCTGGCCCATTAAGGCTAGGGCGCCCCCTTACAGCCCATGCTGCTGTATTGGACGTGGTGGAACATTTTCCGGACCTCCGGACCCCTCCGGAATCCTCCGGAACCTTCTGGAAGCTTCCCGGTACAATACCGAAAAACCCGAACTTTTCCCGGAACCCGAACAACAACTTTCCATATATAAATCTTTACCTCCGGACCATTCCGGAACTCCTCGTGACGTCCGGGATCTCATCCGGGACTCCGAACAACATTCGGTAACCACGTACATGCTTTCCCTATAACCCTAGCGTCATCGAACCTTAAGCGTGTAGACCCTACGGGTTCGGGAACCATGCAGACATGACCGAGACGTTCTCCGGTCAATAACCAACAGCGGGATCTGGATACCCATGTTGGCTCCCACATGTTCCACGATGATCTCATCGGATGAACCACGATGTCGGGGATTCAATCAATCCCGTATGCAATTCCCTTTGTCTATCGGTATGTTACTTGCCCGAGATTCGATCGTCGGTATCCCTATACCTTGTTCAATCTCGTTACCGGCAAGTCTCTTTACTCGTTCCGTAACTCACATCATCCCGTGATCAACTCCTTGGTCACACTGTGCACATTATGATGATGTCCTACCGAGTGGGCCCAGAGATACCTCTCCGTTTACACGGAGTGACAAATCCCAGTCTCGATTCGTGCCAACCCAACAGACACTTTCGGAGATACCTGTAGTGCACCTTTATAGCCACCCAGTTACGTTGTGACGTTTGGTACACCCAAAGCATTCCTACGGTATCCGGGAGTTGCACAATCTCATGGTCTAAGGAAATGATACTTGACATTAGAAAAGCTCTGAGCAAACGAACTACACGATCTTGTGCTAGGCTTAGGATTGGGTCTTGTCCATCACATCATTCTCCTAATGATGTGATCCCGTTATCAACGACATCCAATGTCCATGGTCAGGAAACCGTAACCATCTATTGATCAACGAGCTAGTCAACTAGAGGCTTACTAGGGACATGGTGTTGTCTATGTATCCACACATGCATCTGAGTTTCCTATCAATACAATTTTAGCATGGATAATAAACGATTATCATGAACAAGGAAATATAATAATAACCTATTTATTATTGCCTCTAGGGCATATTTCCAACAGCGGCAGCCACTATTTTCTGAACTTTGTCCGTCGTCGTTGTAGCTCTGCTCCACACCTGCTGGTTCAATGAGATGCACCCCGTCCAAGAGGCCGCGGTGTTCCATGCCTGCATCGCCACTAGGCATTCCCAAATCAAATGCAGCAAGGTCTCCAGGTTGCGCATGCACATGGGGCAAAAATAGCCGTTTGGCCATCCTCTCCTCTGAAGACGGTCGTTGCACCAGAGTCTGTCTAGGTGCAACAACCAAAGGAACATTTTCACTTTCCCCGGAGCCAAAATCTTCCAGATGATAGCTTTGAAACTGCATGGCTGGTTGCCATCGAACCGTGCGTTGTACGCTGAGCTTGCCGAGTAGTTGCCCGAGCTACAAAACTTCCATTTGATCGCGTCCGGGGCCTCCGGCTGCAGATTGATTTGAGCTTGCCTGATCTCTCTTGCCAGCTGCACCACTTGATGTACAATGTTGTTGTAGTCGCCGTTGCGGGGGTCGAGGATCCACCGATCAGCAGTCAAGGCTTCCTTTACGCTTCTGTTCTTGCGGATGGATCGGGCGAACAAGGCGGGGTATGCCAAGCAGAGTTGCCGCCCTCCAAGCCAAGAGCACGACCAGAAAGATGCAGTAGTCCCATTCCCAATGGTCACCGCCGTGGAGGCTGCGAACAGAGCCCGATCAGCTGCGTCGCACGACGTCCCGGTACCAACCCAGGGTCTGGTTGGCTGCCTCCAGGAGAACCAGAGCCAGCGCAGCCGTAGAGCCCGGGCAAAGCGACTGAGGTCAGGAATGCCCAGCCCGCCCGGGTGCTCTGGCTTGGTCACCGACGCCCAGCCAACCTTGCACTTGCCGCCCGTGATTTCTTCGTCTCCCGCCCAGAGGAAACGCCGTCTCGACTTGTCGATCTCCTTAATGAACTTCTTTGGTATTCGCAACGCCGTGAGCGCGAAGGTCGGCATGGCTGAGAGCACGCAGCGTACAAGAACGCGGCGGCCTACCACCGGCAAGAGCTTGCCTTTCCTGCCCGCGAGCCTCGCTCTAATTCTATCCAGGATGGCCTGAAGGTGAACTAACTTGATGCGCCCTATCGTTACTGGAAGTCCTAGGTATCTAAACGGGAACGCCGCCGTAGCACCATCGAAGTTTTGCAGAACATCCTGAATGTCTATGTCGTTGCATCTAATGGGGATTGCCGAAGATTTTGACAGATTAACACGCAGCCATGTCGCGTCGCCGAACAGTTGCAGGAGTTCTAGGAGGTTATCTATTTCTGCCCGTGCGGGGTTTATGAAAATGATGGCATCGTCGGCGTACAAACTTGTGCGGATCCGCGCCGCCGCGCCTGGAATGATGCTCAGCGCGCCTAACCTGGTAGCGGCCTCTAGCAGCCGGTGGAGGGAGTCAATGCAGAGGATGAAGAGCAGCGGCGAGAGTGGGTCTCCCTGCCGTAGGCCTCGTAGGTGCAAGAAACAGTCGCCCGGGACGCCATTTAACAGGCAGGCCGAGGAGGAGGTTGACAATAGGAGCGCTACCCAGTCTATCCATCGATGTGAGAAACCTAGCTTTTGAAGAAGTTCTATCAACTACTCCCAAGATACACTATCGAAAGCCTTGGCGATGTCAAGCTTGAGGAGGAGGGCCGGTGTTCTAGTTCTATGCAGCGCCCAGATCGTGTTCTGAACATACAAATAGCTATCATGTATACATTTCTTCCTCTGAAAAGCAGTTTGCGCAGGGGAGATGATTCGGTCGATGACAGCAGCCAGCCTCATGGATAGAACCTTGGTGAGCTTTGCTACAGAATGGATGAGGCTGATGGGCCTAAAATCAGTAATTCTAGTTGCCCCATCTTTTTTCGGGAGAAGAGCGATCATGGTTGTGTTGAGCTCAGCAAAGTTTCCATCAGCCAGCCTATAGAAACTGTCAAAGACTGCCATGATATTGTCTTTGATCGTGGCCCAGCATGATCGGTAAAAAGTGCCTGAAAATCCATCGGGGCCTGGCGCTTTTTCTGCTGGGGAGGCCTGAATTGCAGCCCAAACCTCTTGTGCAGAGAAAGGATTGTCCAGTCCTTCATTTTGCAGCGTTGGCATGTCGAGACCAAGTATAATGGCATTTTTGCCTATGTGAAAAAGACATGTGAAAAGTGAAGGAGTTGGCTCTGTGCAAGAGCCCGTCTCCACACGTGTTTCTAAGGCCACCTTGTACAAGTGCTAAGCTTGCCATGTAAGCAAAAAAATCTGATGTGACAAGTTAACTAAGAGTAGAGAGATGAGTATGGTGACCCCAGAAAGAAACAATGTCAAGCGCGTGAACATAGGCAAAACATTTAAATCAAAGAAGTCCACCAATGCATGAAGAACTTTAGTTGCTAAATCATTAAAGAAAGAAAGCCTAGCTACAAGAAGCTAAACACCTATACATTGGGGAGTATAGTTGCTAAGCTATTTAATGTGCTTAGCACCTCATCTAAGCACCGATGCATTGGTAACAACCTAAGTAAAAACATTTGATAAGAAGAGAGAGATAGAGAGAAGTAAGAAAAAGTATAGCAACTTATATCAACCTTATAGTCAGCACTATTCTACGTGTAATTAATAATGCTAACTTTTGATGACATGACATGGTCATATAGCCAGCAGCTGGTTATACTATCAACCATGCTCTAAGTCTCAGTCGATATATTTGTACGACTTTACATTGAGATTCATGCAAAACTTTCTTTTCAGTTTTTTTTTCACTTTTGTATCTTATGTCTTCACCGAGACATAGTTAAATCTCAGTCAATTGGGATCTAGCCATATCCTTTTATTATCAGGATTGTTAAATCTCAGTTGAACAAGGCATAACAAAGTCTCAGCCGATGCTATATTTGTGAGATTTTATATGAAGATCGGTGCAATATTTGTTTTGAATTTATTCTTTATATATATATATTTTTTATCACTTGACCGAGACATGATTAAATATGTGTCGACAGTCGACTGATGTGTGGTGGAGGTGTACGCGTGGTCATCTGATCGTGCAATCCACGGTCCAGATCAAACTCAAGCCATCAATGTGCAGCTGAGAGGTAAGTATACGAGAAAGCACTAATACTACTCCCTTCGTCTTAAAAATTCTTGTCTTAAATTTGTTTAAGTACGGATGTATCAAGTGTCACATTTCAGTATTAGATACATCCGTATATAAACAAATTTAAGATAAGAATTTTGGGACGGAAGGTACCATGCAGTGCTGAGTTTGTAGTAGGAGTACGTATTTCCATTTTCCCCATGAGATGATCATTTACCGGTTGCCTGCATAGTCTGCATGGATGCAGTGGTTGACTGCAGCGGATTCACGCGCGTCCTCCTGCTGCTACTCTGCTGCTTAGCGCCAAGAAAACACAGTAGGTAAGGTAAGTGAGCACGGATGACGCATGCAGCACCGGCAGGTGGACGGACAGCCGGCATGCATGCACGCTCGCATGCTTGCGTCGCCCGCGCCGCGCGAACGTACATTGCATGTGCAAGCCAAGGAAAGAGTGAGCAAGCCAAGCTAGTAAGAGGTAAGATTTCCGGTCGACAGGGCACTTGATTATTTGGATCAGAGCGCAGCGGAGATGGCCGGACGGAGTGGAGGCCCTCCACATCGGCATCGATCGATCGCTCGCTCGCCATGATAACGCTGACGCAGTGAGCTTCATTATTCATCGTCCGTCCGTGGCCGTTGCATTGCATGCAGCATGCAGAAAACAACATCAAGTAAAGGCGAGGCACGCACAGCACCACACGTGGCTCCCACAACGCCACTGTGCTCTGTTGGTGTTTGCCCCCCTCCCAAGCACGCAGTTTCGTTCAGAGACAGAGACAGAGAGAGAGAGAGAGAGAGCAGTTCTGTTTCAGATGCTTGCCAATGTGATTGACAGAGATAAAGTGACCCAACTCGTGCATCCATTCCCGCGGGGCGGGAAGCGATGCATCTACATGTACGTACGGACATTTAAGCGGGGAGGTGGAGCTGCTCATCAGCGTCTGCGTCTGCGTCGTAATGGGATCATGTGATGCGAGGCTGGCGGTCGAGGACGGAGGAACGTACTGCGTCGGTACGTGAGCGATCATCCATGGATCCCATCCAACGAGCGTCGCACATGCACGCATGTGGCCCGTGACCGCTGTGCTAAACTAATAAAGCTGGCCTGTCCCACAGTTTGGAGTCAATCCAGGCCGGACGCCCCCAGCCAGCCACAGGATAACCTGCCTCTGCCTGGTACACCCCACTGGTAAATCTGGCTGGCTGGCTGGCTGGCTAGCTTGTATGGGCGAATGGTTGCTCAAGGTGACAAGTTGTCACGTACTCGTGTGGTGTGTACTTATGTGTAAAGGCCTCAAATCATTGTAGTGCTATGATGCACTAGTACATGTAACGTCGCCAGCCGTCGCACGTACCTCCTGATGGTTGGCACTTTGGAATGGTAGCTAGTGATCGAGCAGTACAGGAAGCACGACACGACTAGTGAAGCGGTAGACCACTGAACCCTTGTCATCTCCACCCTGGTTTTCCATCAACACGCGCAGCGCAGCGCAGGGTGGGTACATAACCTACAGGGGCAGTGGCAGCATGGTCTACCTCATAGTAAAACCCAAGTACAGAATCGTGCATATGCTATCCTGTGCAACTGGCGAAAGTAGTTTTCCTGTCCCTGCCGTATGAATGCATGTTAAAAAAGAAAAACAAAAGAGGATCGACATGCACACATGCATGGCTCTGCTGCACCAGTTTAGTTCAGTTTTTACCACGCTGACGTTTATTAATGCCTTCCCCGCCCCCCTGGGACGCGCGTACGCGACCAATCCATATATGGCACTGGCAGGCGAGTAGTAAACCATGCCTAGGCAACAGTCCATGGAGGTCCGCCAAGGACTCGGGGTCAAGCACCATCGCGATCCACGTGGGCATGCAAAAGCCAGGACAAACTAGCGGCTGGTTTGAAGGAAGATGAGCCGGGCACCGGAACAGTGGACAAAACGAGCGTTCTGGGCGCGGCCGAAGCTTAGCTAGCGCGCGCGCCGATGCCGCCGGTGCCGAGAGAGACGGTGAGTCAGTGTGGGTGTCGCGTCCGCGGGAAAAGGCAGGTGTCCCCCGGGGAGGGGCAGCAGGGGCAGGCGCGGTGAATCCCGCGCGCGCGTGGGAAAAGGCGCGCTGAGCTGCCCAGCGCAGCACGCGCTGCCGGGAGGTGCGGGGCGGGCGCGCGCGCGAGGCACGGCGTCCGCAGCGGGCGGACAGCCCCTGTTAACCGCTTCGCAGCTTAGGCCAACTCCACCATGCGACCCCAAACGGACGTCCGTTTTGTCCGGATTCTGTCCATTTGGGTCGGGCAATGGGGTCGTGTCTGGGCATGTCCTGGGATGCGGTGGCCGTGCGCCCAATGCGCGGCCGCATCCGTTTGCCCCATCCTATCCGTCAGGGTCAAAAATGCCTATATATTCATCAAAATTAGTTCCAAATATTTGTCTGAAATTAAAATAGTTTTACAACCCAATTGAAATTGTCCTTAATAAAATAGTTTTACAACCAAATCGAAATTGTCTTGACTGAACATAAAATGAACCAATACATTTATTGATTGCCAATGTGATCCCACACGTGCTCAACCAAGTCATTTTGAAGATTCAAATGAGTGTGCCAATCACGCATCTCACGGTGGAATTGGACAAACTGTTCAAATGTGGCCGGGTCTTGGTGCAGGGGCTTAATATTTTCACTTTGATAATCAAATCCTTGGTCGAAGATACTCTCATCACGCTCGTCCTCGACGATCATGTTGTGAATGATCACACAAGCAGTCATCACCTTCCAAAGCTTTCTTTCATCCCATGCCAGTGCAGGGTTTCGAACGATACCCCACCAGGATTGAAGCACACCAAAAGCACGTTCCACATCCTTTCTAGCACTCTCTTGCGTTTGGGCAAATCTCTTTCTCTTCTCACCTTGGGGTTTTGAGATTGTCTTCACAAAAGTTGACCAGTGAGAATATATACCATCAACTAGATAGTATCCCTTGTTGTACTGGTGGCCGTTGATCTCAAAGTTGACAGGTGGGGAGTGGCCTTCTGCAAGCCTTGCGAAGACTGGAGAACGCTGCAGCACGTTGATATCATTGTGAGAACCTGCCATGCCGAAGAAAGAATGCCATATCCAAAGATCCTGCGAAGCCACCGCTTCTAATATGACAGTGCACGCGTTGACATGCCCCTTGTACTAGCCCTGCCAAGCAAATGTACAGTTCTTCCACTCCCAGTGCATACAATCTATGCTGCCAAGCATGCCTGTAAAGCCTCTAGCTGCGTTGGTCGCCAACAATCTCTTTGTATCAGCGACAGTTGACTGCCTCAAGTACTCTGGGCCAAACACCTCGATCACAGCCTGGCAAAACTTGTACATTGACATCAGACATGTTGTCTCACTCATACGCACATACTCATCCACCAGATCGCCTGGAATTCCATATGCAAGCATGCGGATGGCCGCGGTGCATTTCTGGTAAGAGGAGAATCCAAGCTTGCCAAGGGCATCCGTCTTGCACTCGAAGTATGGGTCATGAGCAACCACTCCCTCTCGGATACGATTGAACACATGCCTTGTCATACGAAAACGGCGACGAAATTTATCCAGCTTGAAAAGAGGGGTGTTCGCAAAGTAATCGGCATAGAGCAGGGCATGGCCTCTCTCCCTGTTGCGGTTCAGGTTGGGAGCACGGCCAGGAACTGACCCCCTGTACCGAGGAAGCTGCCGTCGAATGTGGTCGTGAACGACCAGTGCAGCCACCACAAGATCTTCATCATCCGACGACGAATTGTCCGATGAACAAAGGAAGTGATGGAAGAAAAACTCGTCTCCACTGTCCATACCTTTGTGGGCAAAATGTCAAACACCTTGCGGTCGTGGTGGCGAAGAGGCCGCGATGATCACCTCGACGCAGCAGGGGTGGTTGCCGGGCGGCTACTGGCCGCTCTGGAGCTCTCGTCGGAAGCTGCCACGGCCGCCGTGGTACGTCGCTGGCGGTCGTGTCCCCTCTGCCACCGGCAAAGACGGCGACGGCCAAACCTCCTCCGATCGACGGCCAAGACTACGGCGAAAGCGCGGGCGTGGTGGCGGCTATGTCGAGACGTGATTTGGTATGGACGGCCGGGGCTACGCGATGAGGAGGCGGCCGGAGAATAGCGGCGGCGGGGAGAGAGGGTGGAAGCGGAGCGACTGCTAGTGTCCCCGACAGGCGGGCCACGGGGAGGGGGGACAAGGGCGTGCGTCGAGGCCGTCCGCTCGCGTCCGTTTCACCCCAACCGAGCGCAAGTTTGGGCCGGGGATGGGTCAAAAACGGACGACAATCCGGACATTTGTCCGCTTGAGGCCGCGCGTTGGGCCGCGCTATTCGTCCGTTTTACCCCAAACGGACGCACCCGGACAAGATAGGGTCGCGCAGTGGAGTTGGCCTTAAAGTTTAAGAGAAACTCCAACGGGGCGATCCATTTCGTCCGCCCATGTTCGTTTGGATCGGCGCAGACAAAAACGCCGGCCCAGCGTGCCGACCCATTCCCAAAAGCCGTCTGCTTCGCGTCCGCACCGATCCATTTCCGGCCCAAAATTACGGCTGAAATGCGTCGGCGCGGAAGCGCAGCGGACGCGCTGCGCATCTCCTCAGTGTCCGCCGCGGTCCCACTTGGTGGCCACCCAACTACCGGCCGTCGTCTAATTTATGACGACCACCGACAGCGAGCCTACTAGTCAACTAGTGGAAGCGTCCTTTTTTAACCCACGCGTGCGGCGGGGGCTGGCCTCATCCACTTCCGTCCACATCTGGCCCCCCACCATCCTTCGTGCTTCCTCGTCGACGACACGCTAAACCCTAGAAATGGGCCTCTTGGGCAGCAGCTCCGGCAGCGGCAAGGGCAAGAGCACCCCTAGCGCCTCCTCCTCCCGTGCTCCTCCGCCGCCGCCGCCGGTGCATGCCCGCTCAGGTCAGCGGCGTCTGCACATCCCAGTGCACCAAGCAACGTGGCACTGGGAGTACAGGCAGCTCCTGCCCTACCCCGACATGACGCCGCCGCACCACTGGCACCTCGATCCGCATCGGATCCCGGTGCCGGCGGTTCCGCGGACATAGCGGGCGCACGACGAGGAGGTGCGCAGGCGCCGGGCGCAGGTCACGCCGGCGTAGTGGCGGCTGCCCGAGTACGTCGCCGGCTCTCCCAACTGGGAGGCTTGGTTTGCCCTTGAACACGAGGAGCAACGGCGGCTAGGCGTCGACGCCAACCCGTCGTTTCCGCCGCCGCCCCGCGGGTAGAGCCAGAGGAAATGGAGGCGGAGGCGAAGTACCAAGCGGCCCTCGAGGAGGCCCTGCATCATGCACTGGAGGCTAGCCAACTCGAGGAGGACGCACATTGGGATGGATTGGAGCGCGCCCTTGCCTTGTCGGCGGCAGGGGAATCCGTCCACGCCCCACTCTTCGACCTGCCTCTGCCACCGCCGCCGCTGCCCATCGTCGAGCCCAAGCCGGATCCGGAGCCGACGCGGAAATGCTCGCCGCCTCCACCCACTTGGCCGAAGGAGGCCTACACGTGGACCGGCGAGTACCGGGAGTGGGTGAGCACACCTCCGCTACGCCACGACGCCGGAGGAGGAGGCGACCCACCTTGAGCGCTGGAAGGCGCACTAGCTCGCCCAGGAGGAGGCTGACGCGAGCGGCAGATGCGTTGGGAGCAGCTGCTGCAACGCGACGCGGAGGCACCGCGACTTGAGGAGAGGAGGGGAGCGCACCCGGCGAGCCGCAATGCCGCCGCCCCAGCAGACGCTGGAGGAGGCTGCCCTGGCAGGCGGCAGCGTACCAAGCGGCGTTCGGGTGGGCTGGCCCTGCTCCCGTCTTCATCAACCTCACCGGCGGCGATGGTGATGGCGACGTCAAGGGCAAGGGCAAGGACAAGGCGGAGGACGTCTAGGCAGCATGCGGGCGCATACTTTTTTATTTTTTAATTAATGTTTAATTAGGTTTAAGTGGACTTTGGCCGGCGGTTGACCAGCCACTTTAATGTTTAATTATGTTTATTTGTGCGACCTTTGTTTTTTCCTACGTCGGCAGATTTGGGTTCGCCTCCTGTTGGCCGGTCAAGCCGACCCATATGAAAATGCAGACCACACGTCCGTCTGGCCGACCCAAACGGACGAAAAGCGGAAAAACCGCGCGTCCGTTTGGGTCGCCCCATTGGAGTTGCTCTAATCTACTCGCTTGGCCGTCCGGTGCGATTATGTAGTAGTGGCACTTGCACTCGCACTGATGATCGATCTTTAGAGAAACTCCAATGCGCCGACCCAAACGAACTCGCATTTTGTTCATTTGGATCGGCTCGTTCGCCCCTGCTGTGTTTATGTTGGTCGTGTACCCAACGCGCGGATGCATTTTCGTCCTCGTGGATGGCATCCATTTTTTAGCTCTTTTTTCAAACATATGAAAAAATTAACCCTAGTTCACATAATTCAAACAAAATACAAATATCTCATAGTTTCACAACCAAATAAATATCTCATAGTTTACAAGGCAAATAAAAATTAAATTTCCGCAAATACATTTTTAAAAAAGATAGCGGATACATCTATTGGTTGCCAACGTGAGCCCACATATGCTCAACCAAATCATCTTGCAGTTGAATGTGAGTCTCCCAATCACACATTTGATGTTGAAATTCAGTGAACTGTGCAAATATTGCCGCTCCTCCATGCTTAGGCACAACATTTTCACCCTGAAAGTGAAACCCTTGATCATAGATATGTTCCGGGCACTCATCCTCTACGATCATATTGTGCATGATCATGAAAGTAGTCATCACCTCCCACAACTCTTTGGTGTTACAAGTTCTAGTAAGATACCGAACGATGCCCCATCGAGATTAAAGAACACCAAAGGCACACTCTACATCCTTCGTAGCACTTTCTTGCTCTTGAACAAATCTCTTCTTCTTCTTCTCTCCTACAGGGTTGGGGATTGTCTTCACAAGAGTAGTCCATTGTGGATAGATACCATTTTCTAGGTAGTATCCTTTGTTGAAGTGGTGGCCATTGATCTCAACATTGACCTCCGGGCAGTTGCCTTCTGCGAGCCTTGCAAACACCAAAGAGCATTGAAGCATGTTGATATAGTTGTGAGATCTGGCCATGACGAAGAAAGGGTGCTAAATCCAGAGATCTTGTGAAGCCACAGCCTTGAGTATGACAGTGCAAGCTTTGACATGGCCCCTATACTACTTCTGCCAAGCAGAAGGGCAGTTCTTCCACTCCTAGTGCATACAATCTATGCTACCAAGTATCCCTGGAAAGCCCCTGCTGGAATTGATCGCCTACAACAAGACTGTATCTGCATCATTTGGCTCTCTTCGGTACTTCGGGCCAAACTCTGCTATCACAGCCTTACAGAACCTATACATGGAGTCTAGGCACGTGGACTCGCTCATTCGGACATACTCATCAATGAGATCACTTGGAACTCCGTATGGAAGCATCTTAATAGCTGTAATGCATTTCTGATAAGAGGAGAAGCCAATCTTTCCCATGGCATCCTCCTTGCACTCGAAATACTTATCGTACGATACCACCCCCTCCCAGATACGGTTGAACAGATGTCTAGCCATATGGAAATGGCACCGGAATAGGTGGTGTTTGAAGAGTGGGTTGGGGGCTCGAAGTAGTCCTGCCATAGTAGGCAATGACCGCTCTCTCGGTTGCAATTCAACGCCGGAGTGTGCCCCGGATCGAGCCCCGGAACATCGGCAGTTGCCTACTAAGGTGGCCATGGACGACCAACACAGCAGCCACAAGCTCCTCATCATTGTATGAAGAATCATCTAAGTCAGAAATTAAATTGTGGAAAAAGAACTCATCGCCAGAGTCCATCTTTACCTTGCAGGCAAACCGATGAACAACTTGCGGGCGTCGTGGAAGAAGCTGGCCGGTGAAAAGCCCCACGCCTCCCCTAGAACAGGTAGCAGGCCTGTCGGCGTCCGGCGAGCGAGGCCGACGTGCTTGGGTGCTGCAAGCAGGGGGTGGGGTGAGGGGGGTGGCGGCGACGTCGGGATGCTGCGGCGTTGTTGGGAGGTGGCATGCTGTGGGGGGAGGTATGTGGGTGCGGACGACTGGCCTGGGCACCGGAACTGGGTGGCGTCGACCATGGGTGGGGCGCCCATGTGTGTTGGCTGTCGATGCGAGGAAGATGGAATGGCCAAGTGCCACCGACTGGCGAACTAGGGGGAGGACAAGGGCGGGCGTCAGGCGCGTCCATTTCGTATCCGTGCCAACGCAAACGAGACCCAAATTTGGGCCTCAAATGGGTCACACGCGAACAAAAATGGGCGCTCGTCCGTTTGGGTCGCCGCGTTGGGCCGACTTTTGTGTCCATTTCGACCTAAACGAAGACACACAGACAATTTGGATCGGCGCGTTGCAGTTGCTCTTAGGGAAACTACAACGCAAACTGGCACGGATTTGTCCCTTTTTTGTCCGTTTGGGTCGGCGTTTTGGTGTTTGTCTGCCCCGTCCGCGTTTGGGATGACAGTGTGTCCAACACTTCGACGCATTTTTGTCCATGCGACAATTTTTTTACTCTTTTTGTGTACATATAAAAAACATTGCCCAAAGATCACACAATTCAACTAAATACATATATCATAGTTCCATAAACCAAATGAAATCTCATAGTTTACAAACCAAATAAAATTTAAATTGTCACAAATACATTTGAAAGAAAAAATAGCCCATACATCTATTGGTTGCCAAGGTGGGCTCAAATATGCTCAACCAAATCACCTTGTAGTTGAATGTGAGTTTACCAATCACGCATTTGGTGATGAAATTTTGTGAACTGTGCAAACGTTGCCGCTCCTCCATGCACACGCACAATGTCCCCCCTGAAATTGAAACTCCTGATTGAAGATTTTATCCTAACGCTCATCCTTTACAATCATGTTGTGCATGATCACACAAGCACTCCTCACCTCCCATAACTTTTTTTGAGTTGGCCTCCCATAACTACTTGGTGCTCAAAGTTCCAGCAGGATACCAAACTTCTTGGTGCCCAGGCGACCGGCGAGTGGGGCATCGAGCTTGGAGCGTTGTTGGCGGCGGTAGAGGTGGCGTGGTCGTGGGGTTGCTACTACGGCAGCGAAAACAGTACACCAATGCCAACAAGAGTGGCCGTCGGGGTGCGGCGAACTACTGGGGAGGTTGGTGCGTGCGGGTGATACGTCTCCAACGTATCTATAATTTTTGATTGTCTCATGCTATTATATTATCAATCATATATACTTTATATGCAATTTTATATCATTTTTGTCAACTAACCATTAACCTAGTGCCTAGTGCCAGTTGTTATTTTCTACTTGTTTTTGGTTTTACAGAAAACCTTTACCAAACGGAGTCCAAACTCAACAAATTTTTTTGTAGTTTTTTTGGACATAAGAGATCCTAGAAGCTCCGGGGGAGGACTAGAATACCTATGAGGAGACGACAAGGAAGCAGGGCGCACCCTGGGGGGTAGGGAACGCCCTGATGTCTTGTGGGCCCCTCGTGGCTCCGTTTGACCTAATTCCAGTGCTATAAATCACAAATATTGGAAAACCCCTAGGTCATCCACCGAAACAATTTTTCTGTCGCCGCAAGTCTATGTTCTTCCGCGATCCCATCTAGAGGCCTTTTCCAGTACTCCGCCGGAGCGGGAATCGATCACGGAGGGCTTCTATATCAACATTGCTGCTCCTCCGATGATGTGTGAGTAGTTCCCACAGGACCTATGGGTCCATAGTGATTAGCTAGATCTCTCTCTCTCTCTCTTTATCTCTCTCTAATCTTAATACAATGTTCTTCTCGGAGTTCTATTCGATGTAGTTTTATTTTGTGGTGCATTTGTTGGGATCTGATGAATTGTGGGTTTATCATCAGATTATTCATTGAAAGTAGTTGAGTGTTTTCCGAACCTTTTTATGTGTGATTGTTATAGCTTTGTATTTCTCTCCGGTCTATCCACTTTGTTTGGCCAACTAGATTGATTTATCTTCAACGGGAGAGGTGCTTTGTGGTAGGTTCAATCTTGTGGTGTCCTCACCCAGTGACAGCAGGGGTAGCGAGGCACATATTTGTATTGTTGATACTGAGGAGAAAACGGCGGGGTTTAATCATATTGCTTGGTTTTATTCTGTCTACATTATGTCATCATACTTCATGCATTACTCTGTTTCTTATGAACTTAATACGTAGAGATGCAAGCATAGAAGCGCTCTCAAAGTGGAGTAATAGTAGTAGATGCAGGTATGAGTAGGTCTACTTGTCACGAAAGTAATGCCTATGTACATGATCATGCCATGAATAATGTCATAACTACGCGCTTTTCTATCAATTGCCCAACAATAATTTGTCTACCCATCGCATGCTATTTTTATGAGAGAGATGTCGCTTGTGAAAATATGGCCCCCGGGTCTATTTTAATTGTATTACAAAAACAAAAAATACCTTGCTGCAATTTTCTTACTTTAATTTTACTTTGCAATTTATGTATCACCTATTACCAGATTTGATCCTTGCAATTAATGAGTATACGGGGATTGACAACCCTCTTGCCCGTGTTGGGTGCAAGTATTTGCTCTTGTGTATGTAGGTACTGTCGATGATTGTTTGCGTTGTTCTCCTGTAGGTTAGATAACCTCGGTTCTCTACTGAGGGATATACTATTCGCTACTATATTGCTTAACCCTTCCTCTTCGGGGAAAATCCCAACGCAGCTCACAAGTAGCAGAAAGAACAACTACAGGTTCCTCCATACACATTATCATTTACTTGTTCTAATTTTTATTTGCTTCTATTTGTCTTCTATTTTTCATCTCCCTCCACTTCTCTAAAAAAATCAAAAAACACAAAAATATTCTATTTTGCTTGCTTGCTTTTTTTGCTAAAATGGCTAGTGCTTCACTTGTTACTTGTACCCCTGAACATGAAGTGCTTAATTTAAATCAAACGGGGGGGGGGAGTTTAAAAGATACTTGGTATAGGGTTTGCGATGCTCAAAATAAATCAACTCGTAAGCAACCCACTACTGTTCTTCTTTGCAATTTTTATGTGGGTGTTACTACTTGGTATAGATTTGTGCGGGATAGTATTACTGGAGAAAGTTTTTTTTGAGTAGTCTCCCTATAGATGCTTTCAATGCTATGGGAAATTTAGTGGGATCACCACCTATCACTATAAATGAAACGACATTGACTTTGAAACATGTTATGCGAAGGTTAGAAGTTATTGAGAATAAAATGTCTACTGTTGAACATATTGAAAATATAGACAAGAAGGTTCATATTCAAGTAACTAAATATGGCTCAGCAGTAGGAACCACATTAAGAAGTTGAAGGAAAAAAGAACCAATAATCACCAAGAGAGTAGAACAAAGTCTTGCTAGAATTATTAAATTGGAAGAAATCATTAATAATTTGGGTTCACCTTTTTCTTCCATTAAAACTATTGAAAGGAATCCTACAAATAAAAAAACTAAGATTATGTATGTTCCTAAAATAAGGGTGCCTCATCAAGTATGGAGAAAGAAGATTTAAAAATAATTATCATGCACCCCAACTTCATCAAATTGATAAAGGAACACATCACTGAAAGCAAATTCCTCAATTTTGTTCCTAGGAGTGTCATTGTTAAAAATATGCTTGCTAAATCTACAATAAAACCTAGATGTATAATTGAGGAGTTGGAATCCAAAGATGATAAAACTTGAAACTATGCATTATGCCTAACTAGGAGCATAAAACAATGGCGCTTGTTGGGAGGCAACACTATGGTTATCTTAAAATTTTACTTTTTATTTATGTATTGGTGTGATGACATGATTATTTATACTTTAATGATTTTGTTTTTATATTTAATTAGTGTTTGTGCCAAGTAAAGCCTTTGGGATGATTTAGATGATAGTTGACTTGATTTTGTTCAAAAACAGAAACTTTTGCGCCTAGTGCAGGAATTTACATTTTTTACTGGAAAGTGATATTGTTTGAAATTTTTAAACATAATTGCTATACAAATTTTTTATGTTGTCATAATTTTTCAGAATTTTTGGAGTGATAGAAGTATGGTTTTTGTTCACATCATTACACACTGTTCTATTTTAGACAGATTCTGGGGTTGCATAGTGTGCTTGTTTTAATGATGCCATGGATTATATCGAGGGTATAAGTCATGGAGAAGTTAGAATACAATAGATATTATGAAAGAATAATTATGAATGAGTTTACACCAATACCTAAGTTTATGGTTTGCCAATTATACTAATGGATCTCATGAGGTTTTGTTGAGTTTTGTGCGGTGAAGTTTTCAAGTTTTGGGTGAGTTTACGATGTACAATGGAATATGGAGTGCCAAGAGCCTAAGCTTGGGGATGCCGAAGGCACCCTAAGGTTATATTCAAGGAATAACCAAGTGTCTAAGCTTGGGGACCTCTTTCGTTCGCAATTCATCGGTATGTTTACTCGAAGCTACATTTTTACTGTTCACATAATATGAGTTTTACTTGGAGCGTCTTGTACCATAGTTTTATTTTGTTTAGTTGTTAGTTTTCCACAATCATTGTTTGCTGGACACACCTTTTGAGAGAGACGCATATTCATCATGATTTCTTAGAATACTCTATGTGCTTCACTTCTATCTTTTGAGCTATGCAATTGCTTTTGTGCTTCACTTATATCCTTAGAGCACGGAAGTGCTTATATATTTTATAGACATTCTTGCACTTTCATGATTCACTTAAATATTTTTGGGAGTCTTAAATAGGAAGTGGTAATATGCACGAGTTATAACACTATCTCAAGAATGATAGGTATATAAAAGTGATATAATAAAAACTTTCATGTAGATCAATGAATATGAAACGTGTGATTTAATTACACTGATGTAGTAATATGAAAGGGTATTGGTTCATGGTCATTGTTAAAGCATGTTATGTACTACTCATTTAAGTGTTTGTCAAGGCATGCATGGTGGGAATGTTCGAGCATTTTTATTTCTGATTGAAATCCTTTGTGTTGTTTGAATCGGGGGTGCGCGATGGTTAACTCCGACCAACCTCCTCCCTAGAGACATGCGAGTAGTACTTTTCTTCGAGGGCTCATAAAAGTTTTACAATAAAAATATGAGTTCTTTATGACTAATGTGAGTTCATGGACTAACACACCACTCCCACCTATCCTCATATTGCTAGCCTCTCCGGTACCGTGCATTGCCCTTTCTGACCTCGAGAGTCGGTGCAAACTTCACCGGTGCATTCAAACCCCTTGATATGACACACTCTATCACACATAAGCCTGATTATATCCTTCCTCAAAACAGCCACCATACCTACCTATCATGGCATTCCATAGCCATTCTGAGCTATATTGCCATGCAACTTCCACCGTTCTGTCATATGACATGTGTGTTCATCATCATATTGCTTTGCATTATCATATAGAGCTTACATGATATTTGTGGCAAAGCCACCATTCATCATTGTAATACATTTTACACTAGATCATTGCACATCCTAGTACACTGTGAGGGGCATTCATATAGAGTCATATCGTTTCAGTTTATCGAGTTGTAAGTAAAAAAGAAGTGTGATGATTATCATTATTAGAGCATTGTCCCAGTGGGGTAAAGAATGATGGAGACTCATGAGTCCTCCAAAAAGTGGGGATGAGGTTCATGATATGTTCTAAAAAATGAGATAAAAAGAGAGAACGGACAATGCTACTATCCTTTTACTACACTTGTGCTTCAAAGTAGCACCATGTTCTTCATATAGAGCACCATGAGGAAGCAAGTTGGATGCGCACACACTTAGTTTTCAATATTGAGCTTTCATACACTTATAGCTCTAGTGCATCCGTTGCATGGCAATCAGTACTCCTCGCATTGATATCGCTTGAAAGGCATCTGCATTGCCTATTGATGCCGCCGAGTTAATCCTACCAACATATTCTATTCCATGACTCACGCTCATGTATTGAGTAAAGTTGAAAATGTTGAAGCGCGTGAAAAAGTATGATACAATTGCCTGATTTGACATCGGGGTGCTCATGATTTATATGTATGTGGTGAAGGCGAAGGCATGCCATGTAGTACATAATTCAATGAGTAGTAATAACATTTGTTAAGCATCGTATATTTTGAAGAATAATGATTATTTTCTTGTATTCATGGATATTATTATGTTGATATCAGTTGCTTCACCATTTCTCCATATTCATACCCTAATAGATTACATGAGACATACTAGGTATCATTCAACATCAAAAAAATTGCTTTTATCATTTACCTACTCGAGGACGAGAAGGAATTAAGCTTGGGGATGCACATACGTCTGCAACATATCTATAAATTTTGACTTCTTTATGCTATTATATTATCAATCTTATATACTTTATATGCAATTTTATACCATTTTTGGGAAATAACCTATTAAACCAGTGCCTAGTGCGAGTTGTTGTTTCTTTGCTTGTTTTTGGTTTTACAGAAAATCTATACCAAACGGAGTCCAAACACGATGAAATTTTTTGACAATTTTTTTCTGGACATAAGAGAACATAGAAGCTTTGTGGCAGGACCAGAAGGCCTACGAGGAAACGGAAAGGCAACAGGGCGCGCCCTGTGTTTCGTGGGGCCCTTGTGGCTCCGTCTGACCTAATTCCAATGCTATAAATTCCAAAATACTGGAAAAAACAAGAACATCCAACGAAACAACTTTTCCACTGCCGCAGGTCTCTGTTCTTCCGCGATCCCATCTGGAGGCCTTTTCCGGTACTCTGCCGGAGGGAGAATCTATCACGGAGGGCTTCTACATTGTCCTTGGTGCCCTCCGATGATCATGGAGGGCTTCTACATCAATCTTGTTGTACCTCCGATGATGTGTGAGTAGTTCCCACACGACCTATGGGTCCGTAGTGATTAGCTAGATGGCTCTTTCTCTCTCCCCCCCTCTCTCTCTCTGATCTTCAATACAATGTTCTCCTCGGAGTTCTATTCGATGTAATCTTCTTTTGCGGTGCGTTTGTTGGGATCCGATGAATTGTAGCTTTATGATCAGATTATTCATTGAAAGTAATTGATTTTTTCTGAACTTTATTATGTGTGATTGTTATAGCTTTGTATTTCTCCGATCTATCCGTTCAGTTTGGCCAACTAGATTGATTTATCTTCAACGGGACAGATGCTTTGTGGTAGGTTCAATCTTGCAGTGTCCTCACCCAATGACAACAGGTGTAGCGAGACATGTATTTATATTGTTTCTACTAAGGAGAAAACAACGGGTTTTAACCATATTGCTTGGTTTTATTCTGTCTACATTATATTATCACAGTTCATGAATTGCTTTGTTTGTTATGAACTTGATACTTAGAGGCAAGCATAGAAGCGCTCTTGAAGTGGATTAATAGTAGTAGATGCAGGCATGAGTAGGTCTACTTGTCACGGAAGTAGTGCCTATGTACATGATCATGCCATGAATAATGTCATAACTATGTGATTTCAATCAATTGCCCAATAGTAATTGGTCTACCCACTGTATGCTATTTTTATGAGAGAGATGGCGCTAGGGAAAACTATGGCCCCCGGGTCTATTTTAATCATGCATATTGCAAAAAAATACCTTCCTGCATTTTTCTTACTTTTATTTTACTTTGCAATTTATCTATCACCTATTACCAGATTTGATCCTTGCAATTAACGAGTACTAGTGGATTAACAACCCTCTTGCCCGTGTTGGGTGCAAGTATTTTCTCTTGTGTGTGTAGGTACCATCGACGGTTGTTTGCATGGTTCTCCTATTGGTTTGATAACCTTGGTTCTCTACTAAGGGAAATACTATCCACTACTATATTGCTTCACCCTTCCTCTTCGGGGAAAATCTCAACGCAGCTCACAAGTAGCAGAAAGAATTTCTGGTGCTGTTGCCGAGGAGATATCATCAAACAAATCCAGGTTCCTTCATACACATTATCATTTACTTGTTCTACTTTTTATTTTCTTTTATTTGCCTTCTCTTTTTCACCTCCCTCCACTTCTCTAAAAAATCAAAAACAAAAAAATATTTTATTTTCTTTGCTTGCTTTTTTTGCTACTCTGGCTAGTTCTTCACTTGTTACTTGTACCCTTGAAAAATGAAGTGCTTAATTTCAAACAAAGAGGGGAGAAAGTTTAAAACATTCTTGGTATAGGATTTGCGATGCTCAAAATATATCAACTCGTAAGCAATCCACCATTGTTCTTCACGCAATTTTTATGTGGGTGTTATTACTTGGTATAGATTTGTGCTTGATACTATTAGTGGATGAACTTTTCAAAGTAGTCACCCTATAGATTCGTATGCTCTAGGAAATTTAGCGGGATCACCACCTATCACTTTAAATGAAATGACATTGACTTCGGAACATGTCATACGAAGGTTAGAAGTCATTGAGAATAAAATGTCTATTGTTGAACATATTGAAAAATCTTGACAAGAAGGTTCATAATCAAGTTAATAAATTTGGATCAACAGTATCCACATTAAAGACGTTGAAGGATAAAAGAACGAATAATCACCGAGAGAGTAGAACAAAGTCCTGCTAGAATTGATAAATTGCAAGAAAGCATTAATAATTTGGGTTCAGCCTTTTCTTCCATTAAAACTATTGAAATGACTCCTACAAATAAAAATTCTAAGTTTATGTATGTTCCTAAAAAGGGTGTCTCATGTAGTAAGGAGAAGGAGGATTTAAAAATGATTAGCATGCACCCCAACTTCATCAAATTGATAAAGGAACCCATCACTGAAAGCAAATTCCTCAATTTTGTTCCTAGGAGTGTCATTGTTAAAAATATGTTTTCTAAATCTTCTAGAAAGCCTGGATGTATAATTGATGAGTTCGAATCCAAAGAAGATAAAACTTGAAACAATGCATTATGCCTAGCTAGGGGCATAAAATAATAGCGCTTGTTTTTTTGCGCTTGAAACAATAGTGCTTGTTGGGAGGCAACCCAATAGTTATCTTAAATTTTTGCTTTTTATTTCTGTTTTGATGTGATGACATGATTATTGCTACTGTAATGATTGTGTTTTTATCTTTTAATTAGTGATTGTGCCAAGTAAAGCCTTTGGGATGATTTAGATGATAGTTGACTTGATTCTGTGCAAAAACAGAAACTTTTGCACCCAGTGTAGGAATTTATATTTTTTTACTGAAATTTGATCTTGGTCTGAAATTTTTACTCATAATTGATATACAAATTTTCTAGGATGTCCTATGTTTTCAGAATTTTTGGAGTAGAAGTATCTTTTTTGTTCAGATCATTACAGACTGTTCTGTTTTAGATAGATTCTGTTTGTTATTGTATAGTGTGCTTGTTTTAATGATTCTATGGACTATATCGGGGGTATAAATCATTGACACATCCCAAACGTATCTACTTCTCCAAACACTTTTGCTCTTGTTTTGGAATCTAATTTGCATGATTTGAATGGAACTACCCGGACTGACGATATTTTTAGCAGAACTACCTTGATGTCATTTTTGTGCAAAAATAAAAGTTCTCGGATTAGGCTCAATATTTACGGAGAATTTTCTAGAATATACAAAAAATAGTGGTGAAAAGATCTACTGGAGGGGGCCATCGCAGAGCCATATGCTCAGGTGTCGCCCCCCTAGGGCGTGCCACCTGAGCTTGTGGGCTCCTCGGTGCTTCGTTTTCCCTACCTCCAAGTCCATAAGTATCGTCTCACGGAGAAAAATAAACAAAGAGAAAGTTTCATCGTGTTCAATCATACGGAGCCGCTGCCACCTCCTTGTCTTCATCAGGAGGGTTGCTCTGGAGTCCGTTCGGGGCTAGAGAGAGGGGGATTCGTCGCCCTCGTCGTCATCAACCCTTCTTCATCAACAATTCCACTATGCTCACCACCGGGAGTGAGTAATTCCTTCATAGGCTTACTAGAGGTGATGGAGTTGGATGAGATTTTTCATGTAATTGAGTCAATTTGTTAGGGTTTCATCCCTAGTATCCACTATGTTCTAAGATTGATGTTGCTATGACTTTCTATGCTTAATGCTTGTCACTAGGGTCCGAGTGCCATGATTTCATACTTGAACCCTTTATGTTATCATCAATATATTTGAGTTCTTGATCCTATCTGCTAGTTATATGCACTTGTTATTGTTCTGATTCATAGACCCCAAGGTGACAATAATTGGGATAATCTCTAGGGATGACTGTAATTCGAGGAGTTCATGTATTCACAATATGTTAATTCTTTGGTCCGGTTCTCTATTAAAAGGAGGCCTTAATATCCCTTAGATTTCCTTATGGACCCCGCTGCCACGGGAGGGTAGGACAAAATATGTCATGCAAGTTATTATTATAAGCACGTACTATATACAGAATACATGCCTACATTGAATTGATGAACTGGAGCAATTGTGTATCACTCTAGGTTGTGACTGTTACATGATGAATGTCATCCACACAAATATCCATCGCTGATCCATTGCCTATGCTTTGCCCATATTGTCTTTTCTAAGTTACTACTGTTGTTGCCGCTGCTGTTACAATCACTACAAAACTGCTAATGTTACTGTTCCGGTCACTGTTGCCACTGTTATCATTACTATCAAAACTATTGTGCTATTAAACACTTTGCTGCAGAGAAACAACTTTCCATGTGTGGTTGAATTGACAACTCAACTTTTAAGGCTAATAAATATTCTTTGGCCTCCCTTTTGTCAAATCAATAAAGTGGGTGAAATACTACCCTCGAAGACTATCATGATGCCCTATACTTGTGGGTAATCAAGACCTTTTTTTGGCGCCGTTGACGGGGAGCATAGCTCTATTTATTAAGTTCACTTGGGAGTTGAATATTGGTTTATCACTATGAAGAATCTGAAGGACTCTAAGACTAATATCATACCCTCTAAGACGAGGGGACGTAAGGAAATGCCATCTAGCTCTACACTTGATTCTCCTTCTATTTTAAGTAGCCTTGCGACACCACCACAATTCAATCTGATATGTCGCAAGTAATTGATGATACTACTTCTATTATTAATGATACTCGTGATGATGCTAGTACCGTGCTTGATGAAACCATGCCACTAGGTGAATTTCTTGATGAATAAATTGCTAAAGCTAAAGAATTTGAGAATGTCGAAACTGATGAAATTTATGATTCATCTGATATGCCTAGATCTCCTACTAGATTTGAAGTTCCTAAGGTACCTGAGGGTTATGTTATGGATGGGGAGATTGCTAGAGAATTTCTTGCTTGTAATGATAGAGAGGATCTTAAGAAATTACTGGGTAAGCTGAAAGAAACAGATATGATAGAGAGAATCAAATATGATCCTAAGTTTGCCACTTCTCCTCTCTTTGTTACTAATAAGGATTATGAATTCTCTATTGATCCTGAACTTACTATTTTGGTAGAATTTGATCCCTTTCATGGTTGTGAATCTGAAACTGTTGTGGCACATCTTACTAAACTAAATGACACTGCCACCCTATTTGCTCAAGAGGAAAAGATCCGATATTACTATATTCTTGTCGTTCCTTTCCCATTAAAGGGTGATGCTAAAGAATGGTTTAATAGTCTTGCCCCTGGTTGTGTGCATAGTCCCCAGGATATGATATATTACCTTACTAGAAAATATTTTCCTGCTCATAAGAGACAAGCTGCCTTACAGGAAATATAAGACTTTGTGCAATTTGAGGAAGAGCTTCTTCAATTATTTAATGCTTTGCCTGATCATCCTCTTAAGAAAAATAAAATAATTGATATATTTTATAATGGACTAACCGATGTTTCTAGGGACTACCTAGATAGTCGTGTTTACTGTGTTTTCCAGGAAAGAACTGTTGGATAATATATTGAGGAATTACGATGATGGACACTTCCGGAACCACCACCTAAGCCAACTCCAAAGAAGAGAGGTATTCTATTCCCCAGTCCAGAAGATATGCAAGAAGCAAACAAATATATGAAGGAAAAAGGTATTAAATATGAAGATGTTAAGAATCTACCACCTATTGAAGAAATACATGGACTTGACATCCCAACATAGGTAGCAGAGGTAAATTCTCTTTATAGATTCGATGAGGATGATATTCCCTACAATAAATCTCCTAGTCAGTGTATGGATGAATTTGATAACTTTATTATAAAGTAAGAAAACTTTAATAAATATGTGAATGATCAATTGAAACGTAACGATATCATGATTGAACGCTTGAGTGATTTCATGTTAGAATTGCTAACGATGTTAAAGGCTTACGTAAACACTCTCTATGGTCCACACTCAGTTAGAATAAGTCTCTTAGTCACAAAACGATTTGCTTAATGATATGAATAGTAAAATGAATGATCGTGTTGTTAGAGTAGTGACTAGAGGAGGTAAGATAACTTAGGATCCTCTATATATTCAAGGTCATCCTAAAATAATTGATCAAGATTCTTAGAGAATTAATAATTACGCACCTAGTTCACCTAAGAAGAAGAAGTAGAAAAAGAATAAGGATAGAACTTTGCATGCTTCTAGTGAACCTATGGTAGATAAACCTTCTGAGAATCCTAATGATGTTTCTGTTGGAGATATGCCCTAGAGGCAATCATGTATGATGATATTTCCTATGTGTTTATGAATAAAGATAGTCCTTGGACATTCTCAATGAAGTGTATTAGCAAGTACATGACTTGTTTGTGGGACTATGCATTGTATGATGACTGTCCTAAAATGTCCCTAGTTAAAAGGGCTGTGTGGACGTGCAACCGACTAGACTAGCATATGACACGGTGGATGGCTCGGTCTCACTAGCCGTGGAGCATTGGATGCTAACCGTATAATGTGGACACGGAAGGATCTGGTTAGATTCAACATTGTCAGATCCGAGTCGAGATAAGGTCCGAGTCAGACAGACCCAACAATGATACATAGAGATAGGTCATCTGTGAGTCTCAAGTACAACATACGTTCTATGTCCTAAGACCTGAGCTGGTGCATGTACTCGGGATGGTGACAGACCTACTTTGGGCCAACCAAACACTACTCTGTAACTGGATAGTTATAAAGGTAGGTTTCAGGCTTGTCCAGACCAATGCTGGGAGACATGGTCGAGCAAGATGGGATTTGCCCCTCCGATCAGGAGAGATATACTCTGGGGCCCTCGTGTGATCCGACCAAGATAAGCATGGTCATGTCACAAGGATTATGAGTTAATCCGGTTAGTGGTCGGCATCACTAGAACAATAAAGAGGTCAGGCTAGCAAAAGGATGACATACTCGCCTTGAGCCCGACAACATATATTGTGTGGCAAAGGGAACCCAAGTGTGATATGTTGTAGAGGTTCGCCAACCGGCTTCACTATTTACTTGGTGGTTGGAACGCCTTGCTAGAGGCCGCTACCAACCAGGCAGGTCGGAGGTGATCCGACCTGTGACCAAGCCGACTTGAACCTAAGGGGTCGCGTGCTTAAGGGAAGGAATATGTGAGACCGGATCCGACTCTACGAGCCAGATGTGACCCTATTCGGACTCGGACCCGGGCCGAACAGAATATGGGCTTTAGGATCCGTGCGAGGCCCAAGTGTTGAGCCCATGAAGGATACCTATATATAGTTGAGGTGCGGCACACTCATTCAGTTGATTGCTTCGGTGCCGTCACTAGGTTTTGCATGTGTTGCGAATAGCCACCTCCACTCGCCGCCGACTGTGTGATCGGACCTAGCAGTCCGCCTCACGGTGTTCCTCCTGCATGTGCGGATACTGTTAGAGGTGGTGCACTTTGGTCACTTCGGCGAACCTGTACATGGGATCTGACGACCGGCTGTTTGATATGTCTCCAACGTATCCATAATTTTTTATTGTTCCATGCTATTATAGTATCATTCTTGGATGTATTATATGCAATTTTATATCATTTTTTGGGACTAACCTATTAACCTACTGCCCAGTGCCAGTTGCTGTTTTTGGCTTTTCAAAAAATCAATATCAAACAGAGTCCAAACGGAGAAAAAACTTTGGATTACTCTTTTCTGGACTAGAAGGGACCCACGAAGGTTCGGGAGAAGACCAGAAGAGTCACGAGGGAGCGGCAAGCTCAAGGGGCGCGCCCCGGGGGTGCCTCCAGGCTTGTGGGCCCCTCGTGTCACCTCTTGACCTAATTCCACCTCAATAAACTCCCAAATATTCCCAATACATCAAAGAGACATCCGAAACACCTTTTCCACCACCGCAAGTTTTTGTTCTTCCGTGATCTGGAGGCCTTTTCCGACACCCTGCCGGAGGGGGAATCAATCACGGAGGGTTTCTACATCATCCTTGCTGTCCTTCCGATGATGCATGAATAGTTTACCACAGACCTATGGGTCCATATCTAGTAGCTACACTACAAAAAAGACACATCCATGACATTTTGGGCCGAACATTTTTTTCTTCTGTCGTGCTTATGACACTTCTATGGCGATAATTGTGACCCGGTATCATCATAGATGTGGTGGGCTCCTACTTCTATGACAAAAAATCATGACCGAAAATGGGCTTTTTGTCCTGGGCGGGCCGAGACGGAATTGCATGACATTCTTTGGGCCGTCCATGACGGAAAAAACCGTGGTAGAAGCGAGGGCGAGGAAAATATAGGGGAGTTCCCAGTTACGGTGGGTGGTCGGGGCCGAGCGATGCGCATTTCTCTCGTACATGTACGCGCGTGGGTGCGAGGCGTTGGGCTCTAACTGAACCCGAGTGAGGCATTCGCCTACTAAACCCGAGCGATTGCACTACAGGCTACGCGTTACTGAACCCGAGCGATCGATATATCCCTGGCTGTTAACTGAACCCGATCGAGCGATTCCTTCGCTACTGCTGCTAACTGAAACCGATCGAACCTGTTGCCTCTTGATGAACAGTGAACGTTGTTGGGGGGTTGGATGAACAGTTCCCGATGGGGGTTGGATGAACAGGACCCCGTGGTAGTAGAGGTCGTTGCCGCTGGATGAACAAGACCCCCATCGAGCTGGTTGGGGTGGATGAACAGGACCCCATGGAGAGCTGGTTGAACAGTAGCCGGTGGAGGGCTGGTTGAACAGTAACCAGTGGAGGGGTGGTTGAACACATGACCCCGTGGAGAGGGCTGGTTGAACAGTAGCCGGTGGAGGAGTGGTGGAGGCTGGATGAGCAGGAGCCTGTGGATGAACAATAGCTGGTGGAGGCAGGAGGGAGACGCCGTGGATGAACAGTCGTTGGTGGAGGCTGGAGGAGGTCGACGATGGATGAACAGTAGCCCGTGGAGGCTGGAGTGAGGTAGTAGACGGTGGATGAACAGTAGCCCATGGAGTCCCGTTTTGCGGTACGCCACACCCCTCCCGATGAACAGGACCCCCGTTTCGCCGTAGCTTCCAACACAAGTCCGTTTCCTCCGTTTTGCGGTACGCCACACCCCTCACGATCAACATGACCCCGTTTCGACCGTAGGAGGTCGAAGAGAAGTCTGATTCCTCCGTTTTGTGGTACGCCGCACCCCTCCCGGTGAACAGGATCCCGTTTCGACCGTAGGCGGTCGAACACAAGGCCGTTTCCTCCGTTCTGCGGTATGCCAAGTCTCGTTTCGGCTATTCCATCCAAGCCGGTTGGCTCCCGATGAACACGACACATTCTGCTGCCTCCCGATGAACATGACGACGCAGTTTCTCCGTTCTGACCCAGCCGGTTGGTTGCCGATGAACAGGACGCCGTCACTGCCTCTCCATGTACACGATCCCTGGCCATACGTATGTGTGAGTAGGCATTCGAGACCCCGCCCGTATGTACGTACGTGGCCGTATTTACTTTCTTGCACCCTAGCCGTACATACATGTACATGCTACGTCCGTGCCTCTACTACGACATGTGCCCTTCCTTACTCGGCCACAGTTCATCGCTGCAGCCTGCAGACAGACCGATCGACCAGTATGTACATACACGTTCGCGACCAGAATGACAACGCTACGTACGCTTCGACCAGGTGGGTCCCGACTGTCAGGGAGGATAAGGAGGCACTTCCTTGCGTGTGAAGATATAGCTGGTAGGTCCCAGCTGTCAGGGGGAGAATCAATTTTTTTGCCCGTAATATGGACGCACTTCCTTGCGTGCGAAGATGTAGCTGGTGGGTCCAGCAGTTAGGGGGAAACGTTTTTTCGCGAAATACGGTGCCCGTCTGGTGGGTCCCTGCTGTCAGGTGGAGGAATCATTGTTTTGGGTGTAATAAGGTTGCACTTCCTTACTATGGCTGTGGACCCAGTTGCCAGCCTCTCCACGTACAGTACTCTTCCGATGGAAGTCGTTCCTTGACCACGCCGCGCCGAGAGCACCAAGGCGGTGGACGACGGCGAGGCCTAGGAAGGGGACGACGCGGCAGTGGATGCCCACACGGAGAAGAGTATGATGGTTCACTGGTTCGGCTGCGGTGTGAGGCTGCCATCGCCGCAGAATAACAGGGGGTGTGAGTGAGTAGAGGGATGGCCTAGCCAGCGGTGGGAGTAGTAGGGGCGGTGAGGCCTCCGCGGTAGCATAGCCGGCCACTGGAGGCAGGAGCAGGCGGCATGACCGACGCTGGTTTGGGCGGCTGGAGCAAGAAGACCAGAGGTTGAAGAAGCACTATGGCCATTAGATGGACACCGTACGGTCACTGGAGCTAGAATCGTTCATATTGACTAAGTTGACAAAGCCCTCCGTTCGCATCAACTTAGTAGGCCCACAAGTCAGCCTCCCACTATGGTGGGTCCCAGCTAACAGGGGGAGTATTCATTTTTTGTGTGCGTAATAGCTGGTGGATCCAAGCTGTCAGCGGGGGGAATGTTTTTTCGCGAAATACAGAGGCCCTTCCGGTGGGTCCCAGCTGCCAGGAGGAGGAATCATTATTTTGCACATAATAAGGAGGCACTTCCTACACGCAAAAAAGGAGCCACTTCCTTGCATGCGGCCGTGGACCCAACTGTCAGCCTCTCCACGTACAGTCCTCTTCCGATGGATGTCATTCGTTGACCACGCCGTGCCGAGAGCACCAAGGTGGTGGACGACGGTGAGGCCAAGTAAGGGAACGACCCGGAGCCAAGGAAGACTCGCAGTTGTTTCCCTCGCGGAGTGGGTATGAGGGTTTACTTGTTCGGCCGCAGTGTGAGGCTGTCGTCGCCAGAGAATAACATGAGGTGTGGGTGAGTAGAGGGATAGCCAGGCCAGGGATGCGAGTATGGTGGGGCCGTGAGGCCTGCCCGGCGGGAGGCGGGAGCAGGCGGTTCCGCCGGTGCTGGTTTGGGCGGCTGGAGCAGGAAGATCAGAAAGTGAAGAAGCACGATTGCCCTTAGATTGACATCTAACGGTCGGACGCTGGTAGATTCGATTGTTGACTAAGTTTCTTTTTTGGAGAAACCTTGTGTACGCATGAACTTAGTAGGCCCACAAGTCAGCCTCCAAATCGGTGGCAGACAACATAGAGCCCATTTGCTATTTTTAAAATAATTTGAACCCATTTGCTAATTCTTAAGGAATTTATTACATCCCATTTTCTGCCCAGAACCACGGTCAAAAAGTTCAACCTTATTTTGCATATTTCGGTGCAGTCTGAATTGTTTTAATCCAGAAATGATAAACATTTATTTTTAAGAACTTATTGATTTTCCAAAAATAAATCGTTTTTTGTAAGCAAATAAGACGTGGGACAATTGAGTTGGTTTAAGGGAAAACCAGTGGTAAAAAAATCAGCGCTGGGAGGAAAAAAATAAGGATGTAAATATGAAAAGGGTACTTTATGTATTTTCAATATAATAATACGTGTATATGAACTAGTAAAACTATAGGTAGAGATTAGAAAACGGAAGTAGGACATGGCGTTTCAAGAGGAAAATAGAACCGGGCCGTGTGTTTGATTCAGTAGAAAAACTGCCTGCGGATCTACTAAGACAAAATATAACTAACGCCAGTGGGCCAGAGGCCAGTAGATACCTGCTGGATCTTTGTGTGCCCTTGTCGTCATGGGTTGGGCCTATTAAAATCAAAACCAAGCCTGGGCAGTCTACAACCCAGTTGAAACTTGCTCGACCTGAAAAAACAATATACCCGTTGGATTCCAGTTATCAGTGTGTACTTGCAGAATTCTCTCGTTTATTGAGTATGTTGAAGACTTCATGGGTTTCACCATCTCAGACGTTAGCATTATTTTTCCATCGTGATAATAAGTGCATGCACTTGCTTGCGTACGGCCATGGACCTGCTGGTTCCGTACGGTTAGGCTCTGTATGGACAGCCGTCTTGTGGTTCCACGGACGAATTTCATGCAAATTGGATGGTTTTCAGTGAAAGCGGACTAAATTCATTGCATTTTACATATTTATTTTCATTATGGAATATTTTACATATTTCAACTAATAATAACGGACTAGGCTTTTTTTAGTCCATGGGAGGCGCTTCATGATCGAGGTCGTGACACTTAACTGTTCTGGAAGGCCGAAATCCATCGCTCCTCTCTTTTAACAATTTGCAGCTGGGCTCGACATGCCAGAGCCCAGTTCCGATGTGCTGTGTCTAACTATCAGCCTGTGAAACCAGATGGATCCCCTGCGTACTTCGAAGATGTAAAAAATTTGGAGAACTGGGATTTGAATGGTAGTTGCTTATGCTACCCATCAAATAAAAATCAAGTGCCTGAAAATTCGTTTCGAAACAAATGATTCAGCTTTATATCCATGTCGATCCTCGACGTGATGGTTGGAAGCAAATGCCAAGTTCATACCGAAAGATCGTTAACAACAATACCAACTTGCAGACGACCAGGTAGTACAGGTACCAATACCAAACTAACTTATAATCTTTTTAGTCCTGGCCCTAGTGTTTGTCTGGTAGAAAATCTTGCAGAGGACCAGCTCCCGCTCCTTCTCTTGATCCAGGTCCCCGAGGTGGTACTGGTGCATCAGCCAGTTGGTCCTCTGCTGGTCGAAGTTCTTGTTGGTGTGCAGCATCAGAACCTTTTTGCCGCCCATCTGCCGGCCGTTGACCATCACCGGCAAGGTATTACCGCTCTTGTGCCACATCGCATGCATGCCGCACTCCGATTGTATCTTGCGACGTGTCCACGTGCCCCTTTTGAACACCCTGGAGTTGCGCTAGAAGAAATGCTTGCTTAGGCCACTCAGTGTGATACCTGCAGTATTATCGAATACAGGTTTTAGTGTACGTGGTTGGCATTTTCATAACATCTTTGGCATGTGGCAGTCACTTGTTTCACGTTTTATTAACTGACAAATTGTAATTGCTTCACTAGGTCTATGTCTAAAAAGAAAAATAGAGCTATAAACAAAGGAATATGTTTGTGCAAGTAGACGGCCGATCGGTGTCTCACCTGGAAGTTTCTCAGGATGGGTGTAGCATATGCCATGCTCGAGGTCGATGGTTGGTATGAACAAATCGATGAGAGGGTGAGATCTCGCGTTGTCAGCACTCAGTTCGGCCTCAAGGTGCTCGATCAACTCCTGATCCATGGGATCAAACTTGACGCCAGCCGGCAGCGCCGTTCAATCCTTCTTGGACTTGCATCGGTTAATTCCAGTTATATGGTACTCAATATATGATCAATCAACTGTTTTAAGTGATTGATGAAAGATTTCGACAGATAAGCGGTATTCTAAATCTGAAGTCCACAATACCCGAACACGCCGCCGGGACTCTTATGTCACCTCACACGCAGCGTGTTGCCACGTCAATTCAATGTGAGGACATGATGAATAATTTGACTCATGTATACTCGTACTACTACTGTAATACTTACTAGTTGTATTTAGTGTCACATTTTAACCATAGGTTTAACTAACAAAATGTCAATGCATGTCACCGAAAATTATACCATTGGAAACTATGTTGAAATATGAATCAAACGATATAATTTTTTGTGACATGCATTACATTTAGTTAGTTAAATTTATGGTCAAAATTTGACACAAATTACGAAGGGGACCAATAAACCAGGAGGGAGGTAGTAGTACGAGTAGCGCAATATACGGTATAGAGAACTAGTATAAATTTAGAAATGGAGTAAGAAGTTACAAGGCTGGCGACAGACTTTGTAGGCTACATGAGTAATACAAAATATAATTCCCATTGGACAACACTTTCAGCAACAAGTACGCACTTGAAGCCTAATCGATATATATATATATGGCTTCTGCACAACATCTCCATCATCATTATTAGTACATCCTACGCAGGTGAGTTAGGATGCACTTGATCCCAGAAAGGTATCTATCCTTCAAACGAGAGGAGTGCTTCAAACTAACAACAGTACATAATATCCAACAAAAGAGGGTCATGCTACAGCAGCAGGATACATGGCTCAGTCTAGATATCAGTACGAATCAAGTTGTGCATATTTGCTGTTGGCACGAACCACATCGCCGCATGTCGGGTTTGCAAAATCCATCCATCGCATGGAAGCTTGACGCCTTTCACACACTGAATATTATCTGGCAACAAGCTGTGTTGATGAATCTGTGGATATGGTGATTCATGAAACCCATGGTATAATGTGTAAACACAGTTCCCGCTGGCGAATGGAAGTTGCATAGCACGGTAATCATCACCGGTGATATGATTGATGATTGGTTGGATGATCGGATAGTTGAGCCCGAGGAACATGGAGTGGTTGCCGAGGCTGTAAACCCGCCTCCAGTTGAATACTCCTGGCCCAACGGAGTTGCGATCTTTCTCGAACACAAAGCAGCCATAGCCATCACAGTCAGGAATGCCCCAGGCATTGTACTACATGTGGTTTGATGAAGGAAAAGGCTTCTTCGTGGCAGCGCGTCGCAACGCGCGATTAGCTTAAGGCATTGGATGCTTTCCTACAGGCACAAGGGGGCCCACCACATGTGTCTTCAACATCAAAAAATCACCCCCCGTGATTTCAACCGGTGGGGCCGGGGTGCGCCTTCCATATTTTTATCTCCCCCCGTGATTTCAACTGGTGGGGCCGGGGTGTTTCCTTTTCTATCTCTCATCCTGGAGTATTTAAAATGGAAAGTTTACTTCGTAGCTCCTGTCGGAAATCGCTCATCGCAACGAGCGCGCGCGGAATAGCATCCCTCTTTGATGAAATGGTTTGGTCATTTTGGTACGTGAGAATGAGCATCAAATGACCGCCGTCAATTGAACGATCCATAAACCACCTCCCATTGACTGGTATGATTCCAAGTCCTGGAATCATGAAGGCCAACGCATTTGCGTCTGCTGCAACAAATCAAATTGGAGACCAAAGGACAAAAATATACAATCATGTTAAGAGTATGTGTGGAATTAAGATTATTATAAAAGTGACACATATCATAGACAGAGAATTGCAATGCCGTGGTCATAATCATACCACAAGTTAAAAAAATAAGCCAATGGCTTTCATATTCTAGCAATATGTCATGGTTCAAACATCAAGTAACAACGAGAGGAAAACAGCGATGACATGGCCTACTCATATTCTACCATAGCACTTACTACTATTCTCATATCAACTCTAAGCAATAACATGCGTTGTTATAAAAATCTTGGAAATGAGAGTAACATATAGCAATCATGAGGTTATACTCATAATATCTATTCTAACAATCATTAGATGCCAATTGTTCTCATATCAACTCTAACAATAACATGTGTGGTCATAAAAATCTAGGAAATGAGAGGAACATATAGCAATGATGTGGTTATAGACATACTATCTATTCTAAATTTGTAACAATCAACGGACAGTCGTATTCATAAGGTAAAGATGAGATGAGATGGAAAAATTACACGATGATAGATTCCACCAGTATAGGCAGCCAATCTGTGCGTCAACCGCGTAAACGATGCCATCATGGACTATAGCATCAGACAGAAATGGAGGCTCGATAGGATTGACGATGAGCCATAACCATGTATGGTGACCGGATTCCAGATAGACTAATCCCATGTTGAACAAGCCAATGAGCTTGTTATCCATGTAGTCTTCTGATGGTGTGGGCACTTCGCAGATTACAACCTTCAGCAAACAGAGGTCGAGCCAAAAGCTCGACGTGTCTCTGATACGTCCATTTTTCATCATGTTTTCTTACTGTTATTTATAATGTTTTTATCCATAATAATGCTTTTTGGAGTAATTCCAATGCCTTTTCTCTCATAATATGCAAGGTATTCACAAAGAGGGAGAATTCCGGCAGCTGGAAATCTGGACCTGGAAAAGCTACGCCAGGCCAACTATTATGCATAACTCCAAACAAGCTAAAATTTCATGGAGATTTTTTATGGAATATTTGAAGAATATTGGAGCAAGTAACTACCAGAGGGGCCCCACCAGGTGGGTACAACCCACCTAGGCGCGCCTGGTGGGTTGTGCTCACCCGGGCCCACCTCCGGTGCCCATCTTCTGGTATATAGGCCATTTTGACCTAGAAAAAAATTCAGGAGAGGACTTTCGGGACGGAGCGCCGCCGTCTCGAGGCGGAACTTGATCACGGGAGAAATCATGTTGGAAGTAATCATGTGAACTTGATATGTGTTCGATATTTTGATAGTATGTATGTTGTGATTCCCTTAGTGGTTTCATGTGAACGTCGACTACTTGAAACTTCACCATATTTGGGCCTAAGGGAATGCATTATGGAGTAGCAATTAGATGGTGGGTTGCGAGAGTGACCGAAACTTAAACCCCAGTTTATGCGCTATTCCGTAAGGGACCGATTGGATCCCAAAGTTTAATGCTATGGTTAGAATTTATTCTTAATACTTTTCTCGTAGTTACAGATGTGATGACCCACAAGTATAGGGGATCTATCGTAGTCCTTTCGATAAGTAAGAGTGTCGAACCCAATGAGGAGCAGAAGGAAATGATAAGCGGTTTTCAGAAAGGTATTCTCTGCAAGCACTGAAATTATCGGTAACAGGTAGTTTTGTGATAAGGTGATTTGTAACGCGTAACAAGTAATGAAAGTAAATAAGGTGCAGCAAGATGGCCCAATCCTTTTTGTAGCAAAGGAAAAGCCTGGACAAACTCTTATATAGAGAAAAGCGCTCCCGAGGACACATGGGAATTATCGTCAAGCTAGTTTTTATCACGCTCATATGATTCGCGTTCGTTACTTTGATAATTTGGTATGTGGGTGGACCGGTGCTTGGGTGCTGTCCTTTCTTGGACAAGCATCCCACTTATGATTAACCCCTATTGCAAGCATCCGGAACTACAAAAGAAGTATTAAGGTAAACCTAACCATAGCATGAAACATATGGATCCAAATCAGCCCCTTACGAAGCAACTCATAAACTAGGGTTTAAGCTTCTGTCACTCTAGCAACCCATCATCTACTTATTACTTCCCAATGCGTTCCTCTAGGCCCAAACAATGGTGAAGTGTCATGTAGTCGACGTTCACATAACACCACTAGAGGAAAGACAAAATACATATCATCAAAATATCGAACGAATACCAAATTCACATGACTACTTATAGCAAGACTTCTCCCATGTCCTCAGGAACAAACGTAACTACTCACAAATCATATTCATGTTCATAACCAGAGGGGTATTAATATGCATAATGGATCTAAACATATGATCTTCCACCAAATAAACCAACTAGCATCAACTACAAGGAATAATCAACACACTAGCAACCCACAAGTACCAATCTGAGGCTTTGGGACAAAAACTGGATACAAGATATGAACTAGGGTTTGAGAGGAGATGGTGCTGGTGAAGACGTTGATTGAGATTGACCCCCTCCCGATGAGAGCTTCGTTGGTGATGACGATAGCGATGATTTCCCCCTCCCGGAGTGTGACGCCCGGATAATCAAGCTACAGTAACCTCTGCTAATGATGCCACGTCACCTTGGTTACTGTTGATAAGCTCGCGTTAGTTCAAAACGATTCAAATTCAAATTTTAAAATATAGGCAAACAACAAAAGTTTTCAAACAATAAAACTAAAATGTTCGGGTTGTGCCAAATAATGCGTAGGTAATTATGGTGGAGAAACCACACTTTTATAAAATATTTAAATACTATAAGATGAATAAAACTGTAGATAAAACAATTAACTAAATGCCTTTTGTATTATATAAAATACTAAACTGTTTTGTTTTGGGTAAAACTTTTTATGACAGTGGGTTTAGTGGCAATGCTAGATTTAGGAGTTGAAATTATATTTTTACAAAATTAAAATAAATTGAAAAGTCAAAAGAAAACAGAAAATAAAAATAAATAAAAGGAAAAACAGACAAAACAAAATAAACCCCCCCTCCCGTGGGCCTTGGCCCAGCTAGGCCATCAGGCCAGCCCACCCTCGCCGAACCCCCCTGGGCTACTAACCTGCCCCACCACCAAACCCTAACCCACGACCACTCCCACTCCCCCCACATCGCCCGCTCCTCCCCCCGATCTGTATCGAGGTCGCGGGCAAGGACCAGCCGCGCCCGCGCCACTTGATCCCCTCCGCCCGACGCCGTCCGTCGCCGACGCACCTCGCCGGACTGCCTCCTCCTCCCTGATGGTCTGCCTCCTCTCCGTCGCGCCGTCTCCGTCGTCCCCGTCGACCACCCCGAGCCCCGCTACCCCCGTGCCTACGAACCCCGGTGAGGCCCCGGGCCCTCCTCTCCCCTGTCCCCGTGCGCATGCACACGCACCCGCCCGCGCCTGCGCCGTGCTGCCGTGCCGCGCGCACCCGCCTCCGCCCGCGCATGCCCGCCTCCTCCTCCTACTGGCGCTCGCGCCCAGCCTGGCCGCTCCCCTGCGCCTCGGGCACACGCACGCGCGCGCTCGGGCTGCATCTCGCTCGCGTGCGCCCGCCCGTCGCCTCCCCTGTCTGCTGAACTCATGCCGCTCCCCGCCAGCGCCGCAGCCGCTCGCAGCAGTCTCTGCTCGCTCGCCTCGCCGCTGCGTTGGCCGCTGCCGGCTGTCCCACGGCCTCGCAGCCGCCGGCCGTTGCGTCGTCCATCGTCTGCTCCCGCTCACCCACTACTGCTGCTTCTTGTGCGGTCGCCGCCGGCGCTGCTGCGCCCACGGGCGCCTAACCGCGCCGTGGATCACTCCCCTGCGCTCGCCCGCGCCACGCCCCGGCGCCGCTCCGCCGTGGCCTCGCCGCTGCCGGGCGCGGCCCCGGTCGGCCGGCCTCATCCCCTCGCGTGATGGGCGCCTGGATGCGCCCCGCCCCGGCACCCGAAACCCATTGCCCGCTAGCCCCTCTGGGCCACAGACACATGGGCCCCGCCCAGAACGTTTTTTATAATAAATAAGTAAATAAAAATAAAATGAATTAATAAAAATTAATTATTAATTAATTGATGAATTAATTAAGTTAATTAATCATGATTAATTAATTAGTTAGTTTAATTAAGCAGGAATTAGTTTAACCTAAACCCTAATTAACCTAACAGTGTATGACAGGTGGGTCCCACTGGGCCCACACGTCAGTTTGACCAGTCAACACCTCTGTTGATTGCTGACGCCATGCTGACATCATGATGACGTCAACATGCACTGTTCTGGATAATGTTGAATTAAATTAATTAAAAAAATTCTAAAAATGATTTAAAACTTTAGTAAATCATATAAAATAATCCGTAACTCGGATGAAAATACTTTCTACATGAAAGTTGCTCAGAACGACGAGACGAATCCGGATACGCAGCCCGTTCGTCCGCCACACATCCCTAACATATCGAACTCGCAACTTTCCCCCTCCGGCTCATCTGTCCGAAAACGCGAAACACCGGGGATACTTTCCCGGATGTTTTCCCCCTTCGCCTGTATCACCTCTTACCGCGTTAGGGCACACCTGACACCGCTGTTCGCTTTGTCATGCATCGTTATGCATCTGTTTGCATTGTATTCATTGTTTCTTCCCCCTCTTCTCTCCGGTAGACTACGAGATCGACGCCGCTGCTGGTGCCCCGGCCGACTACGCTGTTGACGACCCCTCCTTCTTGCCAGAGCAACCAGGCAAGCCCCCCTTGATCACCAGATATCGCCTACTCTTCTCTATACTACTTGCATTAGAGTAGTGTAGCATGTTACGGCTTTCCGTTAATCCTATTCTGCTGCCTAGCCTGTCATTGTTGCTATAGTTTTTACCCTTACCTGCAATCCTAAATGCTTAGTACAGGATGCTAGTATTCCATTAGTGGCCCTACACTCTTGTCCGTCTGCCTTGCTATACTACTGGGCCGTGATCGCTTCGGGAGGTGATCACGGGCATATGCTATATACTTGATATTATTTCATTACTTATGATACTGTTCGGAGATGGGGGCTGAAGGGGCAGGTGGCTCCATCCCGGTAGAGGTGGGCCCGGGTTCCCGACGGCCCCCGACTGATACTTTGTGGCGGAGCGACAGGGCAGGTTGAGACCACCTAGGAGAGAGGTGGGCCAGGCCCTGGTCGGCTTTCGCGGATACTTAACACGCTTAACGAGATCTTGGTATTTGATCTGAGTCTGGCCACTGGCCTATACGCACTAACCAACTACGCGGGAACAGTTATGGGCACTCGACGTCGTGGTATCAGCCGAAGCCTTCGTGACATCAGCGACTGAGTGGCGCGCGCCGGATTGGACTGGAACGCCTGCTAGGCTAGGTCTGCTTCCGGCCGCGTTCGCAACATGCATGTGTGCAATGGGCGATGGGCCCAGACCCCTGCACCATAGGATTTAGACCGGCGTGCTGACCTCTCCGTTGTGCCTAGGTGGGGCTGCAACGTGTTGATCTTCCGAGGCCGGGCATGACCCAGAAAAGTGTGTCCGGCCAAATGGGATCGAGCGTGTTGGGTTATGTGGTGCACCCCTGCAGGGAAGTTTATCTATTCGAATAGCCGTGTCCCTCGGTAAAAGGATGACCCGGAGTTGTACCTTGACCTTATGACAACTAGAACCGGATACTTAATAAAACACTCCCTTCCAAGTGCCAGATACAACCCGGTGATTGCTCTCTAACAGGGCGCCGAGGAGGGGATCGCCGGGTAGGATTATGCTATGCGATGCTACTTGGTGAACTTACCATCTACTCTCTTCTACATGCTGAAAGATGGAGGTGGCCTGAAGCGTAGTCTTCGACAGAATTAGCTATCCCCCTCTTATTCTGGCATTCTGCAGTTCAGTCCACCGATATGGCCCTTTACACTTATACCCATGCATCTGTAGTGTAGCTCCTTGCTTGCGAGTACTTTGGATGAGTACTCATGGTTGCTTTTCTCCCTCTTTTCCCCCTTTCCCTTCTACCTGGTTGTCGCAACCAGATGCTGGAGCCTAGGAGCCAGACGCCGCCGTCGATGACGACTCCTCTACACCGGAGGTGCCTACTACTACGTGCAGCCCGCTGACGACGACCAGGAGTAGTTAGGAGGATCCCAGGCAGGAGGCCTGCGCCTCTTTCGATCTGTATCCTAGTTTGTGCTAGCCTTCTTAAGGAAAACTTGTTTAACTTATGTCTGTACTCAGATATTGTTGCTTCCGCTGACTCGTCTATGATCGAGCACTTGTATTCGAGCCTTCGAGGCCCCTGGCTTATATTATGATGCTTGTATGACTTATTTTATTTTTAGAGTTGTGTTGTGATATCTTCCCGTGAGTCCCTGATCTTGATCGTAAACGTTTGCGTGTATGATTAGTGTACGATTGAATCGGGGGCGTCACAAGTTGGTATCAGAGCCGACTGCCTGTAGGAATCCCCCTTCCACACTCCTTGGCCGAAGTCGAGTCTAGACATTGCAAAACTTTTACTAACATGGCTGTGCGGCTTATGGGCCCACATCGCCATTGGGTGGTATTAGAATCTTTTACTCCTCGATCTTTACTCTGGGACTCTGAGCTCTCTTCTATTCGGGTTAAATGATTTTGCTAAAAACAAAACTAACTTTAGGTTCTCGAAAGTACTTTCTCCCGGAGAGCCCCTCACTTCAGATGATCGCCTGCTGCACTAGAAGATTCCGAAGTTACTCTACGATGTTCTCTCGAGTCTTTGTGCCATCGCATTTGTGGTTTCCTCCACCTTCAACCCCTATGAAAACTGCATACACTTGCCATTCATACAATCATTCCCCGTTGATCTTGTTATTATAGGATGTCCCGAAGTACTCTCTGTTGTCCCGAGAATCCTTTGAGCTCACTGCCATGCAGTTCTTTAAAACATGAATACCCCTTCGGATAATTCCTCACACTTATCAAGTATCCGTTCATCCACAGTTGATTCCTGTATTTCACAAAAGTCTTTGAAATACCGTTCTTCTAAAAATCCTTGACATCCTAATGCTCTTGGAATTCTTGCTTACTAGCATTATGATTAATCCCATAAGTCTGGTAATCTTATTAGCATCCTTTGTCGGTATCATTTTGTGTCCATTGATTCAATAAGTTGTGAATGTTCACAATCATCAGTCGAATCCTAGGATTATCCTTTCGGCTCAGGCGTCATTTGGATATGAGCTGGTTCTTGACCAATCAATGCCTTGATCGGTTGTGCTTCTAAGTCTATTGAACTTATTCGTTTTCGATCAGAATGATTGCTTTTGGTCCCTTAATTTGGAAATCATAAAATTCTTTGCATTAAGCCTTGAATTAGTCACTTGTTTCTATAATCCGATGCACTTGCATTCCTTCTTCCCTTGATAGAGTACGATACTCACACCAGCTCCGTTGTAGACCACCGGACCTCTTGTTGGATTATTATCTGACAGTGTCCTTCATATTCAAATAACCTTGTGAGTCTTTTCACGGATATATAAAGCCTTGGGTAAATTGTATCCTCTGTTTTATCAACCATGCTCTGTTTTCGAGCTGGTGGTACTTACTATTGAAGCTTGTGGTATATGTTTCCACGATGCCCCGATGGGTTGAACCTATGCCTTCCCAAATCCGGGTAAACCCGAGAGCTATCACGAGTCATACTCTTCTGGAGTTTTGCTAGATAAAATTTAAACATTACAACTTCTTCGAAAAATGAGAAGTGAATGAAAGGTTATGCATTGGAGAAGTGGGAGTTGACCTTGCGTTCATGCCCATGGACACGATGTTGATCTTATCATGGATGCTCCTCTTAAACCCTCTTTGGTATAAGTTCATCTTATATATGGGAATCGGTCTTTTGTAACCGTGGTTCCGACCATATTTTCTTCTTGATTCCATTTCTCGGAAAAATTAGAGTACTTGCCTTCTGCAGATCAATACGCCTGCCCAACCTCTATTTTGATCTGCCTTCTTGTATTACCCCCATGGTATCTTGAGGATATATCTTATGAATTTCTGGTGAAGTAGTAACTTCCCTGTCATATTCACTCCAATGGTTCTGGGTTGTCGTCAACCGAGGACTCCGAGAATTGAATCAAATCCGCACCGCAATTCAGTACTCCTAGTAATTTGTTGTTGAAACGTTTAATACTCCATCACGTCACTCCTAGCCCGATAGGTTACTTCATGATCGTGCTAATTTTAATTGTGCTACCTTGTCCTTCTTTCCGGAGCACAAATTTAGGCGGTGAGCTAATCTTACGTCGATCTTCCTCGTCATATCATTTCTCCTTGAACATCAAACTTGATTTCGAGTTTGTGTCGTACCCATGGTTCCGATAACCTTTCGCTTCATCATCCTTTGACTTGATGTCATCGCCGACCGATTACATCTCCATGAAACCTCTCAACAAAATTTGTCATGATCATCATCAACATTCTGAGTTCCGCCAGGATATCAATTGAATTCATGATGAGAAATACCATCCTTGCCCTCGATGATTTGTGTTGTCATCGACAACTTTATTGCCTTCCCTCCAACACAAACTTGTTCATGTTCTGTGTTATACCTTGAGTTCCTCGCTATCCAGCATTTGTTCTTCTTTACCTTGGAGTATTACCATCTTTTATGTCAAGAATGTCACGAGGATTACTCCACCTCTTAAGAATTCTTGGTATAGTGATACTTCTCACCATCACCATTCTTTCTTGGTCCTCGTGTTGATTCCAACAAGTGAACGGTGTTGTTTGGATTCCTTCCTTCTAGCAACCCTATTGCTTTGAAGTTAATGGTCGACATTTCATTCTTAGACCATTGGTTATCGAATCACCATTATAACATCGGTCATGCTACCTAAGCCCTTATTTCGGGTGCACCTTTCAACCAATGTTTAATTGGGTATGTTTTCCTCGAGCATATCTCCTTATATCATTTGATCTGACAAATGTTATCTGTTTGTTCACGTAATTATGGAAATCCATCTTTTGGAAATCTCGATGAATTATCGCTGAGGCCATCTGACATTTCCTCACCCTCTCCTTGGTTTAGTGATCAACCCTTGTTTCGGAACTCGCTTCCATAGTTCATTTACCGAGAATCTTTCAATGTCTTCTCGTTAGTTTGTGTTGCACCTTTTCTTCTCAGGCATCCTGAGTCTGAGGTATCTTGACCCCAATCAGATTTGAAACTCGGTCAGATATGATGGTTGGAACATACTTCCAAGAGTTATAACGATGGTCTTTATATGGTCCGGTAAGGTGATGTCCTGCCTAGCAAACCTGGCCGAAGAACTTATTGTTATAGTTTCCAGTTTAGCAAGGTTAACCATTCTTCCATGAGGAAATCGTAAGACTTATTCTATATGTTGTTCCTGATGAATCCTTTGTGTATCCAAGTTTGATCTTTGCTTGAAGACCATGTCAATGCTATCTCGAAGCATGTCTATGGTACTCCGATTTTTAACAAGAACATTTCAAGCCCAATGCTAAATGTTTCTTGATCAATTATCCAAACACCATTGTATGGGTAATGTAATGAAATTTCTCTCCCCTTTCCTGAAGGGTTTTCTACTTTATATCCTGCCATGGATATCATGCTCTGCTTGTCCTTGGGAAGGATATACCCTTGAAATATGTGTTTAAACACATTTTCCTTCCCATTGTTCTGACTACTCTGATAATCATATTTTCCTTTCCATTGTTTGGATTAACTTTTCTTGTGATCTATATGATCTAAGCGGTAATATTCTCCTGATTATGAAAACACCTCGGTGTACTATTCTGTCAGCAAGACGCTGTTACTATTGTTGATGACATTCCGGTAGCCACCGATGGACGAGAACTTTGCCTATTGGTCCGCCTCGTTTAATGAGCAGGAAAATGGTTCTCTTCGTCCCTCGCCCTTGGTATCGATGTTGTTGCCGACATAACTACAGGCTATTCTCCGGCATGCCTCGCTATCATGATCATACAACATGACATCGCCCTTCCTACTTTTAACACACATGGTGGGCCCATAACCCACAGTTCCACAGGATCAAAACCTGACTCTCCTGTACACCCCCTGTTCCCAAGGTTGTTCCTCACGTGTGGCCTCGTATGTAATTCACGAGCCACCTTCCGAGAGATCATCAATTCTGGTATCAGACACAATACTTATTCCCCTTGCTTTGAACCCCTTCCACGCCCTGTAACAGGCATCGAACGATTCCCTGCCCGCTCGAAACTTCCCATGATACCTCCTTACTTTGCTCTCAATATTTTCTTAAGTTTCAATTCCAGAGATACTTTCTACCACATTCCCTGAGTTGTCTAACAGATAGTCAACCTTGTAAAGTTCTTCCGAAGCTGCCCCTTATCCTTTTCGTAAGTATGAAGGAAATTCCCGAAGAAAGGATGACGACTTCATCAAGATGATCTGAAGCAGAGAAGTGAAGACATCAACGTAATGGATCGACCTCATCGAGAAGAGCAACCAAGACCGAGAAGATTCCTTAGAATTTCGTAACCACACCTTCCCCCCCTTAGACCCCCTCTTAAATCTCGGGACGAGATTTCTTGTAGTGGAGGAGAATTGTGACGCCCGGATAATCAAGCTACAGTAACCTCTGCTAATGATGCCACGTCACCTTGGTTACTCTTGATAAGCCCGCGTTAGTTCAAAACGATTCAAATTCAAATTTTAAAATATAGGCAAACAACAAAAGTTTTCAAACAATAAAACTAAAATGTTCGGGTTGTGCCAAATAATGCGTAGGTAATTATGGTGGAGAAACCACACTTTTATAAAATATTTAAATACTATAAGATGAATAAAACTGTAGATAAAACAATTAACTAAATGCCTTTTGTATTATATAAAATACTAAACTATTTTGTTTTGGGTAAAACTTTTTGTGACAGTGGGTTTAGTGGCAATGCTAGATTTAGGAGTTGAAATTATATTTTTACAAAATTAAAATAAATTGAAAAGTCAAAAGAAAACAGAAAATAAAAATAATAAAAGGAAAAACATACAAAACAAAATAAACCCCCCTCCCGTGGGCCTTGGCCCAGCTAGGCCATCAGGCCAGCCCACCCGCGCCGAACCCCCCTGGGCTACTAACCTGCCCTACCACCAAACCCTAACCCACGACCACTCCCACTCCCCCCATGTCGCCCGCTCCTCCCCCCGATCTGGATCGAGATCGGGGGCAAGGACCAGCCGCGCCCGCGCCGCTTGATCCCCGTCGCCCGACGCCGTCCGTCGCCGACGCACCTCGCCGGACTGCCTCCTCCTCCTCGATGGTCTGCCTCCTCTCCGTCGCGCCGTCGCCGTCGTCCCCGTCGACCACCCCGAGCCCCGTTGCCCCCGTCCCTACGAACCCCGGTGAGGCCCCGGGCCCTCCTCTCCCATGTCCCCGTGCGCACGCACGCGCACCCGCCCGCGCCTGCGCCGTGCTGCCGTGCCGCGCGCGCCCGCGTCCGCCCGCGCATGCCCGCCTCCTCCTCCTACTGGCGCTCGCGCCCAGCCTGGCCGCTCCCCTGCGCCTCAGGCACACGCACGCGCGCGCCCGGGCTGCATCTCGCTCGCGTGCGCCCGCCCGTCGCCTCCCCTGTCTGCTGAACTGCTGCCGCTCCCCGCCAGCGCCGCAGCTGCTCGCAGCCGTATCTGCTCGGTTGCCTCGCTGCTGCATTGGCCGCTGCCGGCTGCCCCACGGCCTCGCAGCCGCCGGCCGTTGCGTCGTCCGCCGTCTGCTCCCGCTCACCCACTGCTGCTGCTTCTTGTGCGGTCGCCGCCGGCGCTGCTGCGCCCTTGGGCGCCTAACCGCACCGCGGCTCGCTCCCCTGCGCTCGCCCGCGCCACGCCCGGCGCCGCTCCGCCGTGGCCTCGCCGCTGCCGGGCGCGGCCCCGGTCGGCCGGCCTCGTCCCCTCGCGTGATGGGCGCGTGGATGCGCCCCGCCCCGGCGCCCGAAACCCATTGCCCGCTAGCCCCTCTCGGCCACAGACACATGGGCCCCGCCTAGAACGTTTTTTATAATAAATAAGTAAATAAAAATAAAATGAATTAATAAAAATTAATTATTAATTAATTGATGAATTAATTAAGTTAATTAATCGTGTTTAATTAATTAGTTAGTTTAATTAAGCAGGAATTAGTTTAACCTAAACCCTAATTAACCTAACAGTGTATGACAGGTGGGTCCCACTGGGCCCACACGTCAGTTTGACCAGTCAACACCTCTGTTGACTGCTGGCGTCATGCTGACATCATGATGACGTCAACATGCACTGTTCTGGATAATGTTGAATTAAATTAATTAAACAAATTCTAAAAATGATTTAAAACTTTAGTAAATCATATAAAATAATCCGTAACTCGGATGAAAATACTTTCTACATGAAAGTTGCTTAGAACAACGAGACAAATCCGGATATGCAGCCCGTTCGTCCGCCACACATCCCTAACATATCGAACTCGCAACTTTCCCCCTCCGGTTCATCTGTCCGAAAATGCGAAACACCGGGGATACTTTCCCGGATGTTTTCCCCCTTCGCCTGTATCACCTCTTACCGCGTTAGGGCACACCTGACACCGCTGTTTGCTTTGTCATGCATCGTTATGCATCTGTTTGCATTGTATTCATTGTTTCTTCCCCCTCTTCTCTCCGGTAGACTACGAGACAGACGCCGCTCCTGGTGCCCCGACCGACTACGCTGTTGACGACCCCTCCTTCTTGCCAGAGCAAACAGGCAAGCCCCCCTTGATCACCAGATATCGCCTACTCTTCTCTATACTACTTGCATTAGAGTAGTGTAGCATGTTACGGCTTTCCGTTAATCCTATTCTGCTGCATAGCCTGTCATTGTTGCTATAGTTGTTACCCTTACCTGCAATCCTAAATGCTTAGTACAGGATGCTAATATTCCATTAGTGGCCCTACACTCTTGTCCGTCTGCCTTGCGATACTACTGGGCCGTGATCGCTTCGGGAGGTGATCACGGGCATATGCTATATACTTGATATTGTTTCATTATTTATGATACTGTTCGGAGATGGGGGCTGAAGGGGCAGGTGGCTCCATCCCGGTAGAGGTGGGCCTGGGTTCCCGACGGCCCCCGACTGATACTTTGTGGCAGAGCGACAAGGCAGGTTGAGACCACCTAGGAGAGAGGTGGGCCAGGCCCTGGTCGGCTTTCGCGGATACTTAACACGCTTAACAAGATCTTGGTATTTGATCTGAGTCTGGCCACTGGCCTATACGCACTAACCAACTACGCGGGAACAGTTATGGGCACTCGACGTCGTGGTATCAGCCGAAGCCTTCGTGACGTCAGCGACTGAGTGGCGCGCACCGGAGTGGAATAGAAAGCCTGCTAGGCTAGGTCTGCTTCCAGCCGCGTTCGCAACGTGCAGGTGTGCAATGGGCGATGGGCCCAGACCCCTGCGCCATAGGATTTAGACCGGCGTGCTGACCTCTCTGGTGTGCCTAGGTGGGGCTGCGACGTGTTGATATTCCGAGGCCGGGCATGACCCAGAAAAGTGTGTCCGGCCAAATGGGATCGAGCGTGTTGGGTTATGTGGTGCACCCCTGCAGGGAAGTTTATCTATTCGAATAGCCGTGTCCCTCGGTAAAAGGATGACCCGGAGTTGTACCTTGACCTTATGACAACTAGAACAGGATACTTAATAAAACACACCCTTCCAAGTGCCAGATACAACCCGGTGATTGCTCTCTAACAGGGCGACGAGGAGGGGATCGCCGGGTAGGATTATGCTATGCGATGCTACTTGGTGAACTTACCATCTACTCTCTTCTACATGCTGAAAGATGGAGGTGGCCTGCAGCGTAGTCTTCGACAGGATTAGCTATCCCCCTCTTATTCTGGCATTCTGCAGTTCAGTCCACCGATATGGCCCTTTACACTTGTACCCATGCATATGTAGTGTAGCTCCTTGCTTGCGAGTACTTTGGATGAGTACTCACGGTTGCTTTTCTCCCTCTTTTCCCCCTTTCCCTTCTACCTGGTTGTCGCAACCAGATGCTGGAGCCCAGGAGCCAGACGCCACCATAGACGACGACTCCTACTACACCGGAGGTGCCTACTACTACGTCTAGCCCGCTGACGACGACCAGGAGTAGTTAGGAGGATCCCAGGCAGGAGGCTTGCGCCTCTTTCGATCTGTATCCTAGTTTGTGCTAGCCTTCTTAAGGCAAACTTGTTTAACTTATGTCTGTACTCAGATATTGTTGCTTCCGCTGACTCGTCTATGATCGAGCACTTGTATTCGAGCCTTCGAGGCCCCTGGCTTGTATTATGATGCTTGTATGACTTATTTTATTTTTAGAGTTGTGTTGTGATATCTTCCCGTGAGTCCCTGATCTTGATCGTACGCGTTTGCTTGTATGATTAGTCTACGATAGAATCGGGGGCGTCACACGGAGGGAAGTTTCCCCGGCAGAACAGCTCTGCCGGAGCCCTAGATTGGTTCCGCCAAGGTTCCGCCTCGTGGCGGCGGAGTTTCTTTCCGAAAGCTTTCTTATGATTTTTTCTTGGACGAAAGACTTCATATAGCAGAAGCTGGGCACCGGAGGCCTGCCAGGGGGCCCACGAGGCAGGGGCGCACCCAGGGGGGTAGGGGGCGCCCCTCACCCTCGTGGCCAGGGTGTGGGCCAACTCTGGTATTTTCTTCGCTCAGTATTTTTTATTAATTCCAAAAATGACTTCCGTGAAGTTTCAGGACTTTTGGAGCTGTGCAGAATAGGTCTCTAATATTTGCTCCTTTTCCAGCCCAGAATTCTAGTTGCCGGCATTCTCCCTCTTCGCATAAACCTTGTAAAATAAGAGAGAATAGGCATAAGTATTGTGACATAACGTGTAATAACAGCCCATAATGCAATAGATATCGATATAAAAGCATGATGCAAAATGGACGTATCAACTCCCCCAAGCTTAGACCTCGCTTGTCCTCAAGTCGAAGCCGATAACGATAAATATGTCCACATGTTTAGAGATAGAGGTGTCAATAAAATAAAATACGGACATGAGGGCATCATGATCATTCTTATAATAGCAACATATATGGATATTGTCATATGATTTCTTATGCTCAAGTAATAATCTATTCACAATGTCAAGTATGAATCAGAAACTTCATTGAGAACCAACAAACTATAGTCTCAGTCATTGAAGCAATTGCAATTTATCATAACATCGGAAAGAGTCAATATAAGAGCTTTTCAGCAAGTCCACATACTCAACTATCATTTAGTCTTTCACAATTGCTAACACTCACGCAATACTTATGGGTATGGAGTTTTAATCCGACAAAGAGAAAGATAGGGGCTTATAGTGTTGCCTTCCAACCTTTTACCTCAAGGGTAATGTCAACAATAATAATTCATGCTAACTTACATCCAATTGGATATATATATATCAAGATCTTTCCAACACAAGGTGCTTGCCAAAGGATAAAATATAAAAAGGAGAGGTGAAGATCACCATGACTCTTGCATAAGGTATAAGAAAAAAGTAAAAGATAGGCCCTCCGCAGAGGGAAGCAGAGGTTGTCATGTGCTTTTAGGGTTGGATGCACGAAATCTTAATGCAAAAGAACGTCACTTTATATTGCCACTTGTGATATGAACCTTTATTATGCAGTCCGTCGCTTTTATTGCTTCCATATCACAAGATCGTATAAAGTTTATTTTCTCCACACTAATAGATCATACATATTTAGAAAGCAATTTTTATTGCAAGCAACATGACAACTTACTTGAAGGATCTTACTCAATCCATAGGTAGATATTGTGGATTCTCATGGCAAAAACTGGATTTAAGGATATTCGGAAGCACAAGTAGTATCTCTACTTGGTGCAAAGAATTTGGCTAGCATGAGAGGGAAAGGCAAGCTCAACATGTTGGATGATCCATGACAATATACTTTATTTCGGATATAAGAAAACATAACCCATTACGTTGTCTTGCTTGTCCAACATCAACTCTTTAGCATGTCATACTTTAATGAGTGCTCACAATCATAAAATATGTACAAGATAGTATATTTATATGTGAAAACCTCTCTTTCTTTATTACTTCCTATTAATTGCAACGATGACCAAAACTATGTTTGTCAACTCTCAACAACTTTTATTCATCATACTCTTTATATGTGAAGTCATTACTCTCCATAAGATCACTATGATCTCTTTGTTTCTTTTTATTCTTTCTTTTTCTTTCATTCCCTCACGATCATAGCAAAATAATCAAGCCCTTGACTCAACGCTAATCTTTATTATATATGGCTCACGGACTCGATTGCATAGAAGGATCATAAAGCAAAACTCAAAATTAAATCACACTAAAACTTTATTCTACTCGATCAAGATATTACCAAAAGGATCGAACTAAGAAAAACGATAAAGATAGGAGTGTGATGGTGATACGATACCAGGGCACCTCCCAAGCTTGGCAGTTGCCAAGGGGAGTGCCCATACCCATGTGATTATGTCTCTTTCTTCGGAGGTGGTGATGTGATATTCTTGGCGATGCTGGCCTTCAGGATACGATTCTCTTCCTCCAGCTTATTGACTTGTTGCTTGAGATCCATTACTTCCTTGCGGAGCTTACCCGTGATGGATAAAGCTCCTTGCACCCATGGATGTTGCATAGCTGTGGGAGAACAAGTAACACTCTTTTTCATATTTTCATAAGAGAGAAATTTAACATTGGAAGGGATGACCGAGGTTGGAATGGCTGAGCTCTGTAGTTCCCCCATCGTGAATCCAGCTCGGAAACGGGAAGTAACTTCTTGATCCTCCTCCATGGCATCTATCCTTTTCAAGTCGGCCTCCATCTCTTCCTCCATTGATGGCCCAAAGTGGTCAGCATCACTGTTTGCTCTTGGTCCCGGTGTCGGATTAGACACCCGGCTCTCCCTGACCGACTCTTGAGAAGACATCTTGCTCTAATCTGCGGCAGAAACAGCTCGAACCAAAAATAGAGGATAATTGCGTGGTACGGTGGTCAAAACCTTCCGGAGATTATATAATGAATTTTTACCGACCAAAAGAAGTATCGTGCAAGAAAACAGAGTCCGGAGGGCACACGAGGTGGCCACGGGGCAGGGGGCGTGCCCAGGGGGTAGGGCACGCCCTCCACCCTCGTGGAAGCCTCGTGTCCTTCCCGGACTACTTCTTATTTTCCTATTTTCTTAAATATTCCAAAACGGAGAAAAATTGCCATTAGAACTGTTTTGGAGTCGGTTTACTTACCGTACCACATACCTATTCCTTTTCGGAGTCTGAAATGTTCTGGAAAGTGTCCCTTATGTACTCCTCTGGGGTTACGGTTTCAATAACATTGGTTTCCACATTATAGGATTACCTGAGATATAATGTTTGATTCTTTGACCGTTCACCACCTTTGGATTTGTGCCTTCGAAGTTGTTGATTTTGATGGCACCGGAATGATAGACCTCCTCGATAACGCAAGGACCTTCCCATTTAGAGAGAAGTTTTCCTGCAAAAAAATCTTAAACGAGAGTTGAGTAGCAACACATAATCACCTACATTAAACTCACGCTTTTGTATCCTTTTGTCATGCCATCTTTTAACTTTCTCTTTAAATAGTTTGGCATTCTCATAGGCTTCAGTTCTCCATTCGTCAAGTGAGCTAATGTCAAATAACCTCTTCTCACCGGCAAGTTTGAAATCATAATTGAGCTCTTTAATAGCCCAAAATGCCTTATGTTCTAGTTCGAGAGGTAAGTGACATGCTTTTCCATAAACCATTTTATACGGAGACATACCCATAGGATTTTTATATGCAGTTCTATAGGCCCATAATGCATCATCAAGTTTCTTGGACCAATTCTTTATAGATCTATTAACAGTCTTTTGCAAAATTAATTTGAGCTCTCTATTACTCAATTCTACCTGACCACTAGACCGTGGGTGGTACGGGGATGCAATTCTATGATTAACATCATACTTAGCAAGCATTTTACGAAAGGCACCATGAATAAAATGAGAACCACCATCAGTCATTAAATATCTAGGGACCCCAAACCTCGGAAAAATAACTTCTTTAAGCATCTTAATAGATGTGTTATGATCAACACTACTAGTTGGAATAGCTTCTACCCACTTAGTAACATAATCAACAACAACTAAAATATGTGTATACCCATTAGAGGAAGGAAACGGTCCCATGTGATCAAAGCCCCAAACGTCAAATGGTTCAATAACAAGTGAATAATTCATAGGCATTTCTTGACGTCTAGTAATATTACCAATCCTTTGACATTCATCACAAGATAAGACAAACTTACGGGCATCTTTGAAGAGAGTAGGCCAACAAAAACCGGATTGCAATACCTTATGCGCAGTTCTATCTCCAGCGTGGTGTCCTCCATAAGCTTTGGAGTGACACTTGCGTAGGATCTGTTCCTGTTCATGCTCAGGTATACAACGTCTAATAGCACCATCTACTCCTTCTTTATAAAGATGTGGGTCATCCCAGAAGTAATGTCTTAAATCATAGACAAACTTTTTCTTTTGCTGGTATGTGAAACTAGGTGGTATAAATTTAGCAACAATATAATTAGCATAATCAGCATACCATGGAGCAGCACGAGAAGCATTTATGACAGCTAATTGTTCGTCAGGAAAGCTATCATCAATAGGCAGTGGGTCATCAAGAACATTCTCTAACCTAGACAACTTGTCTGCAACGGGGTTCTCAGCTCCCTTTCTATCCATAATATGCAAATCAAATTCTTGTAGTAGGAGAACCCATCTAATAAGTCTAGGTTTAGCATCTTTCTTTTCCATAAGATATTTGATAGCAGCATGATCAGTGTGAACAGTTAATTTAGAATCAACAATATAAGGTCTGAACTTATCACAAGCAAATACAACTGCTAAAAATTCTTTTTCAGTAGTAGCATAATTTCTTTGGGCATTGTCTAGAGTTTTACTAGCATATTGATTTAATTTCTTATCAACTCTTTGCCCTAGAACAACACCTACATCATAATCACTAGCATCACACATAATTTCAAAGGGTAAATTCCAATCAGGTGGCTGAACAATAGGTGCAGAAATCAATGCTTTCTTAAGTATTTCAAATGCTTCTACACAATCATCATCAAAGCCAAAAGGAATATCTTTTTGTAAGAGATTGGTGAGAGGCCTAGAAATTTTTGAGAAGTCCTTAATGAACCTCCTATAAAAACCGGCATGACCAAGGAAACTTCTTATACCTTTAATGTCCTTGGGACACGGCATCTTTTCAATAGCATCAACTTTAGCTTTATCAACTTCAATACCTCTTTCAGAAATTTTATGCCCCAAGACAATACCTCCATTAACCATAAAGTGGCACTTCTCCCAATTCAAGACAAGGTTAGTTTCTTCACATGTCTGCAAAACTCGATCAAGGTTGCTCAAGCAATCATCAAAAGAAGTTCCATATACGGAGAAATCATCCATGAAAACCTCAACAATCTTTTCAAAATAATTAGAGAATATAGCCATCATGCATCTTTGAAAGGTAGCACGTCATTACATAAACCAAAAGGCATACGTCTATAAGCAAAGGTACCGAAAGGACAAGTAAAAGTGGTCTTTTCTGGATCCTCTTTGGACACAGGTATTTGAGAGAAACCAGAATAACCATCTAGAAAGCAAAAATGTGTATGTTTGGATACTCTTTCTAGCATTTGATCAATAAAAGGTAAAGGGTAATGTCATTTTTAGTAGCTTTATTTAATTTGCAGAAATCAATTACCATTCTATAACCTGTAACAATTCTTTGTGGGATCAATTCATCTTTATCATTAGGAACAACAGTAATACCTCCCTTCTTAGGGACACAATGGACAGGACTTACCCACTGACTATCAACAACGAGATAAATTATACCGGCCTCCATAATCTTTAGTATTTCTTTCCTTACCACTTCTTTCATCTTGGGATTTAGCCGTTGTTGGTGATCAACAACTGGTTTAGCGTCTTTCTCCAATTTAATTTTGTGCTGGCATAAAGTGGGACTAATGCCCTTAAGATCATCAAGAGCATATCCAATAGCAGCACGGTGCTTCTTCAGAGTTTTCAATAATTTCTTTTCTTCATGCTCTGAAAGGTTAGCACTAATAATAACAGGATATATCTTCTTTTCATTAAGATAAGCATACTTAAGAGTATCAGGTAATGGTTTAAGCTCAAACACGGGATCACCCTTGGGTGGAGGAGGATCCCCTAGGATTTCAACAGGCAAGTTATGTTTCAAAATAGGTCCCTGTTTAAAGAATACTTCATCTATTTCCCTTCTTTCATTCATAAACATATCATTTTCATGATCTAGCAAATACTGTTGTAAAGGATCACTAGGAGGTACGACAATAGAAGAAGACCAATAATTTCATCTTTACTAGGCAATTCCTCATCACGGGGTTGTCTACGAAACTTAGCAAAGTTAAACTCATGAGACACATCCCCCAAACCAATAGTAACAACATCCTTTTCACAGTCTATCCTAGCATTAACAGTATTCAAGAAGGGTCTACCAAATATGATGGGACAAAAGCTATCTTGTGGGGAACCAAGAACAAGAAAATCAGCAGGATATTTAACTTTCCCACACAAGACTTCAACATCTCTAACAATCCCGATTGGTGAAATAGTATCTCTATTGGCAAGTTTAATTGTAACATCAATTTCTTCTATCTCAGCAGGTGCAATATCATGCATAATTTCTTTGTATAAGGAATGAGGTATTGCACTTGCACTAGCACCCATATCACATAAGCCATGATAACAATGATCTCCTATTTTAACAGAAATAACAGGCATGCCTACGATAGGTCTATGTTTATTTTTAGTATCAGGTCTAGCAATTCTAGCAGTTTCCTCACAGAAGTAAATAACATGCCCATCAATATTATCAGCCAAGAGATCTTTAACCATAGCAATACTAGGTTCTACTTTAATTTGCTTAGGGGGTTTGGGTGTCTTAATGTTGCTTTTATTGACCACAGTTGAAGCTTTAGCATGATCCTTTATTCTAACAGGGAAAGGTGGTTTCTCAATGTAAGCAGTAGGAACAACAGGATCATTATAAGTGATAGTCTTTTCTTCAACTTTAATAGGTGCAACTACTTTTACTTCAATGGGAGGATTATATTTAAACCACTTCTCCTTAGGGAGATCAACATGAGTAGCAAAGGATTCACAGAAAGAAGCTACTATCTCGGAGTCAAGTCCATATTTAGTGCTAAATTCGCTGAAAACATCGGTATCCATAAAAGATTTAACACAATCAAACTTAGGTGTTATACCTGACTCCTTACCTTCGTCGAGGTCCCAATCTTCAGAGTTGCGTTTAATTCTTTCCAATAAATCCCATTTGTATTCGATAGTCTTCATCATAAAAGGACCAGTACAAGAGGTATCGAGCATGGAACGATTATTGAGAGAAAGTCGAGCATAAAAAATGTGAATAATCATTTCTCTTGAGAGCTCATGATTGGGGCATGAATATAACATTGACTTAAGCCTCCCCCAAGCTTGAGCGATGCTTTCTCCTTCGCGAGGCCATATATATAATTATGATCACGATGAACAAGATGCATATGATAAAACTTCTGATGAAATTCCAATTTCAATCGGTTGTAGTTCCATGATCCCATATCTTCACATAGCCTAAACCATGTCAATGCCTCTCCCTCCAAAGATAAAGGGAAGACCTTCTTCTTGATAACATCCTCGGGCATACCTGCAAGCTTAAATAATCCACAAACTTCATCCACATAGATTAGGTGTAAATCGGGATGTAATGTTCCATCTCCTGTAAAAGGATTAGCTAGCAGTTTCTCTATCATACCCGAAGGAATTTCAAAGTAAACATTTTCAGTAGGTTCAGTAGGTTGAGGAGCAACTCTTTGCTCTACTGATTGGGGTGAAGATACGCCGAACAAGCCCCTTAGAGGATTACTTTCCGTAGTAACAAGTGACACTAAAATTTCAGCACACTATATAAATTTTTCCTTACCAATTCCACCTACCAAAGGCGCTTCACTCATCGGCAACGGCGCCAGAAAAGAGTCTTGATGACCCACAAGTATAGGGGATCTATCGTAGTCCTTTCGATAAGTAAGAGTGTCAAACCCAACGAGGAGCAGAAGGAAATGATAAGCGGTTTTCAGTAAGGTATTCTGTGCAAGCACTGAAATTATCGGTAATAGGTAGTTTTGGGATAAGGTAATTTGTAACGGGCAACAAGTAATGAAAGTAAATAAGGTGCAGCAAGATGGCCCAATCCTTTTTGTAGCAAAGGACAAGCCTGTACAATCTCTTATATAGAGAAAAGCGCTCCCGATGACACATGGGAATTATCGTCAAGCTAGTTTTCATCACTCTCATAAGATTCGCGTTCGTTACTTTGATAATCTGGTATGTGGGAGGACCGGTGCTTGGCTGCTATCCTTTCATGGACAAGCATCCCACTTATGATTAACCCCTATTGCAAGCATCCGCAACTACAAAAGAAGTATTAAGGTAAACCTAACCATAGCATGAAACATATGGATCCAAATCAGCCCCTTACGAAGCAACTAATAAACTAGGGTTTAAGCTTCTGTCACTCTAGAAACCCATCATCTACTTATTACTTCCCAATGCCTTCCTCTAGGCCCAAACAATGGTGAAGTGTCATGTAGTCGACGTTCACATAACACCACTAGAGGAAAGACAACATACATCTCATCAAAATATCGAACGAATACCAAATTCACATGACTACTTATAGCAAGACTTCTCCCATGTCCTCAGGAACAAACGTAACTACTCACAAATCATATTCATGTTCATAATCAGAGGGGTATTAATATGCATAATGGATCTAATCATATGATCTTCCACCAAATAAACCAACTAGCATCAACTACAAGGAGTAATCAACACTCCTAGCAACCCACAGGTACCAATCTGAGGCTTTGGGACGAAGATTGGATACAAGATATGAACTAGGGTTTGGGAGGAGATGGTGCTGGTGAAGATGTTGATGGAGATTGACTCCCTCCCGATGAGAGGATCGTTGGTGATGACGATGTCGATGATTTACCCCTCCCTGAGGGAAGTTTCCCTGGCAGAACAGCTCTGCCGGAGCCCTAGATTGGTTCCGCCTCGTGGTGGCGGAGTTTCTTTCCGAAAGCTTTCTTATGATTTTTTCTCGGATGAAAGACTTCATATAGCAGAAGATGGGCACCGGAGGCCTGCCAGGGGGCCCACGAGGCAGGGGCGCGCCCAGGGGGGTAGGGCGCGCCCCTCACCCTCGTGGCCAGGGTGTGGGCCCCCACTGGTATATTCTTCGCTCAGTATTTTTTATTAATTCCAAAAATTACTTCCGTGAAGTTTCAGGACTTTTGGAGCTGTGCAGAATAGGTCTCTAATATTTGCTCCTTTTCCAGCCCAGAATTCCAGTTGCCGGCATTCTCCCTCTTCATGTAAACCTTGTAAAATAAGAGAGAATAGGCATAAGTATTGTGACATAACGTGTAATAACAGCCCATAATGCAATAAATATCGATATAAAAGCATGATGCAAAATGGACGTATCAAGATGCTCGTGGGAGGGTTAATCATAAGTAGGAGGTTTGTTCAAGTAAGGACAGCACGTAAGCACCGGTCCACCCACATATCAAATTATCAAAGTACCGAACACGAATTAAACCAACATGATGAAAGCGACTAGATGAAAATCCCGTGTACCCTCAAGAACGCTCTGCTTATCATAAGAGACCGTTTTGGCCTGTCCTTTGCCTCAAAAGGATTGGGCTACCTTGCTGCACTTTTGTTACTACTATCATTACTTGCTCGTTACAAATTACCTTGTTATCAAACTACTTGGCTACTTACAATTTCAGCACTTGCAGACATTACCTTGCGGAAAACTACTTGTCATTTCCTTTCGCTCCTCGTTGGTTTCGTCACTCTTACTTATCGAAAAGAGCTACAATTGATCCCCTATACTTGTGGTTCATCAATGCTATTTTCTGGCGCCGTTGTCGGGGAGTGAAGCGCCTTTGCTAAGTGGAATTTGGTAAGGAAACATTTATATAGTGTGCTGAAATTTATTGTCACTTGTTACTATGGAAAACAATCCTTTGAGCGGTTTGTTCGGGGTATCTTCACCTCGACCGGAACCACAATTAGCTACCCCTCAACCTACTACACCTACTGAAAATATTCAATATGAAATTTCTTCGGGTATGATAGAACAATTGCTAGCTAATCCTTATGCAGGAGATGGAACTGAACATCCTGATATGCACTTGATATATGTAGAACAAATTTGTGGATTGTTCAAGCTTGCAGGTTTATCCGGAGATGAAGTTATGAAAAAGGTTTTCCCTTTATCTTTGAAGGGAAAAGCATTGGCATGGTATAGGCTATGTGATGATATTGGATCTTGGAATTGGAATCGATTGAAATTGGAGTTCCATCAAAAAAATTATCCTATGCATCTAGTTCATCATGATCGGAATTATATATATAATTTTTGGCCTCGTGAAGGAGAAAGTAATCACTCTAGCTTGGGGGAGGCTTAAGTCAATGTTATATTCATGCCCAACCATGAGCTCTCAAGAGAAATTATTATCCAGAATTTTTATGCTCGGCTTTCTCGTAATAATCAAACCATGCTTGATACTTCTTGTGCTGGTTCTTTTATGAAGAAGACTATTGAATTCTGGTGGGATCTTTTGGAAAGAATTAAATGCAATCTGAAGATTGGGAACTCGACGAAGGTAAAGAGTCAGGTATTAAACTTAAGTATGATTGTGTTAAATCTTTTATGGATACTGATGCTTTTTAAAAGTTTAGCACTAAATATGGACTTGACTTTGAGATAGTAGCCTCCTTTTGTGAATCATTTGCTACTCATGTTGATCTCCCTAAAGAGAAGTGGTTTAAATATCACCCACCTATTAAAGAAGAAGTCAAAGAACCGGTACCAGTTAAAGAAGAAACTATCCTTTAAAATGTTGATCCAGTTGTTCCTTTTGCTTATATTGAGAAACCACCTTTCCCTATTAGGATAAAGGAACATGCTAAAATTTCAACTGTGGTCAACAAAAGCTATATTAGAACACCTAAACCTGATGAACAAATTAAAGTAGAACCTAGTATTGCTATGGTCAAAGATCTTTTGGAAGAAGATATGGATGGCCATGTTATTTACTTCTGTGAAGAAGCTGCTAGAATTGCCAAACCTGATAAAAAGGATAAACATAGACCTGTTGTTGGCATGCCCGTTATCTCAGTTAAAATAGGAGACCACTGTTATGGTGGTTTATGTGACATAGGTTCTAGTGTGAGTGCTATTCCTTACACCTTATATCAAGAAATTATGAAGGACATAGCACCCGCAGAGATAGAAGACATAGATGTTACTATTAAACTTGCTAATAGAGACACTATGTCACCAATTGGGATTGTTAAAGATGTTGAAGTCTTGTGTGGGAAAATAAAATACCCTACTAATTTTCTTGTTCTTGGTTCCCCACAAGATGACTTTTGTCCCATTATCTTTGGTAGAACTTTCTTGAACACCGTTAATGCTAAGACAGATTGTGAGAAGCAAAATGTCGATGTTAGTTTTGGTGATGAGTCTCATGAGTTTAATTTTTCCAAGTTTAGTAGAAAGCTTCATGAAAAAGAATTTCCTAGTAAGGATGAATTAATTGGTCTTGCTTCTTTTGCTGTACCACCTACTGATCCTTTAGAACAATATTTGCTAGACCATGAAAATGATTTTCATATGCATGAAAGAAATGAAATAGATAAGATTTTGTTTGAACAACCTCCTTTGCTTAAACACAATTTGCCTATTGAAACTGTAGGAGGTCCTCCTCCACCTAAAGGTGATCCTGTTTTGAATTAAAACAATTGCCAGACACTTTGAAATATGCTTATCTTGATGAAAAGAAGATATATCATGTTATTATTAGTGCTAACCTTTCAGAACATGAAGAAGAAAGATTATTGAAAAATCTAAGGAAGCACTGAGTTGCTATTGGATATACTCTAGATGATTTAAAGGGCATTAGTCCCACTCTATGTCAGCACAAAATTAATATGGAACCTGATGCTAAACCCGTTGTTGATCACCAATGTCGGTTAAATCCGAAGATGAAAGAAGTGGTAAGAACGGAAATATTAAAACTTCTGGAAGCAGGTATAATCTATCCTATAGCAGATAGTAGATGGGTAAGTCCCGTTCATTGTGTCCCTAAGAAAGGAGGTATAACTATTGTTCCTAATCATAAGAATGAACATATTCCACAAAGAATTGTTACATGCTATAGAATGGTAATTGATTTTAGAAAATTAAACAAAGCAACTAGAAAAGATGATTACCCTCTGCCTTTTATTGATCAAATGCTTGAAAGATTATCTAAGCACACACATTTTTGCTTCCTTGATGGATATTCTGGTTTTTCACAAATACCTGTTTCTCAACCTATCAAGAAAAGACAACTTTTACTTGTCCCTTTGGAACCTATGCTTACAGACGTATGCCTTTCGGTTTATGTAATGCACCCGCTACCTTTCAAAGATGTATGACTGCTATATTCTCTGACTTTTGTGAAAAGATTGTTGAGGTTTTCATGGATGACTTCTCTGTTTATGGGAAGTCTTTTGGTGATTGTTTAAGCAATCTTGATCGAGTTTTGCCGAGATGTGAACAAACAAATCTTGTCTTGAATTGGGATAAGTGCCACTTTATGGTTAATGAAGGATTTTTCTTGGGTCATAAAATTTCTGAAAGAGGTATTGAAGTGGACAAAGCTAAGGTTGATGCAATTGAGAAAATGTTGTGTCCTAAAGATATAAAGGTATTCGTAGTTTCTTAGGTCATGTTGGTTTCTACAGGAGATTTATAAAAGACTTTTCTAAAATTTCTAGCCCTCTTACGAGTCTTTTGCAAATGGATATTCCTTTTGTTTTTTATGATGATTGTTCAGAAGCCTTTGAAACACTCAAGAAAGCCTTAATTTCTGCACCTATTGTTCAACCACCTGATTGGAACTTGCCTTTTGAAATTATGTGTGATGCTAGTGATTATGTTGTTGGTGTTGTTCTAGGACAAAGAGTTGATAAGAAACTGAATGTTATTCATTATGCTAGTAAAACTCTAGACAATGCTCAACGAAACTATTCTACTACTGAAAAATAATTCTTAGCAGTGGTGTTTGCTTGTGATAAATTTAGACCTTATATTGTTGATTCCAAAGTAACTGTTCACATAGACCATGCTGCTATTAAATATCTTATGGAAAAGAAAGATGCTAAACCTAGATCTATTTGATGGGTTCTCTTGTTACAAGAATTTGATTTACATATCATTGATAGAAAAGGAGCTGAGAACCCCGTAGCTGATAATTTATCTAGGCTTGAAAATTTGACTGATGACCCACTACCTATTGATGATAGTTTTCCTGATGAGCAGTTAGCTGCAATAAATGTTGCTCATAATACTCCTTGGTATGTTGATTATGCTAATTACATTGTTGCTAAATATTTACCACCTAGCTTTATATACCAATAAAAGAAAGAATTCTTCTATGATTTAAGACATTACTTTTGGGATGACCCACATCTTTATAAAGGAGTAGATGGTATCATTAGATGTTGTGTACCTGAGCATGAACAGGGACAAATCCTACGGAAATGTCACTCCGAAGCTTATGGAGGGCATCATGCTGGAGATAGAACTGTTCACAAGGTATTGCAATCTGGATTTTATTGGCCTACTCTCTTCAAGGATGCCCGTAAGTTCGTATTATCTTGTGATGAATGTCAAAGAATAGGTAATATCGGTAAGCGTCAAGAAATGCCTATGAATTAATCACTTGCCGTTGAACCATTTGATGTTTGGGGATTTGATTACATGGGACCTTTTCCTTCCTCTAATGGGTGTACACATATTTTGGTTGCTGTTGATTATGTTACTAAATGGGTAGAAGCTATTCCAACCAGTAGTGCTGATCACAACACCTCTATTAAAATGCTTAAGGAAGTTATTTTCCCAAGGTTTGGAGTCCCTAGATATTTTATGACTGATGGTGGTTCACATTTTATTCATGGTTCTTTCCGTAAAATGCTTGCCAAGTATGATGTTAACCATAGAATTGCATCACCTTATCATCCTCAGTCTAGTGGTCAAGTTGAACTTAGCAATAGAGAAATAAAATTAATTTTGCAAAAGACTGTTAATAGGTCCAAGAAGAATTGGTCTAAGAAATTAGACGATGCACTTTGGGCTTATAGAACAACATATAAAAATCCTATGGGTATGTCTCCTTATAAAATGGTTTGTGGAAAAGCTTGTCATTTGCCTCTTGAGTTAGAACATAAAGCATATTGGGCCATCAAAGAGCTCAATTATGATTTCAAACTTGCTGGTGAAAATAGGTTATTTGATATTAGCTCATTAGATGAATGGAGAACCCAAGCTTATGAAAATGCAAAATTATTCAAAGAAAAGGTTAAAAGATGGCATGACAAAAGAATCCAAAAGCGTGAGTTTAAAGTCGGAGAATATGTTCTTTTGTACAACTCTCGTTTTTGATTCTTTGCAGGAAAACTCCTCTCAAAATGGGAAGGCCCTACGTTATCGAGGAGGTTTATCGGTTTAGAGCCATCAAAATAAATAATGCTGAAGGTACTAACCCGAAGGTTGTCAATGGACAACGAATAAACCATTATATCTCGGGTATGCCCATTAATGTTGAAAGTAATATTATCCAAACTTTGACACCGGAAGAACACATAAAAGAGTCCTTCCGGAACACTCCCGAATCATGAAAATAAGGAGGTACATGATACGTTAAGTAAACGGACTCCGAAAAATCCGCAAAAGTATTTTTTATCAGTTTTGGAATATTTAGAAAATTAGGAAAATAAGAAACTTCCAGGAAGCGTACCCTGGTGGGCACAAGACACCAGGGCGCGCCAGGCACCTGGCGCGCCCAGGTGGGTTATGCCCACCTCGGACACCTTCTCGACTCTGTTTTTCTACAGTTTGTTTGTCCCCCAAGATAAAAAAATCTATATATACTTCCCGAACCTGTTAATCACCGTATTGCGGAGAAATCCTCTATTCTCTTTCCTTGTTGTTTTCTCCGTAGTTCTGAAAATATGTCGTCCCAAGACTCCGACGGAGAGAGCTATGTCTCACATCTCATTGCTGACCCAAAGACCTATGGGGACCTATCCCCTTATGGTCGAACTACAGATGACGAGGATGATTCTCACTTGATGAAGATTGATGATTCAAGCTCGGAGGAGGAGGATGTTCCTCTACCTCAACCTGGGGATATGCACGTGGAGTTCAAGAAGTCAAGTCTCCCTAAGAGAGCTAACCAGTCTGAAAACCAATCTATTCCTTTTCATTTTAGGCAGAAAAGCAAAGGGGATTTATGTGACAAGATCTTGAAGCTGGAGTTGGAAGTCGATGATTTAAAAGAGGAAATTTCTCTCCTCAACTACAATATGAAAAAGTTGAAGGCACAGTTGTCATCACCACCATCATCTTCTTCACCACCAAAGGAAAATTGAGCATCAGGTATGGGCACTCCCCTTGGCATCCGCCAAGCTTGGGGGAGGTGCCCCGGTATCATATCATCCCACTATCTTTTTGCCTTTGCTTATTTTAGTTCGATCTTTTTCTTTAGATGAATAAAAGTTTAGTCCGACCATTTCTTTTTTGAGAATTTGCTTAGTGATCTGTCCTTGTAATCATGTGCGAGTTATATAATAAAGTTTAGTTTGAGTTTTTTGCTTTCTTTACTTTCATGTTGCAAATAAAAGAAAAGAAATAAGAAAGAAAAAGAGAAAGGAAATAAATAAAAGAAAGGAAATAAATGAATAAAAGATCATATACTAATCTTATGGTAGTTGATGACACCACATAAGGAAAAGTATAAGTAGAAAATTTTATTAGAGATTGACAAACATAGCATTAGTCAATGATGCAACTCATGAAAGAATTAATAAGGGAAGAGAAAATTTACATATAAATATACTATCCTAGAAATCTTTTGTGATTGTGAGCCCTCATCAAAATATTATATGCCAAAATTGTTGACGTTGGACAAGGAAGACAACTTAATGGTTTATGTTTGTTTATGTTCACATAGAAGTCATATTGTCATAGATCCTTTAACATGTGGTACTTGCCCCTATATTTGCTAGCCAAAAATTCCGCACTAAGTAGAGATACTACTTGTGCATTCAAAACCCCTTAAACCCAAATCTTACTTTCAAGTGTCCACCATACCTACCTAGGGATTGAGCAAGATCCCTCAAGTAAGTTGTCATCGGTGCAAAAAGGCAATAAAAATTGCTTCTAAAAGTGTAAGATCATTTAGTGTAAGAGAAAATTGAGCGTTCCACGAACTTGCGATGGTGAAGAATAAAAGGGACAGACTGCATAATAAAGGTCGCTATCACAAGGGGCAATGCAACGTGACGTTCTTTTGCACTAAGGGGTTGAGCATACAAAAAAATAAGCGCATGACAACCTATGCTTCCCTCTGTGAAGGGCCTATCTTTTACTTTTATGTATTTACTTTTTATGCAAAGAGTCAAAGTTTTCCTTCTATTCCTTTTTATCTTTCTCTTTTGGCAAGCATCATGTGGTGAGGAAAGATCTAGGCACGATGTCCAGTTGAATATAGATAGCATGAGTTATTATTGTTGACATCACCCTTGAGGTGAATACGTTGGGAGGCAAAACTATAAGCCCCTATCTTTCTATGTGTCCGGTTGAAACGGTTTGCTCATGTGTACGCGGTGAGTGTTAGCAATCATAGAAGACTATATGATGGTTGAGTATGTGGACTTGCCTAAAGGCTCCGATACGTGACCCTTCCTGAAAAGATGATGAATTGTAGTTGCAAAGTTGACTGAGAACATAGTTTGTTGGGTTTTAATAGAGTTTTTGCTTTATACTTCAGTAGTGTGATGAATTGTCACTTATTCATGAGAAGTCCATGATAAGTTCTATCATAAAAGTCTTATGTTTAAGTTTTTTGCTGTTATAATAATCTACATGATGCTTCTATGTCCGTATTTTGTTTTGTTCGACACCTCTCTCTCTCTCTAAGAATGTGGACATGTTTTTTGATTCCGGTTTCGCTTGAGGACAAGCGAGGTCTAAGCTTGGGGGAGTTGATACGTCCATTTTGCATCATGTTTTCTTACCGTTATTTATAATGTTTTTATCCATAATAATGCTTTTTGGAGTAATTCTAATGTCTTTTCTCTCATAATATGCAAGGTATACACAAATAGGGAGAATTCCGGCAGCTGGAAATCTGGACCTGGAAAAGCTACGTTAGGCCACCTATTCTGCACAACTACAAGCAAGCTGAAACTTCACGGAGATTTTTATGGAATATTTGAAGAATATTGGAGCAAATAACTACAAGAGGGGGCCCACCAGGTGGGCACAACCCACCTGGTGGGTTGTGCTCACCCAGGCCCACCTCTGATGCCCATCTTCTGGTATATAGGTCCTTTTGACCTGGAAAAAATCAGGAGAGGACTTTCGGGATGGAGCTCCGCTGTCTCGAGGTGGAACTTGGGAAGGAGCACTTTTGCCCTCCGGCGGAGCGATTCCGTCGGGGGAACTTCCCTCCCGGAAGGGGAAATCATCGTCATCATCATCACCAACGACTCTCCCATCTTGGGGAGGGCAATCTCCATCAACATCTTCAACATCACCATCTCATCTAAAACCCTAGTTCATTTCTTGTGTTCAATCTTGTTACCGGAACTATAGATTGGTGCTTGTGGGTGACTAGTAGTGTTGATTACATCTTGTAGTTGATTACTATATGGTTTATTTGGGGGAGTTTATATGTTCAGATCCATTATGCTATTTAATACCCCTCTGATCTTGAGCATTATTATCATTTGTGAGTAGTTACTTTTGTTCTTGAGGTCACGGGAGAAATCATGTTGCAAGTAATCATGTGAACTTGATATGTGTTCGATATTTTGATAGTATATATGTTGCGATTCCCTTAGTGGTGTCATGTGAACGTCGACTACATGACAGTTCACCATATTTGGGCCTAAGGGAATCCATTGTGGAGTAGAAATTAGATGATGGGTTGCGAGAGTGACAGAAGCTTAAACCGCAGTTTATGCGCTATTCCGTAAGGGGCCGATTGGATCCAAAAGTTTAATGCTATGGTTGGAATTTATTCTTAATACTTTTCTCGTAGTTGCGGATGCTTGCGGGAGGGTTAATCATAAGTAGGAGGTTTGTTCAAGTAAGAACAGCACCTAAGCACTGGTCCACCCACATATCAAATTATCAAAGTACCGAACACGAATTAAACCAACATGATGAAAGTGACTAGATGAATATCCCGTGTACCCTCAAGTACGCTTTGCTTATCATAAGAGACCGTTTTGGCCTGTCCTTTGCCTCAAAAGGATTGGGCTACCTTGCTCCACTTTTGTTACTACTATCATTACTTGCTCGTTACAAATTACCTTGCTATCAAACTACTTGGCTACTTACAATTTCAGCACTTGCAGACATTACCTTGCTGAAAACCACTTGTCATTTCCTTCTGCTCCTCGTTGGGTTCGGCACTCTTACTTATCGAAAAGAGCTACATTTGATCCCCTATACTTGTGGGTCATCAGTCTCGTGCGTAGTAGGCAGGAGTGTCCGGCGGGCCGCGAGGCTCGATGGCGGTAGTATGCAATGATGGAAGGGTTATCTCTCGCTGGGTGTAGATATCCACGAGACGCCACAGACTACAAAATTGGTGGATGAGGACGATCTAGCTGGCCTTCATGCCCGCCCATTAGTGGCTGCACATGAAGGACAGGTGGATGGGTAGTGGTAGCATGTCGAGGGGCACCACCGCAACCTCCGTAGGACATTCAAGTCGGTGTCTGGGCCATCTGCGAGGATCGGGCATCAGCAAGCAGGGTATCTTGAAAAGGGCCGGCCGGTTGCAGACGAGTAGACGGTACAAAGACACCGAGCATGTGGCCGGACGGACAGTGCTGAGCAGGTCCGTACGATTACAGACCTGCTCCAAGAGAACATCGGGGAAGGAATTCCAATCGCGGCTCTGCGTGTCAGTCGGTTCTGCCATAGGTTTTTTAGGGCGCTTAGTGATTGGGGTTTTCGGTGCCTGCGAGCGAGCGAGGAAGTGGATTCGGGCGGGCGAGTGAGGAATATGGCATGTGTGGCTGAGCAGTGAGCGGGGGGATATGGTACGCACGAGCTACCAAGGAAGATGGCGCGTGCGGGCGAGCAGTGAGCGGGGGGAAATGGTGTGCGGCCGACGATGGGTAGAGAGGAGGAAGAAGAGGGAAAGGCAGGGAAGAAAGTGCATTAAATCTCAATTCTACTAGTACTACTACCAGGATATACCGTCCTTCGGAGTGTAAATAGTTAAGCCGATGGCATGTTGGTCTACCTCAAGAGGGCCCATATGTCAGTTAATGGAGGAGAGAGGTGCGTAGGCATATTTTCGGAAGCGTGATCCACTGGCAAACATGATGGCAGTACTGGGTAAGGCTGATTTAGTAACACCAACGTGCTGGTTCAACTTATTAATTAAGTGTCCCATCTGCTGCAGCGTGTATTGTCACTTCACTCCGAAGACTAGTTGAAGAGTTCTCTCTGACCGAGATGGGGAATAATGGATCACTAAGACTTCCTATCTATAGTATCTCTATGCCTCTACGCTCACCCTGTCCAACAAGATGAAACATTGGCCAAGGCACCCGACGCCAATAATGTAGGAGTACTAGTAGTATTTTGTGTCAAACTTTCACCATCTATTTAACTAATAAAATGTTAATCGATTTGACCAAAAACCATATCACTGAATTCGTATTTGAACATAGTTTTTAATGGTATAGTGTTTTATGACATGCATTGACACTTTGTTAGTTAAATTTACGGTCAAAATTTTACAATAAGTACGAAGGGGACCATTAAACTAGGACGGAGGTTTATATACAGGCCAATAAAAAATCATCAACCAAGGTACTAGTAAATGATGAGTGCCCGAAGATTTTTTTTACAGAAGTACTCAATAATGGGTTCGTTTTCCTAAAGAAAATTGTGTTTACAAACGTATTAATTGGAATGCATGCGTGAGGAACAAATGACCAGAACTTTTACACGCATTGGTGAGTTATCTCTTAATTCTTGCATGCAACGTTTTAATGAAGCTTAAAATATGAACATGTCAATGGGAGGGAGTAAAAGCCTCATGCATGCATGCATGCATGCATGCAACATGCAACACTCAAACGTACACATGCACGCACACAACACTCACACATCCATGCGGCATACAGCACACGACGCAATGCACACGCTCACGCTCAAGTGCTCAACATACTCCCTACGTCCGTGAAAGACTGTACATATAGAGATTTACACATTGACCAAGAGGAACCGGAACTTCATGGCATAATTAATGCCCAAAAGTAGCAGACTTACTCCCTCCGTCCGGTGAAGAGTGTACATCTAGAAATTTTAGGACAAATTATGGAGTTAAGTAAAAAATGCATTGGAAAGGTGCAAGCCATCATCTTTCTCCTCTTTAATTACCCAACCCCCAATGAGCTAAGTGCATGTAGGAATTAAGAAGATCATGTGTAGATTGCTATTGGTCTTGATTACTGTATGATGAGAGAGAAGTATTTTTTCTACTTTAAAGTGCATTGAGAAGATAGAAGTACACTCTTTTGTGGACAAATTTTGAAGCTAGATGTACACTCTTTATCGAACGGAGGGAGTATGTGTGCATGTGTCCATTGAGAGAAGAAGATTAAATTAAGGTTGTTGCATGCTGTAATTAAGGATAGACATGTAGCCTATAGCTAGAGCACAAGTTGGTGCATTAGTCAATCAATATCGATTAGATAAAAGGCTAAATGCATTGGAAGTGTAGATGTACACTCTTAGTTTTTTAGCTGATGTACACTCTTTGTTGGAAGACCGAGGGAGTACACGTGCATGCACTCACATACACAACCAGGGTGGTTCACGCGCAATGGTTGGACTCCTGTCGCGCCTGTGTAAAGTTTTGTTTAACTGATTTCTTTGCTCTGCCAACTGACAGGTGGGACCCAGAATCCATGTGTCAATTTAACCAGTCAACAAAGTGCCACGTCGACTATGTGGCCGGTCAGTAGGATGCAATACGGTGCTCTACGATGAGCTAGTGATCGTAATCACTGCAAAACTATATAGTGACCGTAAAGAGCGTATTGTTACATACATTGACCACCAGTGTATTTTTCTCATTTAAAATTAAGCCATATTAACCGGAAAGGATGCAGTATGGACTAGTACTGCTTTGATGTGTCCCTTCAACTCGCCGAACGAGGAGAAGCTTGCTTACTACGCCCTCTCCCTCGCCCACGCACGTGGTGGCTCGCAAGACGAGGAGAGGGTTTTGACTATACAACGCCCTCTCCCTCTCCCTCGCCCTCGCCCTCGCGGTGGACGTGTAGCAGTTCAATCAGTGTCAGATTGCCAGAAGCATATTGTATTGTGGTATCATCATTGTTGGACCTTCTGAAGAGGCGAGGAGCCAAGTGCAAGGTTCACACGAGTACGAACTGTTGAACCTCCCGAAGAGGCAAAGAGCCAAGCGCAAGGTTTTATAGAGTTGTCGTCCTAGTAGGAGTACTACAACTATAGCGAACGATGCTACTGTATGATGCCGCCATGTCACCTATATCCAAAGCTATGCCACCTTTTTTTCTCAAAGAGCGTGTTGGAGCCCGTGCAATAACCACACAAGTTGCACGTACACATAACACATTTACTAGTAATAAATTCTAAAGGACAAATGCCAGTATGCCACACAAGTTCATATCCACCTCATGTGATAAATTTATGCACGACTAGTCTACATATATTCACAGCGCTACCGTTCACAATTTACCATACTCTACTTACACGTTATAGATGGGCTCCATGTCCTCCTCCAGGTTCCAGCCCGGGTGTTCTTCATGGATGGCATGATCCATAGCGATGGGCAACGGGAATCATTGACGCAACTTTCTAGTCTGGTTCCACACGTTGGAGACTCATCCAAGCTGAAGCGGCATAAATCATGAATAGCGTGTCCCAGCATATCGTTCATCTGGCGGTGCGCACTGAAGACACAACCATGCTTCATGAACGGCAGGCCTTCAGTGTCGTGCATGGAAAGGTTGTATCCGCTTCACAATGGGGTAGTTGTCCCCAATGAAAAGCGAGTACTCTCCAAGAGTATTCCTCGGCACCCACGTAGCACCACGCGGGTCGAACTCGGCGCCGTTCATCTGGTACACGCGGCATCTCAGATCTGGACACATGGTGACGTACATAGTCAAGGTCCATGCATAATAATGTTGTGCTCAAATATGACGGTCAGTAATACTGTGCAACAAATAGTACTACTCCGGTTTAGAGGAAGTAAAATAACCGGCTTATTATACAAGCCACACTTGGCTACATGGATGAGATAGTAAGACATGGAAAAACAAAAATGGTGGGAGCTAGTGGGTTCAAGTCTTCAAGGGTCTAGCTAGCTATACGCGTCCTCCAAGGTAAAAAGTACTCCTAGTAGTACTAGTAAGTAGTACAACAATGAAAGAGAAGGCGAGAGGGTTAAAAAAATATAATACTAAATTGTACTACTAGCTAGTACAGTAAACATGTCCCAGCCAAGAAAATAAAATAACTAACAAGTACTACTCTGCTACTCTAACACACAACAATGAGAAAATGGAATACCTGGGTAGATGGTGACGGTCCGATCGTGGTAGATTGTGTGGCCATGTTGCACATCAGTGGTACCATGGGTAACGACTGCTAAGATAGTTGATCCCAATACGCCAAAGTCAGCTACAGGGTTCCAGGTCAGAGCGAATCACGGATGCAAATGCACATCCAGGATCGGCGATCTTATTTTGATCGGGGGATGACTGGTCCCTGCAAAATAATGGAGTACCATTTAGGATGCAAATGATGGTTTGTGCATTCCGTTTGTAATCTCCCGTACCGTAGGATGGCAACGAGATGAAACAAGTGCCCTGGCTTGTCACCGCGAAGATGCGACCTACATGGCGCACGGTGTCTTCGAACGTGTAGGGGTACAAATCTGTCGCGGCCAACATGCGCCAGCCTCTGCCGTTACTACCTCTTGTATTGATGGCAATCCTTATGTCGAACACCGCGATGAGATAGTAATCGTCGTAGCCACGTCGCTTTGTCGACGGGTCTGCAATTGCTATCTTCTTCGATCTCATGTAGACATCATCATACGTATTCAAGCCCAGCCAGTCCGGAAGGCCGATCCCAATGGTGGATAAGGGGTCTACGGGAACGGCCGCACTGCTGTGGATGTTGTGCAAAATGATGGTGGCATCCGGCCGGAGGTATGCAAGCCAATCTTCGTCAGCACCAAACCAAACCTATATATAAGACGGTGGGCAGGGGAGAAATTATGGGATGGAATAACTAAGTACTACATGATCAAACTCCATGACTGACCTACTCATCGGACAAAATCCGACTACCTCTCAACGTCGGCAACTCTAGCGGAGTCAATGTGCAACCATGGCCAGGGAGTTGTGGACTGTTCGAAGGATTGTCCCATAGAAGAACTTTCTCCTCGAGGACGCATGGAAGACCAACAAGCATGGCCTTTTCCCCAGCCTGTTTAAGCACTGTCTTAAAAAAGTTGGTGCAGGAAGCACCGAGTCTTGCGGCGGTGAGGATGTCGGAGCGGCGTGCGATTTCTCCCAGAGGATCGTCGCCCAAGGTCTCTCAACCCCGACGAGGAGGAGAACCGCCTGGTGAATCCATGGGAGCATCGACGCACTGCCTTCTCTTCAGGGGGAGGGGAACTGGCGAGGAGGAGATAAGAGTGTAGTAACCGCAGGGCCTCGTCCCTTCGCTAAGAAAATTATGCGGGCACACATAGTGGTAGTTCCTCATGCCCCGCGATGGTGAGGCTATTATTTACTACGTACTCGTACAGTAGCAGTACTAGTACTACTTTCTCAACTAGTAGTGTGATGTACTGTACTTCTATAGTGCACCAGTTTTGAACTCTTGAATCTCAGGGCCAAGGAGCTAAAGTTGGAATTTTAGGGTTCTACTGCTCTCTAGAACCATCGTTGTACTATCAATGCAAGGAAAGTACACCTGCGTAGTGGGTACTCTCCGTGCTCTATTCAAGCGCGCAGTTGGCCTACTCAGCCGCTCCTCTCACGCACACACTAGCAGCATGTTTACCAGCGACGGTTACTGCGGGGGCAGAACATTTGAGGTATTTGATACAACGAGACTAGGCTTTTCGCTTCCATTTGTGGAGGTGTAACGGATCTCGTCGAACTTTGTTAGTAGTTCCTTCTTTATGAATGAGATGAGGCAAAGCTTTTGCCTCCGTTTCAAAACAAAAAATAATCACGTCAAGAGGAATTTCTTTTATAGAGCCGATAATGGAGTGAGTCCATGCGTGCAATGCCACAAGCTCCAGAGTAGTAGAGTACTAGCACTTTACGTACAAAGCATTGCATAGTTCCCAAAGCCGCACAAGGCTTTTCCGACTCCTCGGGATTAATTGGGAGGCGCTAGTTTAAATATGCTAGCTGGTGAGGAAGCTGCAAGCAAGGTGCGGCTAGGGCGAGCACGCAGGCGAGAAACTTTGCATGGTGTGAATTGATATATAGGAGTACTACTCTAGTACACGAGCCACGAGATGATGGGAGGGAAAACCCGTTCACGTGGCTGGGCTATCCAGTGCACCCAGATTATGGTGTGACACGTCCGTTCGACTTCAAAAGTCAAACTACCAGTGTACAATATTGGCTCACAACAAAGTTACTATTTAAAAAAAGGTCGTCGTGCGTTCGGCCGGGATCGAACCCACAAAACGAGCTATACACTCCCGCGAGCACTACTAGTACTCGTTGGAGTACAACACAACCTCTAATCGCCTTTTGTCGCTAGTACATTGTTCCTTACAAGAAACCACTAATAATGCCAAGAAACTACTACCACTTGCATATGTGGCAAACTTAAGATAAGACTACCTTATCAACCATTGTACATGCCTTACCAACCAGCCCTACCAAGAAACGATTACTCTACAAAGTGCCGTTATAGGCACGTTTCAACCCATGTCGCCCATTAAGTCAACGCCTTCTATTCGATCGGCAAGTTAGGCGTTATGACTTGTGGGTCCTACATGTCAGTCTGGACAAAAATCCCCGAGTGACCTCCTACCTTCAGCCCGTCCACCTAGTCATCCTCGGCCATAGGACGCAACTACCGCCGCTGGCAGAAGGCGAGGTCAAAACCGTCGGTGGTGCGGAGCCCATATTGCGGCAGCCCGGATGCCAGCTCCGTCCGGCGCTCGCGGCCGCTAGCTAGCCAAGATAGCACACACCCTGCTGGATGCATCCAGCTGCTTGTCTGCAAGGTTTGCTAGCTAGGTTGGCATGGCGGTGCGGCGGTTTGCTCGCGCACGCCGCGCTAAGGCCAGCCATGTTGCTCGAGCGAAGGCCAGCGCGGCGGCTTGCTCACGCGTGAGTCACGCTCGGGCCAGCCAGCCAACCCGTGCGGAGGCCAGCATGGCGTCCGACCCGTCTGATGGAGCGGCGGCCAACTCGCTCATCACCGACGCCACCGATGAACACGCATCAATACTGTTTGAAGTAATGTTCAGGAAAAATAATGATTTGAGGAGGAAGAACAGGATAGAAGGTCAGATGTGGGTCCCTCGTGTCAATGGTCAAACAAAATGTGTTGGTTTAAGCTGCCTCGTCAGCACGGACGTGTGGGCCAACCCTGTCATAAATGGGTTTAAACGAGCCTAATCGGCACTAGGTAGTAGTTTTTTGGCGCGGATTAAGAAATTTTGGTTATGTTTTTCCTATTTTTTATACAATAGTTTCTACCTAGGGCTGGTTGAAAGTGGTAGTTTTTTGTTAAATACTCTACATACTGCAAGTAGGAGTGAAACTTAAGCTTTGGAAGCCGATAAGCAGGGCTAGTTACATAGTGCCTATGTGTACGTAATTGAAACTAAATATCAACCATGAGTGACTAATATCTTGATGGAAAACTCGAAACTATGAAAATACTAGCATTTTTTGCATGGTTGGAAATACTAGCAATGTTCACGTGCGTTGAAACAGATCATAATTAGAATAATAGTTATTCACAAACTTGATAGAAAACACTCTAATTTTGATATACAAATATCACTAAAGATATATTATGTTTCAATCAGAATACATTCCTTGGGCTGTTTTGGTGAGGTGAGGGAGGGATGTGGTTGGTTTTAAGATACTAATTATGGGTTTTTCTGCAAATTGGTAAGTGGGATGTTGGTGAGAAAAGGCAACAACTTACCTCATAGTCGTTAGATGTAGATCTAATGGTCAGAAATGACGGATGGCAGACACACCATCATCACCAACTAAGTCTTCTGTAGGAGTACTAGCAAGATATCCGTGCATTGCACGGAGCATCAAGATGCATTTTTTTATAAAACACCTATTGTGATTGACCCATGCGGGAGTAATCCCATGTGTAAAAACTAATGATATCTCGAGAAAGAGGAGAGCTAAGGTGAGGAGGAGTGGGGCGTGGTGGTGATTGGTGGTCGGACTGAGCGGAGGCATGGGGATGGATGACGCCGACAGCGACCACCATGATAGTTTGTTCCAGAGGATGTCTTTTTAATTGTTCAACAATGAGGTCGTTGGAGATAAGGATGAACGAGGGAAGGCCTTGTCTGCAAATGTGGAGAGAGGTGCGGATATCTTTTAGTTTAATTTCTATCCGTCAGATATAGATCGGAAGTCTATATTGCAAGATGGCAGGCATACCATCATCACCAACTCGGTTTTTTTATAAGAGAAGAAATATAAGTATGAAGATACAAACGTATTATCGATACTTGTTTCCGTAAACTTGGATCTACATTCTATTCAACGGCTCAGCATGTGGGGCCCTAGCACAATGACTTCTCGACAGTGTAAAACAAAGGTTTTCCCGTCGCTGATAAGGAGGGGATGACGGCGGCACGCTTTCGGCTTGCTCTACTCCTAGTAGTCATACTAGGTGGTCTACACACGTGTAGATTTATTCTTTTTCACTTCTCGTGTTCGTCGTACTGCCACGACTGTTGATGAATAGACGGTAAGTTATTCATGGGAAAACCTTTGTTGAGCGTGTGTGCGAGAGAAAGAGACATCGTGCGTGTGTGATATGTGTAGAGACTGAGGCAATGATAAGATATTCTTTGTGTCTTTGTGTGTGGAGGATAGAGAGAGACATGTGCATGGGGCTTTGTATTGTGTAACGTGGACACACATAGACATAATCAGAGAGTGAGTGTGTGAGATACACATGCGGACATGGGGAGAGATGCGTGAGTTAGAGAGATGGAGAATTTTGGTGTGCATCTGAGCTAGAGAGAGGGGAGATATATACATACCTAGAGCTGGAGAGAATATGCAAGGGTGTGTGTCTTAAAAGAAGGATCCAGATAGATGGGTGTTTGTGCGTGTCTGTTTCTGTTTGTGTGAAGGAAATATGCCCTAGAGGCAATAATAAAGTTATTAATTATTTCTTTATTTCATGATAAACGTTTATTATTCATGCTAGAATTGTATTAACCGGAAACTTATACATGTGTGAATACATAGACAAAACAAAGTGTCCCTAGTATGCCTCTACTTGACTAGCTCGTTTATCAAAGATGGTTATGTTTCCTAACCATAGACATGTGTTGTCATTTGATGAACGGGATCACATCATTAGGAGAATGATGTGATGGACAAGACCCATTTGTTAGCTTAGCATTATGATCGTTACAGTTTCATTGCTACTGCTTTCTTCATGACGTATACATGTTCCCCAGACTATGAGATTATGCAACTCCCGAATACCGTAGGAACACCTTGTGTGCTATCCAACGTCACAACGTAACTGGGTGATTATAAAGATGCTCTACAGGTGTCTCCGATGGTGTTTGTTAAGTTGGCTTAGATCGAGATTAGGATTTGTCACTCCGTGTATCGGAGAGGTATCTCTGGGCCCTCTCGGTAATGCACATCACTATAAACCTTGCAAGCATTGTGACTAATGAGTTAGTTGCGGGATGATGCATTACGGAACGAGTAAAGAGACTTGCCGGTAACGATATTGAACTAGGTATTCAGATACCGACGATCGAATCTCGGGCAAGTAACATACCGATGACAAAGGGAACAACATATGTTGTTATGCGTTTTGACCGATAAAGATCTTCGTAGAACATGTAGGAACCAATATGAGCATCCAGGTTCCGCTATTGGTTATTGACCGGAGATGAGACTCGGTCATGTCTACATACTTCTCGAACCCGTAGGGTCCGCACGCTTAACGTTCTGTGACGATTTGTATTATGAGTTATGTGATTTGATGACCGAAGTTTGTTCGGAGTCCCGGATGAGATCAGGGACATGACGAGGAGTCTTGAAATGGTCGAGATGTAAAGATCGATATATTGGAAGGCTATATTCGGACATCGGAAAGGTTCCGAGTGATTCGGGTATTTTTTGGAGTACCGGAGAGTTACGGGAATTCGTATTGGGCCTTAATGGGCCATACGGGAAAGGAGAGAAAGGCCTCAAGGGTGGCGCCGCCCCTTCCTCATGGACTGGCCCGAATTGGACTAAGGAAAGGGGGCGCCCCTTCCTTCCTTCTCCTTCTCTCTTCCCTTTTTCCTATTCCATGTGGGAGGTGGAATCCTACTAGGACTAGGGAGTCCTAGTTGGACTCCACACTTTGGGCGCGCCGTATGAGGGCCGGCCTCCTCCTCCCTCCATCCTTTATATACGTGGCCAGGGGGCACCCCATAGACACACAAGTTGATCTTTGATCTCTTAGCCGTGTGCGGTGCCCCCCTCCACCATAATCCACCTCGGTCATATCGTCGTAGTGCTTAGGCAAAGCCCATGCGCCGGTAGTACATCATCACCGTCATCACGCCGTCATGCTGACGAAGCTCTCCCTCGACACTCTGCTGGATCATGAGTTCGTGGGACGTCACCGAGCCAAACGTGTGCAGATCGCGGAGGTGCCATACTTTCGGTACTAGGATCGGTCGATCGTGAAGGCGTACGACTACATCAACCGCATTGTCATAACGCTTCCACTTACGGTCAACGAGGGTACGTGGACTACACTCTCCCCTCTCGTTGCTATGCATCACCATGATCTTGCGTGTGCGTAGGAATTTTTTTTTAAATTACTACGTTCCCCAACAGTGGCATCCGAGTCAGGTTTATGCGTAGATGTTATATGCACGAGTAGAACACAAGTGAGTTGTGGGCGATAATAGTCATGCTGGTTACCAGCATGTCATACTTTGATTCGGCGGTATTGTTGGATGAAGCGGCCCGGACCAACATTACGCGTACGCTTATGCGAGACTGGTTCTACCGACGTGCTTCGCACAGAGGTGGCTGGCGGGTGTCAGTTTCTCCAACTTTAGTTGAATCGAGTGTGGCTACGCCCGGTCCTTGTTGAAGGTTAAAACAGCACATACTTGACGAAAAATCGTTGTGGTTTTGATACGTAGGTAAGAACGGTTCTTGCTCAGCCCGTAGCAGCCACGTAAAACTTGCAACAACAAAGTAGAGGACGTCTAACTTGTTTTTGCAGGGCATGTTGTGATGTGATATGGTCAAGACATGATGCTAAATTTTATTCTATGAGATGATCATGTTTGGTAACAAAGTTATCGGCAACTGGCAGGAGCCATATGGTTGTCGCTTTATTGTATGAAATGCAATCGCCATGTAATTGCTTTACTTTATCACTAAGCGGTACCGATAGTCGTAGAAGCAATAGTTGGCGAGACGACAACAATGCTACGATGGAGATCAAGGTGTCGCGCCGGTGACGATGGTGATCATGACGGTGCTTTGGAGATGGAGATCAAAGGCACAAGATGATGATGGCCATATCATATCACTTATATTGATTGCATGTGATGTTTATCCTTTATGCATCTTATTTTGCTTAGTTTGACGGTAGCATTATAAGATGATCTCTCACTAAATTTCAAGGTATAACTGTTCTCCCTGAGTATGCACTGTTACTACAGTTCTTCGTGCTGAGACACCACGTGATGATCAGGTGTGATAAGCTCTACGTTCACATACAACGGGTGCAAGCCAGTTTTGCACGCGCAGAATACTTGGGTTAAACTTGATGAGCCTAGCATATGCAGATATGGCCTCGGAACACTAGAGACCGAATGGTCGAGCGTGAATCATATAGTAGATATGATCAACATAGTGATGTTCACCATTGAAAACTACTCCATCTCACGTGATGATCGGACATGGTTTAGTTGATTTGGATCACGTGATCATTTAGATTACTAGAGGGATGTTTATCTAAGTGGGAGTTCTTAAGTAATATGATTAATTGAACTTTAATTTATCATGAACTTAGTCCTGATAGTTTTTGCATATCTATGTTATAGATCAATAGCTCGCGTATAGCTTCCCCATTTTATTTTTGATATGTTCCTTGAGAAAAATAGGTTGAAAGATGTTAGTAGAAATGATGCGGATTGGATCCGTGATCTGAGGATTATCCTCATTGCTGCACAGAAGAATTATGTCCTTGATGCACCGCTAGGTGACGGACCTATTGCAGGAGCATATGTAGACGTTATGAACATTTGGCAAAGCTCGGTATAATTACTACTTGATAGTTTAGTGCACCATGCTTTACGGCTTAGAACCGGGACTTCAAAAATGTTTTGAATGCCACAGAGCATATAAGATGTTCCAAGATTTGAAATTGATATTTCATACTCATGCCTGTGTCAAGAGGTATGAGACCTCTGACAGTACTTTTCCTACAAGATGGAGGAGAATAGCTCAACCAATGAGCATGTGCTCAGATTGTCTGGGTACTACAATTGCTTGAATCAAGTGGGAGTTAATCTTCCAAATAAGATAGTAATTGACAAAAGTTCTCTAGTCACTATCACCAAGTTACTAAAACTTCGTGATGAACTATAATATGCAAGGGATGACGAAAACAATTCCCAAGCTCTTCGCGATGCTAAAATCGGCGAAGGTAGAAATCAAGAAAAGCATCAAGTGTTGATGGTTGACAAGGCCACTAGTTTCAAGAAAAAGGGCAAAGGGAAGAAGGGGAATTTCAAGAAGAATGGCAAGCAAGTTGCTGCTCAAGTGAAAAAACCCAAGTCTGGACCTAAGCCTGAGACTAAGTGCTTCTACTGCAAAGGGACTAGTCACTGGAAGCGGGACTGCCCCAAGTATTTGGCGGATAAGAAGGATGGCAAAGTGAACAAAGGTATATTTGATATACATCTTATTGATGTGTACTTTACTAGTGTTTATAGCAACCCCTCAGTATTTGATACTAGCTCAGTTGCTAAGATTAGTAACTCGAAACGGGAGTTGCAGAATGAACAAAGACTAGTTAAGGGTGAAGTGACGATGTGGTTTGGAAGTGGTTCCAAGATTGATATGATCATCATCGCACACTCCCTATACTTTTGGGATTAATGTTGAACCTAAATAAATGTTATTTGGTGTTTGCGTTGAGCATGAATATGATTTGATCATGTTTATTGCAATACGGTTATTCATTTAAAGTCAGAGAATAATTGTTGTTCTGTTTACATGAATAAAACCTTCGATGGTCATACACCCAATGAAAATAGTTTGTTGGATCTCGATCGTAGTAATACACATATTCATAATGTTGAAGCCAAAAGATGCAAAGTTAATAATGATAGTGCAACTTATTTGTGGCACTGCCGTTTAGGTCATATTGGTGTAAAGCGCATGAAGAAACTCTATGCAGATGGACTTTTGGAATCACTTGATTATGAATCATTTGATGCTTGCGAACCATGCCTCATGGGCAAGGTTACTAAGACTCCGTTCTCCGAAACAATGGAGCGAGCAACAAACTTGTTGGAAATAATACATACTGATGTATGCGGTCCGATGAGTGTTGAGGCTCGCGGCGGGTATCGTTATTTTCTGACCTTCACAGATGATTTGAGAAGATATGGGTATATCTACTTGATGAAACATAAAGTCTGAAACATTTGAAAAGTTCAAGGAATTTCAGAGTGAAGTGGAAAATCATCGTAACAAGAAAATAAAGTTTCTACGATCTGATTGCGGAGACGAATATTTGAGTTACGAGTTTGGTCTTCAATTAAAACAATGTGGAATAGTTTCACAAATTCATGCCACCTGGAACACCACAGCATAATGGTGTGTCTGAACGTCATAACCGTACTTTATTGGATATAGTGCAATCTATGATGTCTCTTACCGATTTACCACCACGTTTTGGGGTTATGCATTAGAGACAGCTGCATTCACGTTAAAAAAGGGCACCATCTAAATCCGTTGAGACGACACCGTATAAACTGTGGTTTAGCAAGAAACCTAACCTGTCGTTTCTTAAAGTTTGGGGTTGCGATGCTTATGTGAAAAAGTTTCATCTTGATAAGCTCAAACCCAAGTCGGAGAAATGTGTCTTCATAGGATACCCAAAGGAGATTGTTGGGTACACCTTCTATCACAGATCCGAAGGCAAGACATTCGTTGCTAAGAATGGATCCTTTCTAGAGAAGAAGTTTCTCTCGAAAGAAGTGTGTGGGAGGAACGTAGAACTTGATAAGGTAATTGTACCTTCTCCCAAATTGGAAAGTAGTTCATCACAGAAATCAGTTCCAGTGATGCCTACACCAATTAGTGAGGAAGTTAATGATGATGATCATGAAACTTCAGATCAAGTTACTACCGAACCTCGTAGGTCAAATAGAATATGTTCCACACCAGAGTGGTACGGTAATCCTATTCTGGGAGTCATGTTACTAGACCATGATGAACCTACGAACTATGAGGAAGCGATGATGAGCCCAGATTCCGCGAAATGGTTTGAGGCCATGCAATCTGAGATGGGATCCATGTATGAGAACAAAGTATGGACTTTGATTGACTTGCCCATTGATCGATGAGCCATTAAGAATAAATGGATCTTCAAGAGGAAGACGGATACTGATAGTAATGTTACTATCTACAAAGCTCGAATTGTCACAAAAGGTTTTCGACAAGTTCAAGGTGTTGTCCACGATGAGATTTTGTCACTCGTATCGATGCTTAGAGTCTGTCCGAATCATGTTAGCAATTGCCGCATTTTATGAAATTTGGCAAACGGATGTCAAAACTGCATTCCTTAATGGATATCTCAAAGAAGAGTTGTATATGATGCAACCAGAAGGTTTTGTCAATCCTAAAGGTGCTAACAAAATGTGCAAGCTCTAGCGATCCATCTATGGACTGGTGCAAGCATCTCGGAGTTGGAATATACGCTTTGATAAGTTGATCAAAGCATGTCGTTTTATACAGACTTGCGGTGAAGCCTGTATTTACAAGAAAGTGAGTGGGAGCACTACAGCCTTTCTAATAAGTATATGTGAATGACATATTGTCGATCGGAAATGATGTAGAATTTTCTGGAAAGCATAAAGGAGTGTTTGAAAGGACTTTTTCAAAGAAAGGCCTCGGTGAATCTGCTTACATGTTGAGCATCAAGATCTATAGAGATAGATCAAGACGCTTGATAAGTTTTTTTCAATGAGTACATACCTTGACAAGTTTTTGAAGTAGTTCAAAATGGAACAGTCAAAGAAAGAGTTCTTGCCTATGTTGCAAGGTGTGAAGTTGAGTAAGACTCAAAGCCCGACCACGGCAGAAGATAGAGAGAGAATGAAAGTCATTCCCTATGCCTCAGCCATAGGTTTCTATAAAGTATGCCATGCTGTGTGCCAGACCTATTGTATACCCTACCCTGAGTTTGGCAAGGGAGTACAATTTTGATCTAGCAGTAGATCATTAGACAGCGGTCAAAATTATGCTTAGAGGACTAAGGAAATATTTCTCGGTTATGGAGGTGATAAAGAGTTCGTCGTAAAGAGTTACGTCAATGCAAGCTTTGACACCGATCTGGATGACTCTAAGTCACAATCCGGATACATATTGAAAGTGGGAGCAATTAGCTAAAGTAGCTCCGTGCAGAGCATTGTAGACATAGAAATTTGCAAAATACATACGGATCTGAATTTGGCAGACCCGTTGACTAAACTTCTCTCACAAGCAAAACATGATCACACCTTATTACTCTTTGGGTGTTAATCACATGGTGATGTGAACTAGATTACTGACTCTAGTAAACCCTTTGAGTGTTGGTCACATGGCTATGTGAACTATGGGTGTTAATCACATGGTGATGTGAACTATTAGTGTTAAATCACATGGCGATGTGAACTAGATTATTGGCTCTAGTGCAAGTGGGAGACTGAAGGAAATATGCCCTAGAGGCAATAATAAATTTATTATTTATTTCCTTATTTCATGATAAATGTTTATTATTCATGCTAGAATTGTATTAACCGGAAACTTAGTACATGTGTGAATACATAGACAAAACAAAGTGTCCCTAGTATGCCTCTACTTGACTAGCTCGTTTATCAAAGATGGTTATGTTTCCTAACCATAGACATGTGTTGTCATTTGATGAACGGGGTCACATCATTAGGACAATGATGTGATGTACAAGACCCATTCGTTAGCTTAGCATTATGATCGTTACAGTTTCATTGCTACTGCTTTCTTCATGACGTATACATGTTCCTCAGACTATGAGATTATGCAACTCCCGAATACCGGAGGAACACCTTGTGTGCTATCAAACATCACAACGTAACTGGGTGATTATAAAGATGCTCTACAGGTGTCTCCGATGGTGTTTGTTAAGTTGGCATAGATCGAGATTAGGATTTGTCACTCCGTGTATTGGAGAGGTATCTCTGGGCCCTGTCGGTAATGCAAATCACTATAAAGCTTGCAAGCATTGTGACTAATAAGTTAGTTGCGGGATGATGCATTACAGAACGAGTAAAGAGACTTGCCGGTAACGAGATTGAACTAGGTATTGAGATACCGACGATCGAATCTCGGGCAAGTAACATACCGATGACAAAGGGAACAACGTATGTTGTTATGCGTTTTGACCGATAAAGATCTTCGTAGAACATGTAGGAACCAATATGAGCATCCAGGTTCCGCTATTGGTTATTGACCGGAGATGAGTCTCGGTCATGTCTACATAGTTCTCGAACCCGTAGGGTCTGCACGCTTAACGTTCTATGACGATTTGTATTATGAGTTATGTGATTTGATGAACGAAGTTTGTTCGGAGTCCCGGATGAGATCGGGGACATGACGAGGAGTTATGAAATGGTCGAGATGTAAAGATCGATATATTGGAAGGCTATATTCGGACATCGGAAAGGTTCCGAGTGATTCGGGTATTTATTGGAGTACCGGAGAGTTACGGGAATTCGTATTGGGCCTTAATGGGCCATACGGGAAAGGAGAGAAAGGCCTCAAGGGTGGTCGCGCCCCTTCCCCATGGACTGGTCCGAATTGGACTAAGGAAAGGGGGCGCCCCCTTCCTTCCTTCTCCTTCTCTCTTCCCTATTTCCTATTCCATGTGGGAGGTGGAATCCTACTAGGACTCTCCACACTTTGGGCGCGCTCTATGAGGGCCGGCCTCCTCCTCCCTCCATCCTTTATATACGTGGCCAGGGGGCACCCCATAGACACACAAGTTGATCATTGATCTCTTAGCCGTGTGCAGTGCCCCCCTCCACCATAATCCACCTCGGTCATATCGTCGTTGCTTAGGAGAAGCCCTGCGCCGGTAGCTTCATCATCACCGTCATCATGCCGTCATGCCGACAAAACTCTCCCTCGACACTCTGCTGGATCGTGGGCTTGTGGGACATCACCGAGCCGAACGTGCGCAGATCGCGGAGGTGTCGTACTTTCGGTACTAGGATCGGTCGATCGTGAAGACGTACGACTACATCAACCGCGTTGTCATAACGCTTCCGCTTACGGTCTATGAGGGTACGTGGACTACACTCTCCCCTCTCGTTGCTATGCATCACCATGATCTTGCGTGTGCATAGGAATTTATTTGAAATAACTACATTCCCCAAAATTGTGCGCGCGTATGTGTGTGAGAGGGAGTGTGTGTATGTGGAGTAGAGAGACCACTAATGATGTAAACCTAGTATAAGGGAAAGGGGAATGGTGTCACATGTCTGTCAAAGAGAGACAAAGGCATGTGTAGTAGCGGGATAGCATGGGTGCGGGCGGGGAGCAGACTATTTGGAAGAGGCATCGAGTGTGTGTGGGAGAGGGGTGTGAGAGCGAGAGAGAGAGAGAGAGCTAGCGAGGGAGATACAGAGGAAGAGAGGGGAGAGAGAGGGGTCGTTTGTGTGCAGAAGTGGCGTATAGATAGGGAGACAATGTTGATGTTGTTCAAAAGTGGCCTATGTACGGAGACGCAAGGGAAGCGAGTCATCGTGTGTGTGATAGGGACTTCATGAGAGATCTGGAATACATGGTGTAGAGAACAACGTGCGAGATTGAGAACGATGATACATTAGGGAGCTATGGAAAGAGTCATGACATATATGTATACAGGGAAGGAGCTGGGGCGGGTCCACATGTGGGAGAGATAGAAAGAGGAGAGTGGTGCACAAGGAGACAAAGTGTGCTTGTTTGCAGTGGGGTGGTGTGTGAGGTGAGTGTGCGAGAACCACATAACTAGGGAGATAGACGTTTGGGGGCGGCGTTTTGTGTGTATGGGAAAGATACACTCTATAGCGCGCGTGCTTGGGAAAGAGAGATGCCGGGAGACCTAGAGAGTGGGGGAAGTGATGTGTGCATGCCCGAGAGGCAAGTGATAGAGACCTATATTGGGGTCTGGACTTTAGAAGAGAGGAGGGTCTTAATGTCCTCGTGTGTTCGTGTCCGGGGAAGAGAACGACTTGTGTGTGGGGGGGTGGCTTCAGATAAAGAGTGAGGTGTCTATATTTGAGGGACTTTAGCGTAACTGAGATATATATGGTCAATAGTGTGTGCACTCATGGTTGATCAATTTGTTTCACAGTTTGGACTATGAGATAACGATACTTTCGAACATGCGTGACATACCTTCAAGTACCAAAATTACAAACCTAAGATTGGAATTTTGGAATTCGACTCATCATTAGCTTTTGTAATTCATTTAAACAGAGGTACATTTTTTAAGTCGGGATTTCGTGATTTCAAATTCATATATCAAACCTAGAGATATACACATACAGGCATATTCAAACTTTATAATCATCCACTTTATTCATATATACACATTTTTGCTTTTGTCATCATGTTTAGGATAAACACATTTGTAATTTCATTTGAATTGGACCATATGATGGTATTTCCTTGTACTAGCTCAATGATCCATATTTGATTTGAATGGACAATCTAAGTTTCGAGTTGGAGACATTGATTTTTGAAACTTGCAGTTTTTTGCGTGCAAAGCAAATAAATTCTCGGCCATGATATCATAGTCGGCCGTACAAGAGCAGAACACTTAATTTCAGGCGCCAAAAGCTTTCAAACTTCCCGCTCACATCAAAATATCTCGCACCCGAAAGTTTAGCCCTGCGATATTCCTGTTTTACCCCTGCCACATGAACGGAAAAGGCTGCTTTGGTAACTCCAATGTTTTCTCCTCTTTGCCCCCAATATTCTTCCCTAGAGCCCCTCCCCTTCCCCTCCCCGACCCCCAACTACGCCAAGCCGCCGAATCTAGTCCCCCATTGCAGCGGTGGACCTCACACCCCGCCAGATCTACCTTCCGCACCTTGGCACCCCCAACTACCAACTCACCACTTCACCGGAGCCGCTTCAGCGACTGGCTTGTCCACCACTCCAGATCTCCTTGACCGCCATCATGGTCCACCGCACCGGATCTGCTTAACCTGCGCCCTCGTCCACCACAGTGTAGGCCCTTCACTGACTCCCTCATCCACCCCATTGCTAGCCCTTCATACAAGCCCTCGTCCGCCGCAACAGATCCGCCTCACCGAAAGCACTGTACATCCCGCCGGATGTGCTTCGCCGACGCCTTCGTCCACTGCACCAGACCCGCTCCACGGACGCCATATTCAACTCCACCGGCCCTGCTTTACTGACGCCGCAGCCTCATCAGATTTTTTCGATTTGTACTCCTTCGGTTTTTCTCTTCTTTATCGTGGAACTGTTCACTTACCACAACTGAGCTTTCTTGCATGTCGACAGGCGCCGCAACCGAAGCACCGGAGCCGCTTCAGCAACGGTGACAGCCGGCCCAAACTCAACCGCAACACGAGCACCATCGACGATCCTTAGCTATCAAGTATGACAACGATACCCATACGCCACCGAGAATCAGGTACTATTATCCAACGGCCGACGCCTAAGTTCACTTTCTTATCATAAGCACCGCACCTTTGAATTTCTTCGGGGCATCATTCAATTTTTCGTGAGACGCGTTATTCTCCTTGCACTTGTAGGGCCATACTTCTGGTAGTGAACATGTTACATGTGCTAAATTACAAACCAGTGCACATATAGTTACAATGCTTTAGTTTTGTCCTAAGTATTACTGTACTTCCTAGATATCACTGCCTACTATTTTACTTCTTGCATGCTATATTTATGATAATGGTGTTGTTCTGATGCCACCTGTTGGTTCCATCAGATTGCTTCATGTTCTCTATGCTTAATTACACATCAGCAAACTAGCATGTGGTTCCGCTGCATTTTGTTCGTTTTACCCTACATTTTCTGATGCTAGCTATTACATCACTGCTCCGAGCGTCTGTTCGTTACTTTTTTGTGCGTTCTTGATCTTCCCAAGTTGCATGACTAATTTGATGCTTCTACTAATTATGGAGCTGCCAACCCCATCAAGCAAAATATCTGTTCTTTTGGGGCTGGCACCTCGAACAAGCATAAAAATAGAGTGAAGCACATATATTATCGTGTAAGCACAGACCCTTTCTTTCATTAGTTTAGATGAACCATTGATGATCAATTCGAACCAGTGCATGCGATTAAAATTAATTTTACCTAAATAGAGGGTGCAGAATAAACTACAACAACTAGATTTGCAACCACGGGATGCTAACGATATCTTGAAAGAACATTGCAACAGCAGTGAGGCTTCACAGCAACACATGGTAAGCCAGTGTGTTTTAATACATGTGAAATGTAATGCGTGTGGGCTGCTTTCTTGGCTTGTGCCCTCAACCTGTAATCCTACAGAATTATAAATAGTTCAGTTGTCTGCTTTTTTGTATTGCTTGATTCGAATGCTTGTTTGCTACTTGTTAGGCTATACCTGAGTTGGGGAACAGGTCAGCAGTGCATGATGTACTATCGTCAAGAAATGCATGCCTAGTTCATTTGAGTCCTTAACTTTTCCTATGAACTTCGTCACAAGACTGTCTTCGTAGTTTATACGAGGCCACACTGTTAAGTGCTTTCTCAGATTATTTCAACTGCTTAGATGCCTTGGCAACTTAAATATAGCGGTGGTACACTCCCTTTCAACTAGGGATGTCAACTGGGTCCCGTTTAATCCCGATTAAAGTCCACTAGTGGTACGATAGTTCAAAAGAATTTTTGTTTTTTTGAGGAAAATGAAATAGGGAGCTAGCAAAAACTAACTAGATGGGACTAGCGGATGTAGTTTATTTGCCACTTACATCCCTAGTTTCAACTTACCGTTTTAATTTATTTTCGGCTGATGCTGCTTTGAACCATTTAAATATAGCTTGACATGCTCGGCAATAATTCGTATGTCGTTTACCATGTAAGCTTACTGCCTAGATCATGCGATAACTATCTCTTACTTATGTCTAGCAGAAACCTTTCAGGATGCCGTTCACACCAGGACACAATGTACAACCCCAGAATCTATTTGTGGAGGCAGTGCGCCATCCATGTTACCAGATGGTAGCAGTTCAGAGGCAACACCGCCGGAGAGCAGTCTGAGCACAGATATTATAGTTCTTGAGGCTCTACTAGAGGCAGAAAGAGATGGTGTGGCTGCCATGAATGAGGTAATCTTGATCTTGGTGCTGGAAATTATGCAATTAGCTGCACGCATCATGCAAGAAACCCAAGAATTGGAGGAAGTAAGAATGTTGCATTTGAAGACGGAGGAGGTCCTGCTGTTTCTGCTATCTGAAGCCCGGGGTATTCGCAGTTCTTCTTTAGATACCAGTTGAAATTGTCATTAGATTATTATACTTGCATGTTGTGTCATGTCTCTAAATGGATTATGTTGTAAGACCCCCTATGTTGTCCATGTGTCCTAATGATCTGAATTTTTTAGGCGAGGTAATCCTCAGTACTTGTATGATTGACATAAGGTGAACTATTTTTCGTGTGAGCATATTGTATTGGATGAAATAACTGCTTGACTCAAAGTGTATCCAACCTACTGAATTCGAAGATCACGGCATTTCTAAATTATAATCGTATATAAAGGTGGAATAAATATTTGTCGTGGTTTTGAAGAAATAAATAACAAAATGTAGAATTATCTATGGATATTCGTAATCGAATACAAATTGGATTTGAATTTAGTTGCCAGGGCCCAGGGTAAATGTGAATGCTAATTCTCCCAAGTTTTGAACGAAGCGGCTAAACACCCACTATCATTTGTGGGCTGCCTGAAACAAGTGTTTGCGAGATGGAAATTACTGTCTACCCCTGACACTTGACTTCCTAATCGACCGGATTTACACTGTTGTTGATAGGGGTGGACTAGTAACTTCAATCAGACGTGACACGACTGCCTCTGAGCCCATTCAGACATAGTGGGCACCAAATGTGGGTGGCAAAACACATTTGATTCAAGCTCGTCTGAAAGACATGTGTCTCTCCCTCCATTTACCCATTCATACACGGTGGGCGGCAACACAAACTCTCCTTGTCCGAAATCGATGTAGGTAAATATTTTAAATAGGGGCAGATGTGTAACTTCCCTCGGACATGACACAACCACCCTACCTGTCAGCCCCGTTCATACACCGTGAGCGCCAACCGTGGGCGGCAAAACACCCTATCCTCGCCCGAAATCGCTACCGGCAAATATTGGGGAGATCCGAGATTACCGTCCTATCCCCAACCGACGTGATGTCCGAAATTTTAAACGGGGGATAAGTTCGTAACTTTCCCACATTTCAGACAAGCGCGTCCCAAAGTTTTAGATCCCCCCTACCCCTCCATTTCCCCATCCATACACCGTCGGCCCCACAACAACCTCCCCACTGCGGCCAGCCTCCTCCATCCGCCACCCTATCCTCCACCTTGCCGGAGCCGCTACCCCTACCCCGTCGTCCACTGCAAGAGATGGACGTCTCTCATCCACGGCGCCGGACCAGGATCCTTTCATCGCGTCCTCTCGCTTCATCGGTGTCGTCGTCCACCTTGTCGTTGCCGCTCCTACGACCGCCTCATCCACGGCAACAGGACTTATCCCCCGACCCGGCCGTCTGCCGTCTAAAGTCGTCTTCCATGCCGCCGACAGCCATCGCACCCGCAGCACCCTCAACGTATCAGTAGGGGCCTACACGGCGTCGCAAGAGAGGTGGTACTCTTTCATATCTGCTTAAGTTATTGATCTCAACCGGAAAATAGATCATAAATTGTTTACTGTACTTTTCTTGTCTGTACCAAATCGTAGTGGCTAGTTGAAAGCAAACATTGGTTGCGAAGTAGCTTTGTCCGGTTTGCACCTTCAGATCTGCCATGGCACGGTCACTATACTCGTAAAGCTTATGGTTTCCCCCTTTATATTCACTAACATCATCGTAGGTGCTTAGTGTCGTGCTAGCACTGCTCCTCAAGACCTCAACCCATCAAGCGAAACAACATGCCACTCATAATTCCAAAGCTTACTTGTTGAAATACGAATCTGATATGATGCTCATATTACTAAAACAGAGAACTTTTAATTGGTCACCTAATGTTCCTCTATTTGTTTTGAAAAGCATGTGTGCCACCCACTGGTCTAGCAAGTTCCACTTTCCTGATTTTACTCTTGATGCTTAGGGTTTCCCCTTTTATCTACTCTACTATGATCTACGTAGGTGCTTTTTGTCATACTAGCAGTACTCCACCCTTCAAGCTAAACAACACAAACTCATAATTCCAAAGCTTAGTTGTTCAAATATGATTGTGATATGATACTGGTATTAGTTAACAGAAACATTTAACTGGTTAGCTAAAGGTCCCACTTGAGTTTCCAAATGCATGTCGCGACATATAGAGAGACAACAGAATTGCATTTCTTTGTCACTTGTTGACTGTACTTTCTTGTCCATACCAAATCTTAGTTGTTATTTCAAAGCAAACATAGGTTGCTAACTACCCTTTGCGTGGTTTGCAACTTCAGATCTGCCATCCCACTACCACAGTCAACACTATACTCATCATGCTTACGGTTTTCCCATTTTATGATGACCACGATCAGCCTACGTGGTTCGTGTCGTAATAGCACTGCCCCACCCATCGAGCTAAACAAGCTTAGCTGTACAAATTCAAATATGATATTATGCTGATATTAGTAAAACTGAGACATGTTTAATTGGTCAGCTAAATGTTCCTACTTTAGTTTCGAAATTCATGTGCGCCACATATGGAGAGACCGGAAGGAATAGTATTTCTTTGTGCGCTATGGTTCATCATGGGTGGGCAACAGACATTGTATAGAAAGACTTGTAATATCTTCAATCTGCTTGCTCTTCTGCTCTTCTTTAACATGATCCTCTTCTCTTCTTTAATAAGTATGTTCCTTGTTGGGAAGAGTAGCAGAGACATTTGCGGTCGACTGGTCAGGTCGAGTTGTTCTCCCTTAGTATATTTTGAATCTGACAGGTTAGGTCGACTTGTTCTTCTTTACTATATGTTGAAGTTGTCATCTGCGAAGTATCATCACTTCTGGAGCTCTCATATTTTGAGTAGTAGGCCACATTATTAATGCACACACCAAATTATAGCATGCATGGCATCTCTCAGAAGAATTGCAGAGATAGCACAAAGGGTTTACAGGGAGGCAGTATTGGATTAGAATCACTTCTGCATTACAAAGATAATCTCACTTGTTTTTATGTTTTCATGCATGTCAGGTCTGAACATGATCAAAATGAATATGAGAATGGGCGCATGAGAGGAATATTGCGGAACAATCCACTGGCTAACAAACTTGGCATGGTGGAGGATGGCCTATCTTATTCACCCATCAAGGTGCTTGCTCTAACTTGGCAAGGTTGCATTGGTCGCACGTATTTTGCCTATGACCTCTTGCATTACTTCTACTTTGTTACACCACCATGTGCTTAGTTTAAGCATCATATATGCGTATATGCCATACCTATTGATACGTCTATAACGTATATATAATTTTTGATTGTTCCATGCTATTATATTATCCATCTAGGATGTTTTATATGTATTTATATGTTATTTTATAAGATTTTTGGGACAAACCTATTAACCTAGAGCCTAGTGCCAGTTTCTGTTTTTTCCTTGTTTTTGAGTATCGCAGAAAAAGAAAACCAAACGGAGTCCAATTGACCTGAAATTTCACAGAGATTATTTTTGGACCAGAAGAAGCCCACGGAGTATCGGAGATGGGCCAGAAGAGTCCCGAGGCACCCACGAGGGTGGGGGCGCGCCCTACCCCCCTAGGCACGCCCCCTACCTCGTGGCCGCCTCGGAGACCCCCCTGACATGTTCCCGATGCCAAAACCTCTTATATATACCCAAACTTCCAGAACATAACCTAGACCGGGAGTTCCGCCGCCGCAAGCCTCTGTAGCCACCAAGAACCAATCGGGACCCTGTTCTGGCACCCTGCCGGAGGGGGGATCCATCACCGGTGGCCATCTTCATCATCCCGGCGCTCTCCTTGACGAGGAGGGAGTAGTTCACCCTCGGGGCTGAGGGTATGTACCAGTAGCTATGTGTTTGATCTCTCTCTCTCTCATGTTCTTGATTTGGCACGATCTTGATGTACCGCGAGCTTTGCTATTATAGTTGGATCTTATGATGTTTCTCCCCCTCTACTCTCTTGTAATGGATTGAGTTTTCCCTTTGAAGTTATCTTATCGGATTGAGTCTTTAATGATTTGAGAACACTTGATGTATGTCTTGCATGTGCTTATCTGTGGTGACAATGGGATATTCACGTGATCTACTTGATGTATGTTTTGGTGATCAACTTGCGGGTTCAGTGACCTTGTGAACTTATGCATAGGGGTTGGCACACGTTTTCGTCTTAGACTCTCCGGCAGAAACTTTGGGGCACTCTTTGAAGTACTTTGTGTTGGTTGAATTGATGAATCTGAGATTGTGTGATGCATATCGTATAATCATACCCACGGATACTTGAGGTGACATTGGAGTATCTAGGTGAGGTGACATTAGGGTTTTGGTTGATTTGTATCTTACGGTGTTATTCTAGTGCGAACTCTATGATAGATCGAACGGAAAGAATAGCTTCGTGTTATTTTACTACGGACTCTTGAATAGATCGATCAGAAAGGATAACTTTGAGGTGGTTTCGTACCCTACAATAATCTCTTCGTTTGTTCTCCGCTATTAGTGACTTTGGAGTGACTCTTTGTTGCATGTTGAGGGATAGTTATATGATCCAGTTATGTTATTGTTGTTGAGAGAACTTGCACTAGTGAAAGTATGAACCCTAGGCCTTGTTTCAACGCATTGCAGTACCGTTTGTGCTCACTTTTATCAATAGTTACCTTGTTGTTTTTATATTTTCAGATTACAAAAACCTATATCTACCATCCATATTGCACTTGTATCACCATCTCTTCGCCGAACTAGTGCACCTATATAATTTGCCGTTGTATTGGATGTGTTGGGGACACAAGAGACTCTTTGTTATTTGGTTGCAGGGTTGTTTGAGAGAGACCATCTTCAACCTACGCCTCCCACGGATTGATAAACATTAGGTCATCCACTTGAGGGAAATTTGCTACTGTCCTACAAACCTCTGCACTTGGAGGCCCGACAACGTCTATAAGAAGAAGGTTGCGTAGTAAACATCAAGCAATTTCTGGCGCCGTTGCCGGGGAGGTGAGTGCTTGAAGGTATATCTTTAGATCTTGCAATCGAATCTTTTAGTTTCTTATTTTATCACTAGTTTATTCTATAAAAGAAAACTACAAAAAATGGAATTGAGGGTGCCTCATATGCTTCATCTTTTTAATAACTTTCATGAAAATAAGGATTCCGATAATTGTGCCAAAATGTTAGAAGAAGAATGCATTAAAATGTTTGGCACTAAATCTTTGAATGATGAGCATGATTGCAATGTTGTTAGTACGAACTCTTTGAATATACATAGTACTAATGATGATTGCACTAGTCATGATGAAAATGTCTCTTATAAGCATGTCAATTTTTGTGGAGTGCATAGAGTTTGCAAGTACACACCAAATAGGGAAGATAAATTTTGCAAGAGGCATAAGTATTTAGAAACCAAATGGTTGCAAGAAAGGCTAGATGTTTGTGCTGAAAATTTAAATTTTCTTAGTCATCCTTGTGAACTTTGCAATGAACATGGTCATTTAAATATCCAATGCAAATTGTTTCATGATCGTATCGTGTCCAAAAATTGTGATGACTTGATTTCCCTTGCGTATCATAATGAACTTAGTTTGCTTGTGGGTTATGAAGAAATAAAACGTATAACTAAGGATATGCCAGAATTTGTCCTTGTTAAAGTTCTTCATTTTGATCTAGAGGAAATTTATATGTATTGTGCAGTGAATTGCATTGAAAATCCTTATATTGCCAATTACATAAAGACAAGAAAACAAATAGAAGAGAATACTAATGAAAGGGAAGAGATTTCCCAATATCCTCCTATTCTTTCTTATGATGAATCAGGTAACGAAGGAGGAGCTTTCTATTCAACTAATCTCATTAATAAGGAGCTCCAAAAAGAGGATTAAACCCACACATGATGTGAAGAAGAAAAAGAAAAGATGGAGAAACAAAGGTAAAAAGGTATCCCTCCCAAATGATGTTGCTCCTATTACTCATTGTGATGATGATAATTGCTATACTATTGGTGCTATCCATACTATTAATGATGAGAGCGATTATGCTTATGATATGAAAAGACCCAAGCTTGGGGATGCCATGTTTGATGAGAATGACAAGTTTGAGAATTTATTTGCTGCAATTCATGATTTTCCCAAGCTTGGGGATGCTATGATTTATGAAGATGATATGTTTAACCTCCCAAGTTTTGATATGCAAATTTATTATGATGATAGCATGCCTCCTATTTATGATGGTTATATTGATGAAAGTGGGTTTGGAATAGTGTCAACTTTAGGAAGTAATGATCCCACTATTTTGGAGGGTGTTGAATCTTATTGTAACAATTATGAAAGTGGATTTGGAGAGTTCATGACCTTATTTAGTAATGATTCCACTATCTTGGAAGAGGTTTCAATTGATTATGATGAGAACAAAGTTCCTACTTATGATGATTATTGTGATGACACTTATGCTATAAAAGTAGTGATGATTATATTAAAACTTGTCATGATTATGATTACCCTTTTTCTAATAATTACTCTTTTAATGTGGAAACAATTTATAGTATTCGAGTTTCTTATGATACTCCCACTATTCCGAATGAGAAGAATTTTGCTTATGTAGAGAGTAGTAAATTTTCTATGCTTGTAGATCATGAAAAGAATGCTTTATGTGATGGTTATATTGTTGAATTTATTCATGATGCTACTAAACATTATTATGAAGGAGAAATATATGCTTGTAGGAATTGCAATAATATCAACTTTTCCTCTCTATGTGCTTAAAGTTTTAAAGTTATGCTTGTTTTGCCTTCCTATGCTAGTTGATTATTGTTCCCATAAGTTGTTTGCTCACAAAATCCCTACGCATAGAAAGTGGGTTAGACTTAAATGTGCTAGTCAAATTCTTCATGATGCTCTCTTTATGTTTCAATTCTTATCTTTTATGTGAGCATCATTGAAATCATCATGCCTAGCTAGGGGCGTTAAACGTTAGCGCTCGTTGGGAGGCAACCCAATTTTATTTTTGTTCTTTGCATTTTTCTCCTGTTTAGTAATAAATAATCTATATAGCCTCTGGTTAGATCTGGTTTTATGTTTTAATTAGTGTTTGTGCCAAGTAGAACCAATAGGATCTTCTTGGGTGATAGTTGATTGATCTTGCTGAAAAAGACAGAAACTTTCTGCTCATGAAAATAATTATTAAAATTCACCAGAACATGATAAAATGCTAATTATTTTTGCAGAAGATCAATATACAAATTATACAAGTTGTCCAAGTTTTTCAAAAAAATTGGAGTTCCAAAAGTATTCTAACAAAACAGATTGCTACAGACTGTTCTGTTTTTGATAGATTCTGTTTTCTATGTGTTGTTTGCTTATTTTGATGAATCTATGAGTAGTATCGGAGGGTATGAACCATAGAGAAGTTGGAATACAGTAGATATTACACCAATATAAATAAAGAATGAGTTCACAACAGTACCTAAGTGGTGGTTTTATTTTCTTATACTAACAGAGCTTACGAGTTTTCTGTTGAGTTTTGTGTTGTGAAGTTTTCAAGTTTTGGGTAAAGATTCGATGGACTATGGAATAAGGAGTGGCAAGAGCCTAAGATTGGGGATGCCCAAGACACCCCAAGGTAATATTCAATGACAACCAAGAGCCTAAGCTTGGGGATGCCCCGGAAGGCATCCCCTCTTTCGTCTTCGTTCATCGGTAACTTTACTTGGAGCTATATTTTTATTCACCACATGATATGTGTTTTGCTTGGAGCGTCATTTTATTTTCTTTTGTTTTGCTTGCTGTTTGAATAAAATACCAAGATCTGAAATTCTTAAATGTTAGAGAGTCTTCACATAGTTAGATAATTATTCGACTACTCATTGATCTTCACTTATATCTTTCGGAGTAATTTGTCATTTCCTCTAGTGCTTCACTTATATCTTTTTAGAGCACAGCGGTAGTTTTATTTTGAAGAAATAGATGAACTCTCATGCTTCACCTATATTATTTTGAGAGTCCTAAACAACATGGTAATTTGATTTGGTTATAAAATTAGTCCTAATATGATGGGCATCCAAGATGGATATAATAAAAACTTTCATATAAAGTGCATTGAATACTATAAGTTTGATTCTTTATCATTGTTTTGAGATATGAAGATGTTAATATTAGAGTCATGCTAGTTGAGTAATTGTGAATTTGAGAAATACTTGTGTTGTAGTTTGCAAGTCCTGTAGCATGCACGTATGGTAACCGTTGTGTAACAAATTTGAAGCATGAGGTGTTTCTTTGATTGTTCTCCTTATGAGTGGCGGTCGGGGATGAGCGATGGTATTTTCCTACCAATCTATCCCCCTAGGAGCATGAGCGTAGTGCTTGGGTTTTGATGACTTGTAGATTTTTGCAATAAGTATGTGAGTTCTTTATGACTAATGTTGAGTCCATGGATTATACACACTCTCACCTTTCCATCATTGCTAGCCTCTTCGGTACCGTGCATTGCCCTTTCTCACCTTGAGAGTTGGTGCAAACTTCGCCGGTGCATCCAACCCCCGTGATATGATACGCTCTATCACACATAAACCTCCTTATATCTTCCATAAAATAGCCACCATACCTACCTATTATGACATTTCCATAGCCATTCTGAGATATATTGCCATGCAACTTTCCACCGTTCCGTTTATTATGACACGCTTCATCATTGTCATATTGCCTTGCATGATCATGTAGTTGACATCGTATTTGTGGCAAGGCCACCATGCATAATTTTTCATACATGTCACTCTTATTTCATTGCCATCCCGGTACACCGCCGGAGGCATTCATTTAGAGTCATACTTTGTTCTAGTATCGAGTTGTAATCTCTGAGTTGTAAATAAATAGAAGTGTGATTATCATCATTAATAGAGCATTGTCCCGGAAAAAAAGAGAAAGGCCAAAAAAAAAAAGGAAAGGTCAAATAAAAAAAGGCCAAAAAAAGATAAATAAAAGGGACAATGCTACTATCCTTTGTCCATACTTGTGCTTCAAAGTAGCACCATGATCTTCATGATAGAGAGTCTCTTATATTGTCACTTTCATATACTAGTGGGAATTTTTCATTATAGAACTTGGCTTGTATATTCCAACAATGGGCTTCCTCAAATGCCCTAGTTCTTCATGAGCAAGCAAGTTGGATGCACACCCACTTAGTTTCTTTTGTTGAGCTTTCATACATTTATAGCTCTAGTGCATCTGTTGCATGGCAATCGCTACTCCTCGCATTGACATCAATTGATGGGCATCTCCATAGCGCATTGATTAGCCGCGTCGATGTGAGACTTTCTCCCTTTTTTGTCTTCTCCACACAACCTCCATCATCATATTCTATTCCACCCATAGTGCTATGTCCATGGCTCACGCTCATATATTGCATGAAAGTTGAAAAGGTTTGAAAATACTAAAGTATGAAACAATTGCTTGGCTTGTCATCGGGGTTGTGCATGATGAGAGCATTTTGTGTGACGGAGATGGAGCATGGCCAAACTATATGATTTTGTAGGGATGAGCTTTCTTTGGCTATGTTATTTTGAGAAGACATAATTGCTTGGTTAGTATGCTTGAAGTATTATTATTTTTATGTCAATATTAAACTTTTGTCTTGAATCTTATGGATCTGAATATTCTTGCCACAATAAAGAAGATTACATTGAAAATTATGCTAGGTAGCATTCCACATCAAAAATTCTGTTTTTATCATTTACCTACTCGAGGACGAGCAGGAATTAAGCTTGGGGATGCTTGATACGTCTCCAACGTATCTATAATTTTTGATTGTTGCATGCTATTATATTATCCATCTAGGATGTTTTATATGTATTTATATGCTATTTTATATGATCTTTGGGACTAACCTATTAACCTAGAGCCCAGTGCCGGCTTCTGTTTTTTCCTTGTTTTTGAGTATCGCAGAAAAGGAAAACCAAAGGGAGTCCAATTGACCTGAAATTTCACGGAGATTATTTTTGGACCAGAAGAAGCCCACGGAGTATTGGAGATGGGCCAGAAGAGTCCCGAGGCACCCACGAGGGTGGGGGCGCGCCCTACCCCCTGGGCGCGCCCCCCTACCTCGTGGCCGCCTCGGAGACCCCCTGACTTGTTCGCGACGCCAAAACCTCTTATATATACCCAAACTTCCAAAACATAACCTAGATCGGGAGTTCCGCCGCCGCAAGCCTCTGTAGCCACCAAAAACCAATCGGGACCCTATTCCGGCACCCTGCCGGAGGGGGGATCCATCACCGGTGGCCATCTTCATCATCCCGGCGCTCTCCATGACGAGGAGGGAGTAGTTCACCCTCGGGGCTGAGGGTATGTACGAGTAGCTATGTGTTTGATCTCTCTCTCTCTCTCGTGTTCTTGATTTGGCACGATCTTGATGTACCGCGAGCTTTGCTATTATAGTTGGATCTTATGATGTTTCTCCCCCTCTACTCTCTTGTAATGGATTGAGTTTTCCCTTTGAAGTTATCTTATCGGATTGAGTCTTTAAGGATTTGAGAACACTTGATGTATGTCTTGCATGTGCTTATCTGTGGTGACAATGGGATATTCGCGTGATCTACTTGATGTATGTTTTGGTGATCAACTTGCGGGTTCAGTGACCTTGTGAACTTATGCATAGGGGTTGGCACAAGTTTTCGTCTTGACTCTCCGGTAGAAACTTTGGGGCACTCTTTGAAGTACTTTGTGTTGGTTGAATTGATGAATCTGATATTGTGTGATGCATATCGTATAATCATACCCACGGATACTTGAGGTGACATTGGAGTATCTAGGTGACATTAGGGTTTTGGTTGATTTGTATCTTAAGGTGTTATTCTAGTACGAACTCTATGATAGATCGAACGGAAAGAATAGCTTCGTGTTAATTTACTACGAACTCTTGAATAGTACGATCAGAAAGGATAACTTTGAGGTGGTTTCATACCCTACAATAATCTCTTCGTTTGTTCTTCGATATTAGTGACTTTGGAGTGACTCTTTGTTGCATGTTGAGGGATAGTTATATGATCCAGTTATGTTATTATTGTTGAGAGAACTTGCACTAGTGAAAGTATGAACCCTAGGCCTTGTTTCAACGCATTGCAATACCGTTTGTGCTCACTTTTATCAATAGTTACCTTGCTGTTTTTATATTATTCAGATTACAAAAACCTATATCTAGTATCCATATTGCACTTGTATCACCATCTCTTCGCCGAACTAGTGCACCTATACAATTTACCATTGTATTGGGTGTGCTGGGAACACAAGAGACACTTTGTTATTTGGTTGCAGGGTTGTTTGAGAGAGACCATCTTCAACCTACGCCTCCCACGGATTGATAAACCTTAGGTCATCCACCTGAGGGTAATTTGCTACTGTCCTACAAACCTCTGCACTTGGAGGCCCAACAACGTCTACAAGAAGAAGGTTGCATAGTAGACATCACCTATCCATTTTCTGTACCTATTCCATGTGTCGTCATAGTACGTTTTTCCAGTCAAATGTTGTTCTTTCGTAATAGATGTCCAAAAGGAAGAGGGTGAGTGCATGTCCTCAAGGAGTGCAAACTAGGTATTTGGAAAAGGTAGCGATACCTGTTAAAACAGATAGATCAGCAGCCACAGAAAACACAGGCCCAACTGTACCACACTACCCCTACTCCACTGGCCAAACCCCTATTAGAACTGTTGAGAGCCCAGCGTCAGGTACTATCTATGATATCAATTCAAATTTTGAACTCCTAAATTTCTGCATGTGCCTTACCTTCTCTCTTGTATGAAAACTAATTTTAGATGAATCTCCTTGCTCAAAGGATCATAGGATCTCACAACAATACTGGGCACTGCATTGCTCTTGTCAGTACCTCTTGCCCTTTATCAGCATACTTACACTCATTGTTGTTTGATTATGTAGCATCACTATAAATGCTCGCTTCTTTATCCTCCCTTTGCTCGAAATTATAAGATCTATATTTACTATTGGATAAATGTAGAATTAACACAATGGTTATGAAGTTTTGGATTGCACATGTTGAAGGAAATATGCCCTAGAGGCAATAATGAAGTTATTATTTATTTCCTTATATCATGATAAATGTTTATTATTCATGCTAGAATTGTATTAACCGGAAACATAATACACGTGTGAATACATAGACAAACATAGTGTCACTAGTATGCCTCTACTTTACTAGCTCATTGATCAAAGATGGTTATGTGTCCTAGCCATAGACATGAGTTGTCATTTGATTAACGGGATCACATCATTAGGAGAATGATGTGATTGACTTGACCCATTCCGTTAGCTTAGCACACGATCGTTTAGTATTCTGCTATTGCTTTGTTCATGACTTATACATGTTCCTATGACTATGAGATTATGCAACTCCCCTTACCAGAGGAACACTTTGTGTGCTACCAAACATCACAACGTAACTGGGTGATTATAAAGGTGCTCTACAGGTGTCTCCGAAGGTACTTATTGGGTTGGCGTATTTCGAGATTAGGATTTGTCACTCTGATTGTCGGAGAGGTATCTCCGGGCCCACTCGGTAATGCACATCACTATAAGCCTTGCAAGCATTGCAACTAATGAGTTAGTTGCGGGATGATGTATTATGGAACGAGTAAAGAGACTTGCCGTTAACGAGATTGAACTAGGTATTGAGATACCGATGATCGAATCTCGGGCAAGTAACATACCGATGACAAATGGAACAACGTATGTTGTTATGCGGTCTGACCAATGAAGATCTTCGTAGAATATGTGGGAGCCAATATGAGCATCCAGGTTCTGCTATTGGTTATTGACCGAAGACGTGTCTCGGTCATGTCTACATAGTTCTCGAACCTGTAGGGTCCGCACGCTTAAAGTTCGATGACGGTTATATTATGAGTTTATGTGATTTGATGTACCGAAGGTAGTTTGGAGTCCCGGATGAGATTGGGGACATGACGAGGAGTCTCGAAATGGTCGAGACGTAAAGATCGATATATTGGACGACTATATTCGGACATCAGAAAGGTTCCGAGTGATTCGGATATTTTTCGGAGTACCGGAGAGTTACGGGAATTCGCCGGGGAGTATATGGGCCTTATTAGGCCTTAGGGGAAAGAGAGAGTAGAGGCTGCGCGCCCCCCCCCCAAGGACTAGTCCGAATTGGACTAGGGGGGAGGGGTTGCGCCCCCTCCTTCCTTCTCTTCTCTCTCCCCTTTCTTGACTCCTACTCCTACTACTTGGAAGGGGGGAATCCTACTCCCAGTGGGAGTAGGACTCCTCCAAGGGCGCGCCATAGAGAGGGCCGGCCCTCCCCCTCCTCCACTCCTTTATATACGGGGAGGGGCACCCCTTGGAGACACAACAATTGATCTCTTTATCTCTTAGCCGTGTGCGGTGCCCCCCTCCACCATAATCCACCTCGATAATATCATAGCGGTGCTTAGGCGAAGCCCTGTGTCGGTAGAACATCATCATGGTCACCACGCCGTCGTGCTGACGGAACTCTCCCTCAAAGCTCGGCTGGATCGGAGTTCGAGGGACGTCATCGAGCTGAACGTGTGCTGAACTCGGAGGTGCCGTGCGTTTGGTACTTGATCGGTCGGATCGTGAAGATGTACGACTACATCAACCGTGTTGTGCTAACGCTTCTGCTTTCAGTCTACGAGGGTACGTGGACAACACTCTCCCCTCTCGTTGCTATGCATCACCATGATCCTGTGTGTGCGTAGGAAATTTTTGAAATTACTACGTTCCCCAACAGTGGCATCCGAGCTTGGTTTTATGCGTAGATGTTATATGCACGAGTAGAACACAAGTGAGTTGTGGGCGATATAAGTCATACTGCTTACCAGCATGTCATACTTTGGTTCGGCTGTATTGTTGGATGAAGCGGCCCGGACCGACATTACGCGTATGCTTACGCGAGACTGGTTTTACCGCCGTGCTATGCACACAGGTGACTAGCGGGTGTCAGTTTCTCCAACATTAGTTGAACCGAGTGTGGCTACGCCCGGTCCTTGCGAAGGTTAAAACAGCACCAACTTGACAAACTATCATTGTGGTTTTGATGCGTAGGTAAGAACGGTTCTTGCTCAGCTCGTAGCAGCCACGTAAAACTTGCAACAACAAAGTAGAGGACGTCTAACTTGTTTTTGCAGGGCATGTTGTGATGTGATATGGTCAAGACGTGATGAGATATAAGTTGTTGTATGAGATGATCATGTTTTGTTGAAGTTATCGGCAACTGGCAAAAGCCTTATGGTTGTCTCTTTATTGCATAAGATGCAAGCGCCAAATAATTGCTTTACTTTATCGCTATGCGATAGCAATAGTTACAAGAGCAATAGTTGGTGAGACGACCATGTGATGACACATTGATATAGATCAAGATGATGGAGATCATGATGTCATGCCGGTGACGATGGAGATCATGACGATGCTTTGGAGATGGAGATCAAAGGCACAAGATGATGATGGCCATATCATGTCACATATTATGATTGCATGTGATGTTTATCTTTTATACATCTTATTTTGCTTAGTTCGGCGGTAGCTTTATAAGATGATCTCTCACTAAATTTCAAGGTATAAGTGTTCTCCCTGAGTATGCACTGTTGCGAAAGTTCTTCGTGCTGAGACACCACGTGATGATCGTGTGTGATAGGCTCTACGTTCAAATACAACGGGTGCAAAACAGTTGCACACGCGGAATACTCAGGTTAAACTTGACGAGCCTAGCATATAACAGATATGGCCTCGGAATACTGAGACCGCAAGGTCGAGCGTGAATCATATAGTAGATATGATCAACATAGTGATGTTCACCATTGAAACTACTCCATCTCACGTGATGATCGGACATGGTTTAGTTGAAATGGATCACGTGATCACTTAGAGGATTAGAGGGATGTCTATCTAAGTGGGAGTTCTTTAAGTAATATGATTAATTGAACTTTAGTTTATCATGAACTTAGTCCTGGTAGTATTAGCATATCTATGTTGTAGATCAATAGCTCGTGTTTAGCTCCCCTGTTTTATTTTTGATATGTTCCTAGAGAAAACTATGTTGAAAGATGTTAGTAGCAATGATGCGGACTTGGTCCGTGATCTGAGGATTATCCTCATTGCTGCACGGAAGTATTATGTCCTCGATGCACCGCTAGGTGACGGACCTATTGCAGGAGCAGATGCAGACGCTATGAACGTTTGGCTAAGCTCAATATGATGACTACTTGATAGTTTAGTGCACCATGCTTAACGGCTTAGAATCGGGACTTCAAAGACGTTTTGAACGTCATGGACCATATGAGATGTTCCAGGAGTTGAAGTTAATATTTCAAGAAAATACCCGAGTTGAGAGATATGAAGTCTCCAACAAGTTCTATAGCTAAAAGATGGAGGAGAATAGCTCAAGCAGTGAGCATGTGCTCAGATTGTCTGTGTACTACAATCGCTTGAATCAAGTGGGAGTTAATCTTCCAGATAAAATAGTGATTGACAGAATTCTCTAGTCACCATCACCAAGTTAGTAGAACTTCGTGATGAACTATAGTATGCAAGGGATGACGAAAGTAATTCCCGAGCTCTTCGTGATGCTGAAATCGACAAAGGTAGAAATCAAGAAAGTGCATCAAGTGTTGATGGTTGACAAGACCACTAATTTCAAGGAAAAGGGCAAAGGGAAGAAGGGGAACTTCAAGAAGAACGGCAAGCAAAGTTGCTGCTCAAGTGAAGAAGCCCAAGTCTGGACCTAAGCCTGAGACTAAGTGCTTCTACTGCAAAGGGACTGGTCACTGGAAGCGGAACTGCCCCAAGTATTTGGCGGATAAGAAGGATGGCAAAGTGAACAAAGGTATATTTGATATACAGATTATTGATGTGTATTTTACTAGTGTTCGTAGCAACCCCTCGGTATTTGATACTGGTTCAGTTGCTAAAGAGTAGTAACTCGAAACGGGAGTTGCAGAATGAACAGAGACTAGTTAAGGGTGAAGTGATGTTGTGTGTTGGAAGTGGTTCCAAGATTGATATGATCATCATCGCACGCTCCCTACACTTTCGGGATTAGTGTTGAACCTAAATAAGTGTTATTTGGTGTTTGCGTTGAGCATGAATATGATTTGATCATGTTTATTTCAATACGGTTATCCATTTAAGTTAGAGAATAATTGTTGTTCTATTTACATGAATAAAACCTTCTATGGTCATACACCCAATGAAAATGGTTTGTTGGATCTCGATCGTAGTAATACACATATTCATAATATTGAAGCCAAAAGATGCAAAGTTAATAATGATAGTGCAACACATTTGTGGCACTGATGTTTAAGTCATATTGGTGTAAAGCGCATGAAGAAACTCCATGCTGATGGGATTTTGGAATCACTTGATTATGAATCACTTGATGCTTGTGAACCATGCCTTATGGGCAAGATGACTAAAGACTCCGTTCTCCGGAACAATGGAGCGAGCAGCTGACTTATTGGAAATAATACATACTGATGTATGCGATCTGATGATTGTTGAGGCTCGCGGCGGGTATCATTATTTTCTGACCTTCACAGATGATTTGAGCAGATATGGGTATATCTACTTGATGAAACATAAGTCTGAAACATTTGAAAAGTTCATATAATTTCAGAGTGAAGTGAAAAAATCATCGTAACAAGAAAATAAAGTTTCTACGATCTGATCGTGGAGGAGAATATTTGAGTTACGAGTTTGGTCTTCATTTGAAACAATGCGGAATAGTTTCGCAACTCACGCCACCTGGAACACCACAGTGTAATGGTGTGTCCGAACATCGTAACCGTACTTTATTAGATATGGTGCAATCTATGATGTCTCTTATCGATTTACCACTATTGTTTTGGGGTTATACATTAGAGACAACTGCATTCACGTTAAATAGGGCACCATCTAAATCCGTTGAGACGACACCTTATGACCTTTGGTTTGGCAAGAAACCAAAAGTTGTCGTTTCTTAAAATTTGGGTTGTGATGCTTATGTGAAAAAATTTCATCCTGATAAGCTCAAACCCAAATCGGAGAAATGTGTCTTCATAGGATACCCAAAGGAGATAGTTGGGTGCACCTTCTATCACAGATCTGAAGGCAAGATATTCGTTGCTTATAATGGATCATTTCTAGAGAAGGAGTTTCTCTCGAAAGAAGTGAGTGGGAGGAAAGTAGAATTTGATGAGGTAACTGTACCTACTCCCTTATTGGAAAGTAGTTCATCACAGAAATCTGTTCCTGTGACTACTACACCAATTAGTGAGGAAGCTAATGATGATGATCAAGTAACTTCAGATCAAGTTACTACCGAACCTCGTAGGTAAACCAGAGTGAGATCCGCACAAGAGTGGTACGGTAATCCTGTTCTGGAGGTCATGTTACTTGACCATGACGAACCTATGAACTATGAGGAAGCGATGATGTGCCCAGCTTCCGCGAAATGGTTTGAGGCCATGAAATCTGAGATGGGATCCATATATGAGAACAAAGTATGGACTTTGGTTGACTTGCCCGATGATCGGCAAGCCATAGAAAATAAATGGATCTTCAAGAGGAAGATGGACGCTGATAGTAGTGTTACTATCTACAAAGCTAGAATTGTCGCAAAAGATTTTTGACAAGTTCAAGATGTTGACTATGATGAGAGTTTCTCACTCGTATCTATGCTTAAGTCTGTCCGAATCATGTTAGCAATTGCCGCATTTTATGAAATCTGGCAAATGGATAACAAAAACTGCAATCCTTAAATGGATTTATTAAAGAAGAGTTGTATATGATGCAACCAGAAGGTTTTGTCAATCCTAAAGGTGCTAACAAAATATGCAAGCTCCAGCGATCCATCTATGGACTGGTGTAAGCATCTCGGAGTTGGAATATACGCTTTGATAAGTTGATCAAAGCATATAGTTTTATACAGACTTGCAGTGAAGCCTGTATTTACAAGAAAGTGAGTGGGAGCACTACAGCATTTCTGATAAGTATATGTGAATGACATATTGTTGATCGGAAATAATGTAGAATTATTCTGCAAAGCATAAAGGAGTGTTTGAAAGGAGTTTTTCAAAGAAAGACCTCGGTGAAGCTGCTTACATATTGAGCATCAAGATCTATAGAGATAGATCAAGACGCTTGATAAGTTTTTTCAATGAGTACATACCTTGACAAGATTTTGAAGTAGTTCAAAATGGAACAGTCAAAGAAAGAGTTCTGGCCTATGTTACAAGGTGTGAAATTGAGTAAGACTCAAAGCCAGACCACGGCAGAAGATAGAAAGAGAATGAAAGTCATTCCCTATGCCTTGTCCATAGGTTCTATAAAGTATGCCATGATGTGTACCAGATCTATTGTATATCCTACAGTGATTTTGGCAAGGGAGTACAATAGTGATCTAGGAGTAGATCACTGGACAGCGGTCAAAATTATCTTTAGTGGAATAAGGATATGTTTCTCGATTATGGAGGTGACAAAAAGGGTTCGTCGTAAAGGGTTACGTGGATGCAAATTTTGACACTGATCCAGATGACTCTAAGTCTCAATCTGGATACATATTGAAAGTGGGAGCAATTAGCTAGAGTAGCTTCGTGCAGAGCATTGTAGATATAGAAATTTGCAAAATACTTACGGATCTGAATGTGACAGACCCGTTGACTAAAATTATCTCACAAGCAAAACATGATCACACCTTAGTACTCTTTGGGTGTCAATCACATAGCGGTGTGAACTAGATTATTGACCCTAGTAAACCCTTTGGGTGTTGGTCACATGACGATGTGAACTATGGGTGTTAATCACATGGTGATGTGAACTATTGATGTTAAATCACATGGCGATGTGATCTAGATTATTGACTCTAGTGCAAGTGGGAGACTCAAGGAAATATGCCCTAGAGGCACTAATAAAGTTATTATTTATTTCCTTATATGATGATAAATGTTTATTATTCATGCTAGAATTGTATTAACCGGAAACATAATACATGTGTGAATACATAGACAAACATAGTGTCACTAGTATGCCTCTACTTGACTAGCTCGTTGATCAAAGATGGTTATGTTTCCTAGCCATAGACATGAGTTGTCATTTGATTAACGGGATCACATCATTAGGATAATGATGTGATTGACTTGACCCATTCCGTTAGCTTAGCACACGATCGTTTAGTATTCTACTATTGCTTTCTTCGTGACTTATACATGTTCCTATGACTATGAGATTATGCAACTCCCGTTTACCAGAGGAACACTTTGTGTGCTACCAAACGTCACAACGTAACTGGGTGATTATAAAGGTGCTCTACAGGTGTCTCCGAAGGTACTTGTTGGGTTGGCGTATTTCGAGATTAGGATTTGTCACTCCGATTGTCGGAGAGGTATCTCTGGGCCCACTCGTTAATGCACATCACTATAAGCCTTGCAAGCATTGCAACTAATGAGTTATTTGCGGGATGATGTATTACGGAACGAGTAAAGAGACTTGCCGATAACGTGATTGAACTAGGTATTGAGATACCGACGATCGGATCTCGGGCAAGTAACATACCGATGACAAAGGGAACAACGTATGTTGTTATGCGGTCTGACCGATAAAGATCTTCGTAGAATATGTGGGAGCCAATATGAGCATCCAGGTTCCGCTATTGGTTATTGACTAGAGACGTGTCTCAGTCATGTCTACATAGTTCTCGAACCCGTAGGGTCCGCACGCTTAAAGTTCGATGACGATTATATTATGAGTTTATGTGATTTGATGTACTGAAGGTAGTTCGGAGTCCCGGATTAGATTGGGGACATGACGAGGAGTCTCGAAATGGTCGAGACGTAAAGATCGATATATTGGACGACTATATTCGGACATCGGAAAGGTTCCGAGTGATTCGGGTATTTTTCGGAGTACCGGAGAGTTACGAGAATTCGCCGGGAGTATATGAGCCTTATTGGGCTTTAGGGGAAAGAGAGAGGAGAGGTTGCACGCCCCCCCAAGGCCTAGTCCGAATTGGACTAGGGGGAGGGGTTGCGCCCCCTCCTTCCTTCTCTTCTCTCTCCCCTTTCCTTGACTCCTACTCCTACTACTTGGAAGGGGAGAATCCTACTCCCGCTAGGAGTAGGACTCCTCCTAGGGCGCGCCATAGAGAGGGCCGGCCCTCCCCCTCCTCCACTCCTTTATATACGGGGAGGGGGCACCCCTTGGAGACACAACAATTGATCTCTTGATCTCTTAGCCGTGTGCGGTGCCCCCTCCATCATAATCCACCTCGATAATATCGTAGCGGTGCTTAGGCGAAGCCCTGCGTCGGTAGAACATCATCATCGTCACCACGCCGTCGTGCTGACAGAACTCTCCCTCAAAGCTCAGCTGGATCGGAGTTCGAGGGACGTCATCGAGCTGAACGTGTGCTGAACTCGGAGGTGTCATGCGTTCGGTACTTGATCGGTCGGATCGTGAAGACGTACGACTACATCAACCGTGTTGTGCTAACGCTTCCGCTTTCGGTCTACGAGGGTACGTGGACAACACTCTCCCCTCTCGTTGCTATGCATCACCATGATCCTGTGTGTGCGTAGGAAATTTTTGAAATTACTACGTTCCCTAACACATGTAAGTACCTGTTGTCATGTACTCCCTCTATATCGAATTAATTGTTGATCAATTGGATGTATTTAGAACTTCATAGTGCTAGATACATCCATTTGAGTGACAAGTAATAACGGACACTGGTGGTATTACTGTACTTTCATCGCAAGATAGTTGATTGTCTAGCATTACTCTGCATCTTATCTGCCCTGCCCTCCACTTTCTCCAAATTATGATATCTACATTTACTCTTACCAAAATGTCGAATAAAGCCAATGCCACTGCACACGTTGATGTCTGCATTCCCCTTGTCAGTACCTTTTGCCTTGTGACGTTGTACTTAATTAATTGCTATTTGATTATGTATCATCAGTCTGCACCTGAGCTTCATTATCCTCTGTTTCTTCCAATATTATTTGATCTATATTTACTCTTTGCAAAATGTAGAATAATGGCAACGCTTATAAAGAAGTTTCTTTGGGGAATTTATTGAATTGTCCTTCCATCAACATGGGGAAGGGCTTTGTCCAGCCCGTGTTAACATGTAATGTAAGTTCATCATTCTCAAGCCTTCAAACTTTGTTCTAGTATAGATTTGGATAGGCATCATTTCCTCCACTGGTGTTTACTTTGTTGTTTACACGTGATTGGATGTTTGCAACAACTACCAGTTTTAAAATGTAGTTGTAAAAACATGTTCCGTATGCAGAACAGATCCATTTATTTGCTTATATAATTGTGAAACCTGTTACGTGTCTCCTTGTTTCTTTCAGAGTCGTATCTCTTATGCCAAGCAGAACTTTAGGGAAGATAGTGAGCCAAACCATCTTGATGAGAGCGAGATGAACCCAAGGTCATGTATTGATGAAGACAGTGATTTGAAGCTACTCACCAGCAGCTGTGAGACAACCTCTATGCAGTCGTTGCCTCAATTAGTTCAACTTCTTCAGTGTCAACTTAAAGCGGAAAGGCTTGCTTCGGCTCAGCTCCGACTTGATGTCAATGATGCAATGAAGATCTCAGAGGACTGCCTTGCGCACTATGGTGCTATAAAGCTAGGGATGGAGCATCTATCGTTGACACAATTGAGGCCTCATCAGCTTGTTCGGTTGCTTGCGGAGCCCGTCCTGGCCAGGCCTAATGCCTTCTGAAGTGCTCTCAGTTTTGTATATTCTTTGTCGGCGCGTTTATATGCACTGGTGGCGACCTTTGATGCCTAGTGTATGTAATCCGCAGTCATGTTGCGCTTTATTATCGCCGGTAGCGAACTTTGATTCCCAGTGGATGTAATATGACGTAATTTCTTTATTGTATAGTCTAGGTTTATACTTGGTCGGTATGCTGTAATTTAGGCTGAAAGGTTCAGTGAATCTCAGTGTTGTCGGTCTTCAGGCCGGCCCGTTACTCATATGTGCTAAAACGTGGGCCTATAATCATCCATTAGCAGGTCTAAACGTATAGTAGTTTTCCTCCTTTAACAAGCCGAGTAAAGTTCTGGCCAGCTGGGCCAGAGAATACCATGGGCTTTTAACAGGCTAAAACCTAGATTGGGCTAGTGTTGAGCCGAAAAATTCACGGGCCAATACAGGCAAAACTGCTTAAGGCTCATGTTTGGCCCAAATAGGACGAGCCGTTAACAGGCCAAAATATATCTCGGGCCTGTTTGGCCCAATAAAATTATGGGCTTTAAGCAGGCCGGTATCCACGTGGGCCATAGGCCCAAAAGTGTCACGGGCCATTATCAGATGGGTTGTAAGCAGGACGGATTCAATGCGGTCTGTAATTAGGCCCAACTGTTACACGGGCCATTAAGAGGCCGATAGGCCAGTTGGGCTGAAATTTATCCACGAAGACTACGGGTCGTTAAGAGGCCTAAAGTTACTTCAGACAAGAAATAGCCCAGTTTCTGCATGGGCCGTTAAATGGCCTAAAGTTAAACCGGGCCGACAACGTCCCAGATGCACCACGGACTGCTAACTGGCCGAAACTATTATCGGGCCAAACTGGTAAACGAGCATTTAACATGCTGAAATACAAACCTGGCTGAGAATGGGCCCAGAAGAACAGTGGCCTGTTAACGGGTCTCATCCGATATGGGCCGTAATTTGGCCCAAAACACGGCAGGCTGTGAACGGGCCTGATCTGATATGGGCCTCAATTTGACCCAAAACATGGCAGGCTGTTAACGGGCCAGCCCACTAGTGTTTGAAAAAATATGGTGGGCCTTTAGCTGGGCCGGCCTTTTTACCTTAAATGGGCCACTGTTGGGTTGTGCCACATGTCGAGATATCATAGGCGCCTTCCGTCCATTGTAGGGATGACATCTGTCCCAACGATGAGCTGACACGTGCATTATCCGGTGAATGAGAATTTTACACGTGGAAAATCCCCATTGGTCAGGGTTGTTAATGGGTTAGGATCCAAACCGAAACCCGATAGCTTAATGGCGACCCGTTACGATGGATGCCACGTGTTGATCACCCTTGACGAAAACACTTTTATGATGCATGATTTATTGTCATGGAAGTGGACACTTCCGTGATGATAATTTTAGTAATGTCATGGAACACTTCTACGACAGCACAGGTATGACTATCTTGATTCTGTCATAAAATCGTCATGGATGTACATGCATGACAGAAAACGTGACCTACTGTGACAAACATGTATCATCACGAAAGTGTATTTTTTGTAGTGCTAGATGGCTTCTTCTCTCTCTTTGATCTTCAATACAATGTTCTCCTCGATGTTCTTGGAGTTCTATTTGATGAAATCTTGTTTTGCGGTGTGTTTGTTGGGATCCGATGAATTGTGGGTTTATGATCAGATTACTCATGAATATTAACTGAGTATTTTCTGAATTCTTTTATGCATGATTATTGTAGCATTATATTTCTCTCTGATTTATCTGTTTAGTTTGGCCAACTAGATTGATTTATATTGCAATGCGAGAGGTGCTTTGTGATGGGTTCAATCTTGCGGTGCTCAATTCCAGTGACAGATAGGGACATGCCACACATTTGTATTGTTCACATTAAGGATAAAAAGATGGGGTTTATTCATGTTGCTTGGGTTTACTTTGTGTACATCATGTTATCTTGCTCAAGGCTTTACTCTGTTTTTATTAACTTAATTCCCTAGATGCATGCTGGATAGCGGTCGATGGGTGGAGTAATAGTAGTAGATGTAGGCAGGAGTTGGTCTACTTGTCTCAGACGTGATGCCTATATACATGATCATTGCCTCGAATACCGTCATAACTATGCGCTTTTATATCAATTGCCCAACAATAATTTGTTCACCCACCGTACGCTATGTGCTCGAGAGAAGCCTCTAGTGAAAACTATGGCCCCCGGGTCTACCTTTATCATATATAAAATCCAAAAATACCTTGCTGCACTTTTTATTTATTTTATTTTATTTGCAATTTATCTATTTGCCTACCACTACGAGATTTGATCCTTGCAAATAACCGTTGTGGGGATTGACAACCCCCTTGTTTGCGTTGGGTGCAAGTATTTTCTTTTGTGTGTGAAGGTGCTGCTAACGAGGTTCTGGGTGGTTCTCCTACTAGATTGATAACCTTGGTTCTTAACTGAGGGAAATACTTATCTCTACTGTACTGCTTCGTCCAGCTCATCCACGAGTGGCAAATGAAGTGCAGATTGAGAAGATCCTCGACAACATCAATGCACCTGGTCGCCCTCACTTGCTCAAGAGCTTCACATCTAGCTAACTTTTGTGTGCATTTTTCATTTGTCTCTATCATAGAGCCCATCAAAGTTGATGAAGCATTTCTGGAGCCTAAGTGGATTCAAGCCATGCAAGAAGAATTGCAACAATTCGAGCTCAACATTGTGTGGGAGCTTGTGAATCATCCTGATCCACGCAAGCACAATATCATCGGCACTAAGTGGATCTACAACAACAAGCAAGACGAAAATGGCCAAGTGGTAAGAACTAAGGCCCGTCTTGTAGCACAAACACAGGTTGAGGGTATTGATTTCGGTGAAACATTTGCACCTGTTGCTAGGCTTGAAGCTATTCGTATATTTCTTGCATATGCTAATCATCACAAATATTATCTTATATCAAATGGATGTGAAAAGTGCATTCCTCAATGGTAAGCTTGAGGAAGAAGTATATGTTGCTCAACCACTAGGTTTTGAGGATCCAAAGCATCCTAACAAACTCTTCAGACTGAACAAGGCTCTCTATGGCCTCAAGCAAGCCCCACGGGCTTGGTATAATACTCTGGAGGAATTCCTGAAGAAAAAGGGTTTCAAACCCGGTTCACTTGACCCTACAATTTTCACTAAGTTTTATGATGGTGAACTATTCATATGCCAAATATATGTTGATGATATTATGTTTGGTTGCACTAACAAGCATTTCAGTGATGAATTTGCATATATGATGCGTGAAGAATATCAGATGTCTATGATGGGAGAATTGAAATTCTTCCTTGGTCTTCAAATTCGTCAACAACCCAATGGCATCTTCATATCTCAAGAGAAATACCTCAAAGATTGCCTAAATAAATTCGGCATGCAAGACTGCAAAGGCCTCAAAATTCCAATGCCTACTAATGGTCAACTCGGCACTGAAGAAAATGGTAAAGATTTCGATCAGAAGGTATATCGCTCCATCATTGGTTTGCTTCTTTACCTATGTGCATCCAAGCCGCATATTGTGCTTACCATTTGCATGTGTGCCCGATTTTAAGCGACACCGAAGGAATCACACCACCAGGCTGTGAAATGAATTCTTCGATATTTAGCTCACACACCAACGCTTGGATTATAGTATCCCAAGGGCTCATCTTTTGATATAGCTGGATTTTCTGATTCTGATTGCGTTGGAGATCGTGTGGATCACAAGTCTACATTTGGTACATGCCATTTCCTCAGACAATCTCTTTTCTATTGGTCCTCAAAGAAGTAGACCAGTGTTGCACTTTCCACAGTTGAGGCTGAATATTGTCGTTGGTGCCTACTGCTCACAATTGTTATGGATGAAGCAAACCCTCAAGGACTATGGCCTCAACGTGAAGAAAGTCCATCTCTTGTGCGACAATGAGAGTGCTATCAAGATCGCCCACAACCTAGTGCAACATTCCAAGACAAAGCATATTCAGATTCATCACCACTTTCTTGGTGATCATGTGCTGAAGGGAGACATCGTCATCGACCACATGAAGACTGAAGACCAGCTTGTCGATATCTTCACTAAGCCCTTGGATGAAAAGAGGTTCTGCAAGTTGTGGTGTGTGCTAAACATCCTAGAATCTTTGAATGTCCTCCAAAATGGACACACGTCCTAACGCTTGTGCATTTTTGATGACTTTGATGCACAACACACGAATTAATGTTTTTCTTCAATCAATGAAGACTAACCCTCTAAGTGTGAAGAAATTAATGAAGAACTTGACTCTCAGAACCCTACGATAATTGTATGCGGTGTCTGAAGTCAACACAGTTCTTATATGAAGCGTGGACATTAAAATAATGGCGACTCCCTCGCTGACGACCCTCCTGGCAACTCCGACGTTCCCTCTGTCCAACCATGCTGATCTTCTCTGATCTGCCCTCCCATCAGCTATGGTGATCAACCTGGATCCTTCTCCAGGTGCTTCCATCGCTGCCAAGGTTAGAGACCGTTTTGCCTCCCCCGTCCACTTCCATAGCCCTCTTGATGCTTTTCACCTTGTGTTCTCCTTAGGTAGATCTTTGTTCCCTCTTTCTGTTGATAACGTTGGTAATGCATTACATGCATGCCTAGGAGGTGATCCATCGGGTTTTAATGTTATTCATATTAGAGGATTTGTTTTCAAATTTTCTGTCGCCTCCAAGGCAGTTGGTTTTCTGGCTTACAACCTTAGATCCTTATCATCTGCTTCCTTTCAGTGTTTCTTTCACCTTTGGGGATTCAGAGGGCCATTATGGAAAGGTGAGTTCTTCCTTTAGTCTCATGAAGAATCTAATTCTTGGAATATGGTTTCTTCTCCTAAAAGCGGTCCCAACCAATCCGGCGCAAACTCAACTCCAGTCAGACCTCGCCATCATGCCAACAACCTCTCCAATCCTGTCCCAGTTGACCACAACGTCCAAGCACAATCCTCGGTCAGGTGCCCATCGACCTCGTGATCGTTGGCACATTTTCTTTTTCAAACTCCATCCAGCCTGAGCCCAACCCCGTACCTAAGTCCACGCCACACTCAGCCCATCCCATCGATTCACTTTGTCGCACTTTTGCACGTCTCATGTTGCCCAACTCATTAACCGCCCAGCCCAATCATGACCCCCAGCCCATTTTCTACCCCCCATTGCCTTGACCATGGTCACGTCAAAACCGACTGCCGCACCGATATTCGCTGCAAGATTTGATACAGATATGGGCACATTGCAAAATCTTGTTTTAACAAACCCAATAAGCGCCTCATTTATCGATCTAAGCCAACCAACTACGTTGCTATCCAAACAAACCCCCCTGTTGATGACTCGTCTTCCCGTCCATCTTCCACCCCGACCTATTTCCTCTGCTATCTGACACCACCCCCACCATCGCCTCTACTGCGTCGACCACCGCAACCCCCCTACCACCTCGAACTCTCCGAACAACTCAACCACCTCGACACCAACTCCACTGTCTTCGATCAACCCCATGGCTTCCTACCCATGTGACCCCATCCCTCACCTCCCGACGGGCACCAAAATCCTCAAGCTCAATGGTCACCTCGCCGCAGCACCTACCACTTCCTCGGAGGTCAGCCTCTTGTGGAATCTAGTGAGTGGGCCATCATCACCCTTGCTCCATCGCCAGACCGAACGCACTACGCTACTGATGTCCAAATAATCCGCCACTTCCTCGACCATGAGCGATGCTTGCGTATCGCCGAATCGTCCCGTTGTGCTATGGGGGTGGCCAAGGTCCGCTTTGTCCATGCTTGCAATCTTGTTACGTCCATCAACCATGGCCCTTTCTTCGTTGGTGACTCCACTCTTCGAGTCATCCATGATGATCGAGGTATTAACTATCGCGACTGCACCTTCACTCATGATGCTTGAATTATGATGGTAAATTATCCACTTGAGTGTTGGAGGATTGATAAGGTCAGAGAATCTGTCTGTGGTTTTGGGAAGTTCATTACTTGGGATATGGATATGTCAAACAGAGCTAGAACTTTAGTCAGGATCCATGTACAGATCTTCTCAACATCCCTATTAGTCATGTTATTTGTGAATACCTTGATGATATCAGGCATGGACAATCTTGGACTGTTGTTGTTTACATTTTGCATATGGATCTACTTGGGGCTATTGGGGGAGATGAAGATCCTATCCCGCCGGATGGTGCACTCCACCCATTGCCCAATGCACCATTTGGAGGGATATGGGAGGATGCTGATTTTGATAACCATCACATGCAACACGACCCTGTTTTTGATGCAAATGGTGTACCTATGATCCTGACTCCTCCACAGAGCCCTGGGATGGCTCATGGCGCACCTCTGCCAATGACCAACCTGCTGTTGAGGCTTTTGACTGTTTTGTTGCTATGCAAGACATTATGCATAAGTTAATGGCATCTGCACCAGATCTTAAACAACTTGAAGGTTACACTATGGAAAGCACTAGGTGTCAGATGATGGATGTTGATGATGAGTTTGGTTGAGTTAGAAAATGCTTGATCTCTTTTGTTACCTCAATTGAACCTCCCCCAATGCAAAAGCTCATGTGTGATCACTGAGATTGAAGATTGCTTGTCTGATTGTGTTCATTCTCCTAACATACCCAGTAATATCTGCAACAATGATGCTATCACTTGCAGCAATGAGATCACTTGCAGCAGTGAGTATAACATCCATATTAACAGTACACATATAATGGTTGACTCGTGACAGGAGGATATATCTGTGACTCAGCCAATCATGGATGCATCCAAGGAAGCTATGATGAAAACCCCTATCTGCAAGAGGAAGAAATCTACTGCTCCAGTTAATGTTATGGATGTCAGACGCAACAGAAGATTGGTTGGTCCCAGTGTGGGCTTCAAGGACTAGGCAGCTGCCTCCAGGGCTGACAGAGTTGTCAAAGCTAGCACTAGAAAGAATGTTGTAGGAGAATTTGGATTTGATATAAGAGATCATGAAGCTCCACCTCCCCCAGAACTTCCTTTGGACACCATCCAAGCCATTGCAACCATGCAATGCCAGATCCCTCCTAGTGAGGTGACTCAGGACAAGCTGAACGCTCCAATCTCCAATGAATAAAAATTATCTTAGATATGTTAGGCCAATTTATGTATTGGTCTGTAATAATTATCGCCAGAACCTAGCTTTTGAACCTGTTTCAGTATGCAGACTTTATGTCCTTTATTATTTGTAGAGTGTCTGCGTGCACATTACTCTGCCTCTGGACGATCCCATTTGCAATTATTTCATTAGCTCAAACTCTGCCAGCATCTATTTTATGATGATATATGCTATTTGTTTGATGTCCAATCATGTTATTATGAAAGTGATCTCGTTTTCTAGATGCAATATCATAGTTTATAAGACCTCATGGGCATGCAGTGATTACCATGGATTTGCTGAATTTATATACTCATGTATCAACACAGTGATTACACACACTGTGATCAAATCTCTATTGTTTATTGTGGATCATGAATAGAAGCTGGAACATTTTAAACTGGAATGTGAGGGGCATAAACTCACAGAATAGATGGGACGATTTGAGATAGAAAATTGAAGAAAGAAATTGCAATATTATATCCATCCATGAAACAAAAAGAGAGGAATTTGACATAACATATCTTAGTAATTTCTCCCCAAGAAGATCTAATCAATTTGCTTATGTACCATCATTGGGAAATTCAGGGGGCATTATCACTATTTGGAATGGATGCTTATTTGATGGTCAAATTATCAGTCGGGAAAAATATCAACTGACAATCAAATTGGTTTGTCTTCTATCTAGCAATATCTTCTACATTACCAATATCTATGCTCCATGTCAGAACAAAGAGAGATTTGATTTCATAAATTGGTTCAATAATATAGACACAACCAACATGGATCATTGGATGTTCCTAGGTGATTTTAACTCGATTAGAAGCCCAAAGGATAGAAGCACACCAGGTGGTGATGTAAACAACATGCTTCTGCTTAATAGTTCAATTCAAGCACACAATCTAGTGGAGATACCACTTAAAGGAAGGAGTTATACATGGAGTAATATACAAGATTATCCTATTTTGGAGAAATTAGATTGGATATTCACAAATGCAGACTAGACTATATCCTTTCCAAACACTATGGCATGACCTCTAGCTATGGTAACATATGATCACACGCCTATCCATATAAAAATTGGGGGTGATATCCCAAAAGCAAATATCTTTAGGTTTGAAAACTACTGGATGGACTTTGAAGGCTTTTATCAGATTGTTCAAAATTCCTGGAATTACAGAGATACCATAAATAATGCAGCAAAAGATGTGTCTGCCAGATTTAAATGCCTCAAACAGGGCCTCAAGCAATGGAGTAGGAATTTGTCCAAACTTAACACTATGATTGAGAAACGCAACTATGTGATGACTCTCATGGATGGTCTAGAGGAGCAAATAAGATTATCAACAATGGAACTCAATTTCAGAAGGATCTTGAAAAATCACATCTTGAAATTGCTTGAAGCAAAGAGAATATATTGGAGAAGCAGATACAAAAGAAGGAATACTTTATTTGGTGATGAAAATTCTAAACTCCTTCATGCTATGGTTACAATGAATTATAGAAAAAAAAAGCATTTCAACCATCACCTCAAATAATGGCACTATTCATACTTCTCATGATCAGAAAGCTGTTGTCATATGGCAATCATATAAAGAAAGACCGGGAACACCCATCAAACCCACAATGCTATTTAACCTCCCAGAGATGATCCAGCCACACAGTCTTGAGCATTTGGATGAACCTTTCAGTATGGAGGAATTCCCTGATGACAGGGCCCCTGGACGAGATGGTTTTAATGGGAGATTCCTGAAAAAATGTTGGCCTATTAAACAAGACTTCTGCAAAATGATATGGGATTTCTTTGAAGGAGATGCTGACATTCAAAGCATTAGCACTGCATATATTACACTGATGTCTAAGAAGCAATCTCCTGGGAATATGAATGATTACAGGCCTATTTCTCTGGTAACTTTGCCACTGAAATTCTTTACTAAACTCATGGCCAACAGATTACAGAAGGAAATTACTAAGATTATTCATCAAAACCAGTATGGTTTCATTAAGGGGAAAAATATCCAAAATTGCCTAGGATACACTTTTGAATACCTCAGCATATGCCACAAATCAAAAATTCCCATTATCATAATTAAGCTTGATTTTGAGAAAGCATTTGATAAAATTGAATATTCTGCTATTATTGAGATGCTAAAGGCTAAAGGATTTGGGCCTAGAAGAATTAATTGGGTTACCAGAATTCTAAACTCAGCTTCTACTTCAGTTCTGCTAAATGGTGTAGCTCGGAAGAAAATTATTTGCAGAAGGGGAGTAAGACAAGGTGATCCTATATCCCCTCTCCTGTATGTCCTCACTGCTGATCTCCTTCAGTCCATTGTTAATCTGGCTCAGATGAATGGTGAATGATCTCTTCCTATAGAAGAAAGTTATGGACAACAATACCCAATTATCCAATATGCTGATGATACTTTGCTTATTATGCCTTCTGACAAAGATCAATTGATGCACCTTAAAACTCTGCTAAAAACATTCAACATGTCTACAGGTCTATATGTCAACTACAGCAAATCATCCATTGTGCCTATCAACATAGATCATGCTACTGCCTTGGAACTGGCTGATAATTTTGGATGTAAGCTTGAAAGTCTTCCTTTTACTTATCTAGGATTACCATTGGGCACCACCAAGCCTTCTGTTCACGATCTCATGCCAATCATATCCAGAATTGATAAGAGACTATCTGGGATTGCACAATTTATGAATTATGCTGGCAGATTGGCCTATGTAAATTCCGTCATTGCATCCATGCCTATATTTGCTATGTGCACCTTTAAAGTTCATTACACAATACTAGAGCATGTCAATAAATCCAGCAGGAATTTCCTTTGGTATGGAAATGACATCAACAAGAAAGGAAATTGTCTTGCTAGTTGGAAGATGATATGTAGACCAAAAAAACAAGGAGGTCTGGGTATCCTCGATCTCAGAGTTCAAAACATTGCCGTAATGGTCAAGCATTTACATAAATTCTATAATCATGAGGACATCCCATGGGTCAACCTTGTATGGCTGGCATACTACTCAAATAACACTGCCCCACACGTCAGCAATAATAAAGGATCATTTTGGTGGAGAGATTGCGTGAAATTAACTGATTTATACAAGGGTCTGGCTACATGTCAGATCAAAAAAGGAGACACAGTTATGTTATAGGAAGATGTTTGGAAAGGAAATATCCTGAGCAGAAAATGGGTTGAACTGCATTCATTTACTGGGAACATTAATATCACTATCCAAGAAGCAAAATTTGTTGCAAATTACAGCAGCTTTTTCAACTGCCATTATCCATGATTGCATATGACCAGTTCATTATTTTAACTGAGCAGCTTGAAGAAATCAGAGATATACAAGAGCATGATAAATGGACCTTTATGTAGGGCAACTCAAAATACTCTGCAAAAAAGATCTATGAGATCCTAACGGGGAACCAACAAGCTCCTCTGCCAATATAATGGATATGGAAGCCATGTTGTCTTCCTAGACACAATTTTTTTGCTGGTTGGCTCTGGATGATAGAATAAATACATGTGAACTACTTACCAGGAACAATTTCCCACTAAATACCACCACATGTGAATTATGCAAAGACCACACAATGGAGGACATAACTCATCTTCTTTTCGGCTGCCCCTTTAGCCAGGGTTTCTGGTGGAGTATTGGTGTGGAGTGGAACATTGATTTAAACATTTATGTGATGATCATGGATGCAAAGAACAGATATAAATGGGACTTCTTCATGGAAATTCTTATCACAGGATGCTGGGCCATTTGGAACCAAAGAAATGTGAAATATTTGAAGACACAAGATGTTCCTTACTACAATGTGGGATCAACTTCACAAGACACTTCAAATACACAATGATCAGGGCTAGGCCCAGTATCAAGGAGGGCATGATTTCTTGGCTGGATAGTATGTAATAATTATTTATGCAATCATGTTCCTTACTAACTAACTGTAACTGCATTATCATGTTAGGAATAAGCAACTTGTATTCCCATGAGGCCATAGGCCGATATATATACACGTACAGGTGTGGTACATATGCAGGAAACCCCTTATACTACGGGATAAATACAAAGGGGTATACATGACTTCTATTATAACTCTAACACCCCCCCTCAAACTCATGGTGGAGGAACAACACTGAGTTTGGAGAGATAAAAGCCATGTTGTGCTCTAGTCTGGGCCTTCGTCAGGAAATCCGCCAACTGTAACTCGGAAGGCACATACTGAAGAGCAACGACCTGATCCTGCACAGCAGCGCGCACATAGAAAGCATCAACACCAATATGCTTGGTAAGCTCATGCTTCACAGGATCGCGTGCAATGCTAATAGCACCTGTACTGTCAGATAAGAGCATAGTCGGTGTAGTGACAGAAACACCAAAGTCCTGAAGTAACCACCGTAACCAAGTCACCTCTGCCGTCAAAAGAGCCATAGCTCGCAACTCAGCCTCAGCACTCGAACGGGAAACTGCAATCTGTTTCTTCGTCTTCCAGGCAATGAGAGAACCGCCAAGAAAAACACAGTAAGCAGAAAGCGAACGGCGATCAGAAGGATCACTAGCCCACGTAGCATCCGCATAGGCCTGAAGCTGTAAAGAACTGGAGCTAGGAAAGAAGAGACGGTGAGAGATCGTGCCCCGAAGATATCGGAGAACACGAAGGAGATGACTATAATGAACCGATGTGGGAGCAGAAACAAACTGACTCAGAATATGAACCGGATAAGAGATGTCCGGACGAGTGACAGCTAGATAGACAAGACTGCCAACGAGATGACGATAACGCGTCGGGTCAGGGAGAGGATCACCATCAGTAGCACAGAGGTGAACATTGAGCTCCATAGGAGTCTCAACAGTGCGCTCGTCAGAAAGAGCAGCACGAGCAAGAAGATCCTGGATATACTTTTCCTGGGATATAAAAAAGCCATCAGAGGTAGAAGAGACTTCAATCCCAAGAAAATAGCGAAGAGGTCCAAGATCAGACATAAGAAACTGCTCACTAAGACGGGCCTTTACAAAGGCAATATACTCGGGGTCATCCCTAGTGATGACCATATCATCAACATAGAGAAGAAGAAGAGTCCGGCCACGAGGAGAAAGGTGAATAAACAATGCGGGATCATGAACACTTGTTGAAAAACCAACAGTAGTGACCACAGAAGCAAAACGCTCAAACCAGGCACGAGGGGCTTGCTTAAGGCCATAGAGAGAGCGACGAAGACGACACACCATGCCATCAGGAACAGAATACCCAGGTGGTGGCTGCATGTACACCTCCTCACGCAGCTCACCATTAAGAAAGGCATTCTTAACATCAAGCTGAGATATAGACCAGTGGCGTGCAGAGGCAACGGCAAGAAGTGTACGAATAGTGGTCATATGGGCCATAGGAGCAAAAGTCTCGTCATAATCACGACCATGCTCCTGCTGAAAACCACGAGCCACGAGACGAGCTTTGTGACGCTCAAGAGAACCATCGGAGCGAGTCTTAACCTTGTAGACCCACTTACAAGTGATGGGACGGACTCCGGGAGGAAGAGAAACAAGATCCCAGGTACCGGTGCATTCAAGAGCAGCAATCTCCTCCGCCATCGCAAACTGCCATTCAGGATGAACAACAGCCTGACGGTAAGAAGTCGGCTCAAGAACAGCAGCACCAGCGGTGGGAAATCCAAAGCGATCAATAGGCGGACGAGGACGAGAACGCAAACCATAAGTAGGCTGAGAGGAAGAGGACGACTCATCCAAGGAAGCATCCACAGGTCGTGAACGACGAGTGTAATGCTGCGGAAGAGATGGAACAAGAGAAGGAGGAATCGCCAAGGTAGAATCAGGGGGTGGCGACGAAGAAGTCACCGGAGATGAAGGTGTAGAATCCGGTGACATGCTAGGTGAGGAGACCGGGGAAGATGGTGGCGGTGAATCGACGAGGGGTGGAGAAGCAGAGGGAGTGGGACGAATAGGCACAGGCGCGACGGGAGGGAGAGGGGAGTCAGGAAAAGTGAGAAAAGAGATATCCTCCACTGAAAAGACGGAGGAAGATGGTCGTGGGTAAAAAGGACGAGACTCATCAAAAGTCACATCTCAAGAGATACGCATCCGACGACCGACAGGATCCCAACAACGATAGCCCTTATGCTCATCACTGTAGCCTAAGAAGACACACTCAACAGACTGAGCGGTCAGTTTGGTGCGTTCGCGAGGAGCAAGAAGAACATAGCAAACACAACCAAACAAGCGAAGCATCGAATAATCGGGAGAGCGATCAAACAGACGCTCAAAAGGAACACCACCCTGCAAAGCAGCAGATGGCTGAAGGTTGATGAGATAGACAGAAGTGGAGATAGCCTCGGCCCAAAAATGAGGCGGAAGAGAGGCGGCGATCATCATAGCACGAGCCGTCTCAAGAAGGTGACGATGCTTGCGCTCAGACACACCATTCTGAGCATGAGCACCAGGACAAGAGAACTGGGCAAGAGTACCCTGCTCAGCAAGGACACCACGCAACATCTTAGAGATATACTCACCAGCGGAGTCAGCACGAAAAACACGAATGGGTGAAGAGAACTGAGTATGAACCATGGCAGCAAAACGCTTATAAATAGACAACACCTCACTACGTGAAGTCATGAAATAAAGCCATGTATAACGAGAAAAATCATCGATGAAAATAATATAGTATTTATGACCACCTTTCGAAGTGAAAGGAGCCGGACCCCATACATCAGAATGGACTAAATCGAAAGGACGCTGAGACACTGACTCACTATGAGAATATGGTAGCTGAATCTGCTTGCCAAGACGACAACCCTGACACTCTAAAGAGACATCTCCTGAGACAGACCCCAGAAGGCCTCGACGAACTAAAGACGATAATCGAGAACCACACAGATGACCAAGTCGATGATGCCACTGCTTGAAGGAACCAGTAACAGAAGCGACAGCAGTGGAGGAACTGGCGATGGTGGTGGCAGCGGAAGGAACATGAAGCCAGTCCAACTCCCAAAGACCCTGAGAATCACGGCGGCGAGGGCCAGCCCCAACCAGAGTGTGCGTGCGACGATCCTGGACAGAACAAGAGTCAACATCAAGGATGACACGACAACCAGAATCAGTAAGTTGACCGGCAGAAAACAGATTCATGGTAAGTCGAGGAACATGAGCAACATCAGGAACAGAATAAGGAGTAGAAAGATGGCCTCCCTAGAGCTCTGATACCATGTTAGGAATAAGCAACTTGTATTCCCATGAGGCCATAGGCCGATATATATACACGTACAGGTGTGGTACATATGCAGGAAACCCCTTATACTACGGGATAAATACAAAGGGGTATACATGACTTCTATTATAACTCTAACATATCATACCATATTGCAACTCCTTTTAACCCCTAATATATAATGAAGAAGATCAAGGTAGGGATTTTTCCCTACTGTAAATGCTCAAAAAAGTTCTTATACGGTGGGTAATGCCACCACCTCTTTATGACATTCTTCAAATTTAAGTTTTTCGTCATTTGTAATTTCGTCAAACTTTTCATATTCGTCATTTGAGGTTATTCTTCACCGATCTTTATTTAAGTTTTACTTGAGCTTTTCAAGTCCTCAACAGCATGCACATATTGCTAATTCTTCAGTTTGATTTCTTCATTTATGTGGATGTGAACGGACCCGCTCCCCTCTAAGCTAAACTCAACCCACTCTGTTCACAAATTCTTCATATGCATTCTACTTGACTCTGTTTAAAGTCTTCACTGTGTCCTTGACAGCTGAAGAAATAGCAAACACATTTTAAAATCTCAAAAAGTTTTTTTTGGCAGTTGCCACAATAACTTCATCTCGTGCTTCACACGCATGGATAAGTGCGAAAATGCATGTGTGACTCGTGTCACGGAGATGCGAACAGTCAGGGGCTTATCCGTTCAAAACTTTTGGACCCCTCAGTTTTCACTGCGGCTATAAATAGCTGAAGGAAATATGCCCTAGAGGCAATAATAAAGTTGTTATTTATATTTCCATATATCATGATAAATGTTTATTATTCATGCTAGAATTGTATTAACCAAAAACTTAGTACATGTGTGAATACATAGACAAAACAGAGTGTCCCTAGTATGCCTCTACTTGACTAGCTCGTTAATCAAAGATGGTTAAGTTTCCTGACCATAGACATGTGTTGTCATTTGATGAACGGGATCACATCACTAGAGAATGATGTGATGGACAAGACCCATCCGTTAGCTTAGCATAATGATCGTTAAGTTTTATTGCTATTGCTTTCTTCATGACTTATACATATTCCTCTGACTATGAGATTATGCAACTCTCGAATACCGGAGGAACACCTTGTGTGCTATCAAACGTCACAACGTAACTGGGTGATTATAAAGATGCTCTACAGGTGTCTCTGAAGGTGTTTGTTGGGTTGGCATAGATCAAGATTAGGATTTGTCACTCCAAGTATCGGAGAGGTATCTCTGGGCCCTCTCAGTAATGCACATCACTATAAGCCTTGCAAGCAATGTGACTAATGAGTTTTTACGGAATGATGCATTACGGAACGAGTAAAGAGACTTGCCGGTAACGAGATTGAACTAGGTATGATGATACCGACGATCGAATCTCTGGCAAGTAACATACCGATGACAAAGGGAATAAGGTATGTTGTTATTGCGGTTTGACCGATAAAGATCTTCGTAGAATATGTAGGAAATAATATGAGCATCCAGGTTCCGTTGTTGGTTATTGACCGGAGATGTGTCTCGGTCATGTCTACATAGTTCTCGAACCCGTAGGGTCCGCACGCTTAACGTTCGATGACGATTTGTATTATGAGTTATGTGTTTTGGTGACCGAAGTTTGTTCGGAGTCCCGGATGAGATCACGGACATGATGAGGGGTCTCGAAATGGTCGAGAGGTAAAGATTGATATATTGGATGATAGTATTCGGACACCGAAATGGTTTCGGGATGTTTCAGATATTTATCGGAGTACTGAGGGGTTACCGGCACCCCTCGGGGAAGTAATGGGCCTTCATGGGCCATAGGGGAGAAAGAGAGGGAAGCCCGCAGGGTGGCGCCCCCCCTCCCCAAGGGAGTCCGAATTGGACAAGGGGGAGGGGGCACGGCCCCCTTTCCTCTTTCCCTCTCCCTCTCCCTCTCCTTCCCTTTTCCCCTCCGATGAGAAAGGAAAAAGAGGGGGGCCGAATCCTACTAGGAGTGGAGTCCTAATAGGATTCCCCCCCTTGGCGCACCCCCTTGGTGGTCAGCCTCCTCCTCCCCTCCTTTATATACGGGGGCAGGGGGCACCCCAAAGCACAACAGTTGTTCTCTTAGCCGTGTGCGGTGCCCCCCTCCACAGTTTACTCCTCCGGTCATAGCGTCGTAGTGCTTAGGCGAAGCCCTGCGCGGATCACATCACCATCACCGTCACCACGCCGTCGTGCTGACGAAACTCTCCCTCGATCCTCTGCTGGATCAAGAGTTCGAGGGACGTCATCGAGCTGAACATGTGCTGAACTCGGAGGTGTCGCACGTTCGGTACTAAATCAGTTGGATCGTGAAGACGTTCGACTACATCGTTGGATCGTGAAGAAGTTCGACTACATCGGTTGGATCGTGAACCGCGTTGATAAACACTTCCGCTTTCGGTCTACGAGGGTACGTGGACACACTCTCCACACTCTCCCCCTCTCGTTGCTATGCATCTCCTAGATAGATCTTGCGTGATCGTAGGAATTTTTTTGAAATTGCATGCTACATTCCCCAACAATAGCCTTGACCATGTTAACGTTATTTCACTTCGCCTCCCAGCTCCTGTCGCTCTCAAGCCTCAAACCCTAGCGTCGTCGATGGATTTCATCGGCGCTGGAGAAGAAGAGCTTCACTGCCTCGACTTCTTCGTCGACGTACCCACGCCGAACGCGGATTTCTTCACCTCCGCCGCCACCGTAGACGTCTTTCGTCGCCGAGTTAGGGCACGAAAGATCTGAACTGACAATTTCCATCGCCTCGTTGTCCAGTTTGTCAAGTTCATCACTGGGGTAATTAAATGCTTATTTACTGCCCCGCTTTGATCTTCACTCTACTCAAAAATCTTCAAGTGTTGTTTTTACCACTCTTTCAATTCTTCAGCACTTCCTTTTGGCCAGTCTTGTGTATTTCATCAATGTTAGGCTTAACAACTAGATTCGTCAATTGTGCAATTGCTTCAATCTATACAACTCTGGAACCTAAGTCAAGAACACTTGATGAAATTCTTCAAGACGACGAGGGTCAATTTCCCCAACTGGTTTATTTTGAAAAATCTCTAGGAACGCATGTGACTCTTCCCAATTTCCTCGCAACTATACTTTGTTCACAGGTACAATGTCTGCCGATGAATCTCTAGGTTCTCATCAACTTAATTCATTTGTAGCATTGCTTGAGGAAAACCTTCAAACATCTTCAGAGTCCTCACAAGTTCAAAATCCTCACTTAAAGAAAATGGCTGATGGAAAGAGGCCTTAGAAGGGTGGCAAAAGGAAAGAGGAACACACTACTTTTGAGATACCCGAGGATATTTACTCAGGGTACTATACACCTGAATAAAATGTACATGGTCCTGAAACTAAAGAGCAGCTCAAAACACGCATGCAAAAGATCAAACGCGGATGGCATATGAATGGAGGGCTTACAGATATATCACACCCAAATACATGAAGGAATTCGCTGTGAAGCCTCCATGCAGTAGGCCACCGCTTGCTGAAGGTCAACATGTTGATCCTACAAGTATCAGAAGGGGTGAAGAATTCCCCAAGGAATGGGCAAGGCATCAGGCCAAGTTGGCAAAACAAGACAAGAAAGCCGTCGAAGAATTCAACAGGGCTACAAAAGCTTCAGATGAAGTTGGTGCAAGTGGCAGTGGCAGCGGAAGTGCTCCTAAGAAGGCGATGCAGAAGAAGCCTGCAAACAAGCCAAAGCCCTCAGTGGACCAGCCGACAGCATCAAAGGCTTCAGCACCTAAAATTTCAAAATCTTTAGTGCCTCCTCCTGCTTCAAGTTCATCAATGGTAGTAGCTAGAGCTTCAACACCGGTCGTGCTCGCATCTTGCCAGCGCACCAAGGGCTTTTCAAAAGCCTCAATTGCCGCATCAAGTGCCTCAGCTAGTGGGCAACCATCTTCTTCAACGCCCAAGCTGAAACAAAAGGTCACTTCTGGTCATGGAACTAGGCCAAGTCCCAAGAGCAAGGCCATGGTGCCTCAGATTGACGAACACGGGCTTGCAGATGAAGATGAGCTCGCCGAGTTCCTTAGAAGGAAGCAAGAGCAAGCTGCAATTGCCAAGAATTCTTCAGTTCCAATGATGTTGGATCCCAAGCTGCTCCTGGACTTCATTGACATCTGGTGTACCAACCCAGAAACTCCTTTTGACGATCTCAACTTGACACCTGGCCCAAGCCATATGCTCTCTTCATTCATCTTGACTAAGAAGCACAAGATTGCACAGGCAAAGCCGGTGAAGAAATAGCAAATCTAGAAGGAGAAGAAATTGAGGAAGAAGATGGTGTCTATATCCCCTCGACAGCTTGTGACATTACAATCCGAAAAGCCGCCAAGTTTGGCATGGTACCACCATCTAGTTTCCTCAGCTCCACCCCCTACTACACAGATCAGTGAGACTGCGCGTTCAACTCAACAAGAGATTGCCAGGGCAACTGAGAAGTTGCGCCTAAAGAAATTCCCAGGCGACTACAAAAGTCGTGCCTGAAGAACCTGCCAGGGTGACTGCATCAGTCACGCCTGATGAAAATGCACCAACCAGTTCCTCAGTAGTAGCACCAACAATGACTTCATCTTTGAAGCTCATCACCCTTCCTTCTGCATCAGAAGTGAAGAAGACCAAGGCTGCTGAGAGAGAAGCAAAGAAGAGAAAGGCGTCAGCTCCACCTGCTCCTGAATCTATGAAGAAATTAAAGATGACCCCAATGTCTTTAGATATTCCAATTGATGTTATGCCACTTTCATCAGCGCCCCCTACTCGTAATCTTGAAAATCTTTAAATGGTTCATATGGGGTGAAATATCAAATTCCTCAAGCTGATGATGAAGAAGATACCCATTCTGTTGTTACCACAAAGCAAATGGATGAAGAGATTGAGGTTGATGCTGATGTATCAATGCCTCAAGATACTGCACAAGGTCCTCAGCGAACTTCGCTAAGTGAAGAAAATGAAGAGGAAGTGGATATTGACGGTGCTACAACACCTGCTCTTTGTGATGAATTTTGGGAAGCAGCTCACCCAAATTCACCCGTCACCACTCCCCTCACTCTAGAGCCTCAGTCGCCTGGACACACTGAAGAAATTCACACCGGCTCTGAAGAAAGGCAACCATCACTGCAAAGCATCCCTGGAAAAAATTCCAGCTACAACAGCTGATGAAACTGCTCAAGATGACCCAATTGTTGATGTCATCAATACAACTCCACCGCACGTAGATTCCATCCCCTCAGCAGACACAGATACAGTTCCAACAACCACTGCTAAGGAAGTTGCAACATCTCTTGCAATCACAAACCCAAATGATTCAACTGGCTCTCCGAGACCTATCTTCGACGTAATTACAAAGAGACAAAATCTTCAACCCGTCCCTGTAATGCCCAAGATTGGCAAAGGACTCAGACGGCCAAAGTTTGATAGTGCCAAATTCTTTGAAGAAGAGAATTTCTTCATTGGCGAGTCACCCTATGATTCTGCCAAACTCCGGCGTCTGAGGTTCTAGAAAAGAACGCAGATGAATTTCTATGCTTCACTCCTATTCAACAAGAAGAAAGTATTCCAGCACCGCCATATTCCTCATATGGATATGGAGTCAATTCCCTACTTCCGGACAGTTCTGGCTGTTCTTCATGATGCAGGTCTACCCAATTTTTGCACTAACGTCTGTGATTGCAATGAAGAACTAATTCTTCAATTCTATTCAACTATACACTTCTCTGGCAACACAGACGACACTGCTACTTGGGCTCTGGACTAGATGAGTGAAGACACTCACTATAAGATTGACGAACTTCTTCGCGCTCTGCCAGTTGATCCACCCCAAGAAGAAGCATATATGAAGAACCTGAGCTGCCCAACCATCTGATGCAAGTGCTAATGAAGCCAATGCCTGAAGGAAATGCTCCACGGACAACCTTCCTAGTGAAGGATTTACCCTATGTGCCGAAGACAGTCTTCCGCATTTTGGCCAAGACCCTCAGTTCGATCAAAGATCACAACTCAGATACCGAAGAAGTTGTGGGAGTTATGAAGAACCTGTTGTTCCACATCATTCATGGAACTCCCATCAACATTCATGATTTCTTCCTGAGGACTTTGGTCACTGTGGCACAGTCATCTTTTGAATTGAAGCCGTATGCACCATGGATTATGAGATTCATCATATCCTGGTCTTCCATTCACTATAAGGCTGATCGTCAAAATCACTTGAACTATTTGCCTAAAGTTGAGATTCTTCAAAGCACTCTGTCCTCAGTACCTGGTAAAGGCAAGACCGTCCTTGATGAAGGAATTCGTCCCCTTGATGGACAATTCCGTCAACCTATCTCCAGCTCAACTGTTGATGAAACTGCCAGCCAGTACACTGCTACAAAAACTTCAAGACCAACTCCTTCATCTGAAGCTCCTCACATGATAACTGGTCGTGAGCTTCTCATAAGTCTACATTAGAAAGTTGATAAGCATCACCACTGGGTTAAGCATTAGTTTTCTGCTATTCAAGCCAACATGAATGTGACGCATAACATAGTGCACAAAAACCGCTACTATCTTCATGAGATCTTTGACAAATCGTGGGCCATACTCTCGCACCTCAAATCCGATGACGAACTTGCTGCTATGGAATTTCAAATGAACTTTGACTAGGCTGAACCGCCAACGAAGAAGTTCAAGAAAACTCAAGTTCCTCCTCTCATGTCGAGCTGAGAGTCTTCATCACACACCACTGATGAACATGAAGTTGTTGAAGACACTGCTGGTGGTCCTTCTGCACCACGCAACCCCAACAATGTTGGCGCTCCTCAACCTCTTCATGATGTTTTTCTTCAGGAGCGCTAGACCTCAGAGTCCTGACCTTTTGGTCATTTGATGACAAAGGGGCAGAAGTCTGAGTTAGTCTTCAAGCGGGTCGGTATATATGGGTTGTTTTTGCTTAAGTTGCAACTCTTGGACTTATTTGGATTCGCTCTTTGATGAGTTTTAACTTAATAATTGTTGGTCGTCTGACTCTTTTGCTACTCTTAATACGCATGCCCTGACCTTAAATATATCTGCTCATGCATGCACAATTTCGTCAGACACCAATTTTCATCATGCACTCATATTCTTCAAATATCTTATGATCATGCATGATTTGGATTTCAAGATATAGGGGGAGATCTCCACAATTCCAACCTGCCATGTGCATTTGCAATCCAAAGCAAATTCCTTATATGCACATTTTCAGGGGGAGTTCCTCAATATCTTGTAACCAATTTCTTCAAACTCTGTACTTACACTTCAAATATTTTTACTCCCGTTGAAAGCCTTAGTGGTTTTGGAGTATTGAAGACAAATAGGTTCAGGAACTAATGTGTTTGTGAGTATATACATGAGATAGAGTCCCTGAAGATTGTTTAACACATGGAAGACGACCCCTAAAAATGGATTTCTTCAAGTGAAGAATTTGGTGATGAAATTGGTATGACCTTTGAAGAAATTGATATGAAGACTTTGAAGCTTGAAGACTTTGTTTTTCATAGTTTCTTTTCTTCTTCTTTAGTTGTAGGAAAAATGGTACTGTTAAAGGGGGTCTAGGTGAAACATATTTCACATTTCCAAAGTGATGCTCAAACTTACTCAAACCCATACACAAAAGCCACTTCAAGTGAAGTCTTTGGAAATCTCCAGTACAGTTGACGCATTTGCTAGCGACAGCGACAAAGTTCATTTGGTCGCTAACGAATTTGGTCACACTAAGGAGTTAGGAGTTCGCTAGTGTGATCTGCCTAAAAGTGAGGAAATTGAGTGCCACGGCGAATTTGAGAGCTCAAATTCCGACCGTTGCTGCGACGCATGCCAACTGTCGAGTGAATCCTTATCCTGACAACGGTCGAATTAGAGAAGGGCATTTATGACAATTCATGTCGGGTTGCCCCCGGCTATAAACAGTCGCCCCCACAACCACTTGTTGACTGGATGCTCTTAGAGAACTTGACACTTGTCATTTGAGAGCAACCTGTCCTCTGACGACTTTGAGAGAATCCTAAGTGAGGAAAAACCCAGAGCCAAAGTGATTGAGCATCAGTGAAGAGATTGATCCATGTGATCCGACGCCTGTTACCTTTGAAAATTGTCATTCTTCTAGACGGTTAGGCGTCAAGTTCTGAGTACACCAAGAGTCATTGTAGTGTGCTGGTGAACAAGTCTGTGAAGGTTTTGAAAGTCTACGTTGAAGACTTACCACGAGTGATGGGGCGAGGACTAAGTGACCTTAGCTTAAGAGGAATACGATGAGGACTGTGTGTCCTCTGAGTTGCGACTCAATCGCCTCAACCAGACATACAATTGATGCAGCAACTGAAACTGGTCTACCAAATTGCATTGTCTTCACCGAGCCTACCTGGTTTCAAATTCCTCAACTCTCTCTTACATTATTCTGTTGCTGAAGAATTTGTGATCTATGCTCTGACGAATTTGAACTGAAGAATTTCATCATGCTATCTTTCATTTCCTCAGTTCATATTCTTCATGCTTGTATGATTGTATGATTGCATGTTCTTCACTCTTACGCATCCTGGTTACATGTACTCTGATTCTCTGATGACTTACTCTCCCTTACGTATCCTGATTACATGTACTCTAATTCTATGATGACTCAGTTCATATTCTTCATGCTTGTATGATTGTATGATTACATGTTCTTCACTCTTACGTATCCTGATTACATGTACTCTGATTCTACGATGACTTAGTCTCCCTTGCGTTTCTATTTTCTTCACTCTGATCTTCGTTAAATTCTTCAGAGTTTGACGAATTTATAAAAATCTCCCATTCACCCCCCCCCCTCTAGGAGATAACCCGCGCTTTCACATACACACGATTTCATAGTAGATCAACCTGTAACTTGTACTATCAATACAATCAAGTAGGGCGTAGCGTATTATCTCTTCTAGAGAGCCTGAACCTAGGTAAATCCTTTTATCTCCTGTTAGCATCACACCAAGGCTAACAACTCGGGACTCTCTACTCGAGATCTGCTGGATTTGAGTCCATCACCCACGTAAGCATGGACTTATAAATGGAAAAGTATTGTTTTCAACCGGCTGATTTCATTGGGACATCAGCCGCGTCGCGAGCCATCCGATCCAGCTGGATCATGCGACGCTGATCTCTCTCGCGCCCCTCACCTCAAACTGGCTCGTCAAGCTTTCCTGGGCCCCGCACACGGTCAACCTTGTCCCTCTATCCTTCCGTGCGAGCCCGTGGGCAGTTCCTTTTCTTCCCATATCCCCATCTTCATCTGTAAGCTCTGGTTAGCCTCGCTTTTCTCCACCATTACCGACTGCCTGAAGCCTTCGCAGCTCAACTCAGCGACGCAAAATCCGGCGGCCGTGCTGCGATGCAGCACATCAGCGTTGTGCAGCAGCAGCCCATGATGCTGCAGAGAGGCTCCGGTGCTGCGACGAGGACCCGTCGATGACCGCCAGTGCTGCAATGTGCACACTCGCGGTCACTGCAAGCTAGACGAGGCGCGACGCTGCAGGTCATCGGTGCTGTCGTGTAGCACTTGCCGGTGCTGCAATGACTGTCGGCTGCATCCGTCGTCGTCGTCACTGCTGCAGAAGTGGGGGGCGTCCTCATGGCGATGGCTGCGCAAATCAACAGGGGGGCCGCGAGCTGCAATGGAGCTTTGCTAGTAGTCGTCAGTGTTGCAACAGAGCTTCGCCGGAGTTGCATTGAAGCTTCGCCGGAGCAGTCGGTGGTGCATTGGAGCTCCTCTGGGGCTGCAATGGAGCTTCGCCGTAGTTGCATTGGAACTTCGCCGAAGCCGTCTATGATGCGTTGGAGCTCCGCCTGGGGCTACAGTGGAGCTTCGTCGGACGCCTCGGTACTGCCATGAGCGTCAGCTCAACTCAGCGACGCAAAATCCGGCGGCTGTGCTGCGATGCAGCACATCGGCGTTGTGCAGCAGCAGCCCATGATGCTGCAGAGAGGCTCCGGTGCTGCGACGAGGACCCGTCGATGACCGCCAGTCCTGCGATGTGCACACTCGCGGTCACTGCAAGCTAGACGGGGCGCGACGCTGCAGGTCATCGGTGCTGTCGTGTAGCACTTGCCGATGCTGCAATGACTGTCGGCTGCATCCGTCGTCGTCGTCACTGCTGCAGAAGTGGGGGGCGTCCTCATGGCGATGGCTGCGCAAATCAACAGGGGGGCCGCGAGCTGCAATGGAGCTTTGCTAGTAGTCGTCAGTGTTGCAACAGAGCTTCGCCGGAGTTGCATTGAAGCTTCGCCGGAGCAGTCGGTGGTGCATTGGAGCTCCTCTGGGGCTGCAATGGAGCTTCGCCGTAGTTGCATTGGAGCTTCGCCGAAGCTGTCTATGATGCGTTGGAGCTCCGCCTGGGGCTACAGTGGAGCTTCGTCGGACGCCTCGGTACTGCCATGAGCGTCGGCGCCCCAGTGCTGCATGCCGTGGCCGGCAACGTCGACAACTGTTGAATACGGCGGCGAACGTGGAGCAGAACCAGTGCTACGATGGAGCATTATGGGGGGTCGCCTCTGCTGCAACGGAGCATCGCAGGTGCCGCCGGTGGCGGTGTGGTTGTCGGTGCTATGATGCAGAATCACGGGGGACATGGAGGTGGTGCGATGGAGATACAAGGTTGGGAGGGGGCTGTCGTCGTGGATATCCAGCGAGAGTAGCAAGACGGGCTGCGAGCTTATGGATCAAACGGCTCGTGTGCCTTAATCGGACGGCTCCTTGGGCAAATGATATTATGTAAATATCATCCTGTTGATTTGTAGCATCGGCCCTTATAAATAGGACAGGTGGCGGTGGATGGATAGCTGACGCACGGGCCCAAAGCAGACACCGAGCCGATGCACCGCGCGCCCGTCTAATGTCCGTGTGGACACAAATCAGCCCAAATTTGAGACGAAAATGCGACACATGGCTGACAAAATAGGATTTGCCTTTGCGACGACGCGTTGGGCCATAATTTCTGGCATCATGAACCCAAACGGACACAACCGGACCATATGGGTTGTCCGGTTGAAGTTGCCCTAACGAACACATCCCCACGCCTTTCCATGGCAAGATCGATAGCTCCGGGATCGGGATGGTGCTTGGATCCCGCCGATCGGGAGGCCCGCTCACGCAGCTGGGTATGAATCATGCATGTGGAATCCTCAAAAAAAAAAGAATCATGCATGTCGCGATTGGCAGTTTAGGCTCAAAAGTCAAAAAGAGCCACGATGTGCTCTGCTCGCAAGAACACCGCCATAACTGCACATAAACCTGGCAATGGTTTGGACTGAAACTACAGTTTCAGTCAGTTTTCCTATTGGACAGCCTTTGGATTGGATGAAATAGGCTAAACCCCAAAGATAGTTTAGTTTGGTCTGGGCTCTACCTATTGTTGGATTGGTTCGGTTTAGTCTGGACAGACACTGATCGGTCTCGAACGGTTTTAATCCATAGACGGAAACCAAATCCTAGAACCAGTCCGGCAGCGCGTTGTAGCAAAACAGCACGTACATGGACGGAAGCATCCCTGGATGCGTGCGTGATGTGCATGTCCACCAGGCGGAAGCAGCAGCATCAAGTGCATGCTGACGACTGACCTGCAGCGCTACGGTCAAGCCTACTCGTCGCAGCGGCGCACGAAGGCCTAGCGCATCGCCGATGCCCAGCTTCAGTGCGACCACGACGACAATGTCCATGGCGGCCTGGCACGACACGACATGGCCCTACGGCGTGCCGTGCCGTGCTTCGATGCTCCAACGATCGAGGTGCTCGTACCAGCCCGGCGTGCCTCCATGTGCCCCTCACACGCGGACCCTCCGCTGCCGCGGCCGCAGGGCCGTACGCCGCGGATTACTGTAGCTGTCGCCACGCCGGCCGGTACGGGCCGCCTAGCTAGCCCACGATCTATGTGCACATGTGCATGTGTCCATAGTTTGAAATTTGGACTCACCATGTTTGGGGAATGGATTGGTTGGGTTTGACTTCAAAACACAAACAATTTGGTTTGGTTTGGATTCTAGCACTAATAGTTTGGATTGGTTTGGTTAGGCTGGCGGACTTGTACATGTATGGGCTGGTTTGGATTTGGTTTGGATCACAAACTATTCCCAGGTTTAACTGCACAGCATGTGTTTTCTGAAGTCAATATATCCGAAGAACCAGTGCAGTCTGGAGTTTCGACGGTCGCTGCTTGGCATCTTCATGGCTCTGCCCTTGTGTGGGCCGTGGCTGCCTGCCATCAAACTCTCGGCTCCAGACGCCGTGAAACTAACCATGTGGATGACAATTTAACAGGTCTAGCGCGAGTCAAGACTCGTTTAGTCGACGGATCAGACTCGGATCATCTACTTACTAGCCAAGTCAAGAAGCTTGGTTCCCCTTACCAACGACCCATGCACCTAACGACAGCTTAACAAGACACGCGGACTTGCTCGCCTTGTTGACTCATTCCAATCCCAACAGCCAGCAATAACACTGCTCGTCAGGCAACATGATGGCCTCGAACACATGCTGCTTCGCAAATGACAGTCATAAGGCTGTTCAAACACATGGCATCTCATGGACCATGGACGCGCCATAACACTTGACAACAATCTGACTGACAGTCCGCCGCGTCTGTCCGAGCCCCACAAACATTAACAAGCCTTGATCACACTCTGCCGCTAGATTTCAAGTCCATACAAAGTCCGTTTGGACGTTTGGTAGACTTTTGAGAAGCAGGTGGTGCATGGCGGAGGAGGTCAACAAGACGTGTCAGTTAATGACTTATCAATCCTCTGAATTCAGACTCACCGCCGGGAACTCGTCTCTCGACGATTAAAAACTTGATGGAATCCCTCCCTCCCACGCTCTTGAACTGGTGCTGCTTGCAATCTAATCCTATTGATATCTTCACAGGAGAATAATGGTCATGGTGCAAGATGAATTGATTATGAAGCGATACCTGCCATGATAAGCAATATCACAAACTGAAGGACCTATCAGCTAACATACTTATATGTTGGACAGGAAGGGGCCATGACAGCTGACATTGTTCTTCATGTCGCTCCTAACAAACAAACTGACAGGAGGTACATAACGACTGGATCAGTACAAACTGAATGCTAGGTTGACATGTCTAAATTTTGTATTCATGGACATCAGCACCGTTCGTGTGTCTTCATTTATGTTATTAGACTTTTCGACACCCTTTCTCCATGTTGATATCCAAACTTGAGATTCTTGATGAGACACGTCTCAACTCCCTAATTCAATAACTAATCAAATGATTGCCCCTGGATGTCCAAACTTGAGATTCTTGATGAGACACGTCTCAACTCCCTAATTCGATAACTAATCAAATGACTGCCCCTAGATGCCCATGTGCAAGACTAATAAATCAGTTAAATGGAATAAAAATTTCCGATCCCCAAGAGCTTTTGTGCAAAGAAAAAGGGTGAGAGCCACACATGTATCCTCCTTTCGAAACACATGCACGCCACTACAATGCATGCTGGACTCGGTTTGTTCAGTGCAAAGCAAATAATCATAGTGATTTGGATAAAGATGATTCTCGTTGGATGACAAATGGACTCCATATGGGTGTTCAAACAATCAATGGACAGGCAATATTATATAACTAATCACGTTTGATGTCCCGCCAGCCACGGGGATATGAGTGGAGCAAGGGTGAGTCTGCATGTCAGCCACACAGACATATACTAAAGACAAATTCACATTCAGGACAAGAATGTACGGTACGCTGCCACCCTGGATCTAACTATACCTTATAAGTTCTTACCAGCAGCCATTAACGAACTACCTGAATTATCTCTCGGCACCACAGTATAGGCTAGAGTAATTGGTGCAGGACTGGGTACCCCCTCTTGGAATTTGACATCAAAAGCCACAGACTGGTAAAGACAAACTTCATCTTCTTTGCAGTAGTAAACCTGCAAATCGGAATACAAAATGCTCACAATATGATCTTAGAAAAGAATTCCTTTAGTTCGGCTATGTGCTTGCACCAGAAGTACAACCCATGTCACAAAAGTGCAACACCAGGGTACCTCCATTGAATAAAAATGAGCACCAGGTCACATGATCTAAAGATATCAATGATGCAAAAGGAATTCTTGTGTCCTAAATCAGTGACGTATCCACATAGATTCGAGATGATTCTATTCATGTGGCCTGTATTGGACCATCTTTATAGAAAATATAGTGTGCTGCTGTAGTGTTTGCTAGAAGACCATGCGGTACTATCACTGAGTGGAAAAGAGCAGTGTGATGTTCACCGATGATCCAAGAAATTAAACATAACTGTTGCTTGAAGGTTTAATATATCTCTACCTTGCAGTTGATCCTTCCTGTTGATGATGATGATGATGTTCTTTTGAACTTGAGTGACGCCTGCCCATCTGAGTTTAGAGATCCATTCACTGGCTCGATCTCAATTGCATTAGCTGGTTCTGTTTCCACATCAAATTTGCTGCGAGCTTCCTGATTCTCAGAGGTAAAAAAAAGAAAGAAGATTTAGTCTACTGAAAACAAGCAAATTTATCATCTGAAGCAGCTCATGTTGACAGAGCTGTTTCAAGAAATGTTTACTAGAACACTGAACTGACATTTAACCCAATTATACTTCATGATAGTAATCGCATGTAGCATATTAGATCTGATTAACTGTTATCCCTGTTCATATCTTACTGTCCTAGACTTCATACATGAATCAGGTACCTTCATCCGTTTTGGAAAAAAAAAAGGTACCTTCAGGTTTCCAGTCCAGCTAAGCTGTATGAACATATCGCACAAGCCTTTTAACAAGACAATTTCTTTGAAAACAGAAGTGCTTGTACAGAATATGGAGGTTGCAAGCATGAACCTTAAAGCATCAAGACAAAACAAACATGTTGTAGGCAGTACGGAGATGAGATGCTGTCACACAATCAAATGAAGAATGCTGCTAATTTTGAATTTGTACCACACTATAATGTGTACAGTTTCACAAAACTCTACATTTGTTGTATAAACTATCACAGAACTCCACACTAAGATAGCTTCACGAAATTCCACATTTAGGGAGGCAGGGTATCACAAAATTCCACATTTTAGATTTTAACAGCGGTCTGACAGGTGCCCACCTGCAAAACTCTTATAAATAGCAAACGACCTTCAGCAACTATAAATGACCATCATGCACCATCTACGAGAGACTATGATGCAAAAGATAAAATCCTGAGAAGATTTGGACCTTCGAGAAATGGTAACCATCAGGAACTGAGATTGCAAGAGACACATATCCTTCCATTGAGGAACCACCATCAACGTTAATAACATTTGTGTCTGCTGATAACCGTCGTCTTAGGCGTCTCAATGCCTTCGGTTTTGGTGATGGCGCCTGCACTCCAGTCAAATCTAGTGTGCGCACCTCAGCACCTCTCTCATTCAAAACTATAGATCTGATTGCACTGTTGTTTGTATCTGCTACAAGAAATCTTCCTACAAGATATGAGAAACACAAGCATTACCCTCAGTTAACCTAAAAGAGAAATAATATAGGGAATAAGATTATATTTGTAACACTTGTATTTAACAACTTAACATAGAAAATAAAATAAAGTATTACCTTCTCCAACTTCAACAAGTCCTGCTGGCTCAGATAGCTGCATCAGCCAATTCAAAACATTTGTGTCATAAAGCGCTTCCTAGACAATATTTCTTTTCACAGATAGTAACATAAAGAATACTCCATCAACCTATGGTTAAACTAGTATAGAATGCTGATTATGGTGGTATTTTTAATTAATAAGCATCGCATATCAAAGTAAATGCAGACAATAGAGATTGGTCGAGTGATCCCTCACTTGAGCTGACAAGGCATCACCATCCTTGTATCCTGCACGTCCAGTACCAGCAATCGTTGTAACTTTTTTTGTGACAGGATCTAACTTTTTTATCTGCAGTTTCAGAAGAGAACATGAAAAAAATAGTGTATCTTGCAGCAAAACAATAGTGGTTGAAAGAGGCAAAAGAATCAGGGCATATTGTGTGCAGTAGGCACAAGAGGTGTAATAGTGCACTAGAGGCACAATTTTCATATCCAAATTCGCCCACACACCCGAGTGAATAGTAGCAAATTCAAATTTAGTGTGAATAATAGCTTTTGGTACTATTAAGTACTCGCAACAGGATTCATATTTTTGTTTCTCGTTGAGTGTGTGGATTGAATTTATATTTAGAATTTTGTGGATGGATGCTCTTTGTATCGATGTTGTCCATTTTCTTTTTCAATTTATGACCAGAGCTAATTTAGCCTCCAGTACAATAGTACATCCAGCGACATGCAAAGTTCGTGAAGGATTAGGCATATGTCCATCTATTTTCATGGAGTACATACTAAGACCAATCTATTTCCAATTATGTACCCCATGAAAAAGCCTGTGTATTTTTATAGAACCAACCTGTGTAGTTTGCTGCTATGAAGTTTTACTCACGCATTCTGTTTCCTCTATGCTTTTGGGGGGCATATTGCTTGTGCTAAGGGGCAACCCATGTCCAGTCACATGCTGGTAGATGATTAGGCATAATTACTCTGCATGGCATCTAACTGAGATCCAGATTGCACCAACTAATTGAGTTCTATGAGCAAACCGAGCAATTGACAAGTCCTGTGGTTACTTATTTGATGGGAAAAACCTGAGTTATGTTCCCTTGGGAGGCGTCCCTTAATGAGTAAAGCTGTAGACAACATTCAGGTTTGCAATCACTCATTTATTAATCAACTGACGGAAAAGCTAACTGGCGACCGTTTGCTGGGAGAGCATGGCATTTCATACGTTTTTCCTGGCAGTTTTAGTTGTATCGGGGGTGGCAGTTTCTTTCAGAACAACACGGCATTTTCTGGGAGGATGGCAGTTTTGAGCCTTCATTCCAGAAAATGACATGCTCTTCTGAAGAAACTGACACCCCCTGACAAACTAAAACTGCCATCAAAACGTTCGCAAATGCCACCCCCTCCCAGCGAACGGTCGCAGATAAGAGGGTCCTTAAACAACTGGATCTGGTATTTGGTAAAGAAGACTCTACTTTAGTCATGGCTCTATGAAGCATTCTAGCACACTACTAAAAAAGAAATAAATCCATTCTAGATCGTCGAAGGTGGGCGGCGCGCAACCTCCTCTCCGGCATGGGGGTGCATGAAGGCCGGATCTGGCTGGTCATGGTCGGATCCGGCACGGGCGTGGCAGGGTGCGTCCTCGCCGGTGGTCGGCGGCTGCAGGCCACTGGTCGGCTGCGCGGACCATGCTGATGGATGTTGGCTGGCGGTGGGTGAGTTCGAGGGCCAGCTCGGCCAGCGGTGATGCCCCGGCGGCGCTGCGGTCCTCTCCTTCGCCTTCTGTCTATGGCGGCGATCGAGGTCAGCTCCCCTCCAAACCATCTGAGCGGGCCGTGGCCGGAGGGCTGGACTTCTCCCAGGTGTTGATCGCCACCGAGGGCTGTGGATTCATTGCGGGCCACGGATTCACCCCCTCCTCCCTTCTGGTGGCTGAGTGTCACCGGGGTGCTCAGGCCCAGGTGGGGCAGGGTGGGGGTGGCGGTATTCAGATCTGACTGTGCTCGAGTGGGCATGGGTCTGGGGCTCTCCAGGGGTGGGAAAGGTGGTGCCTATCCGCCCGTTCCTTTGGTGATCGGTGGCCACAGGCCTGGTGCAGGGGCGGGTTCGGAGCCATGGACGCCAGGGCAGCGGCCCTGGATGGCAGGCTTCACGGTTGGCTCTCCAGCAAGCAACGCTGAGGCAGGTGTTGGCGGCGAGCTTCGGTCATGTGGGTGGCGAGGTGTACGGTGTGGTCATGGAGAAGTTGTCGCTGGCAGTGGCAGCATGGCCCTGATCTAGATCTGGAGTTCTCAACACGTCGGGTGCCCCCGCATCGGGGTGGGTCTTTAGCCTTTTCCCGGTGTGGTGGGCAGGGGCATTGTCAAGCAAAAGCTTTGTGCCTTGGCGTCCACGGTGGCAATGCCTGCACGTGTCGTGTTCCTCTTGGGGAACCGCCTTGGTCCCTTCCCTCGACACTCAGGGTGAAAACTTTGTCCGCTTCGGCAGACGCGGCAGCGGCGCGTGGCATCGGTACCTTCTTGGAGGCGTCGTCATTGGGTGTGGGTGGTTATCGGTTGTGTCGGCATTACTCCTGTGCCTCTACAGGACAGCACTCTGGCAGTGTCTGGTTGTGCACTCTTGTGCTGTTTTTGCGTCTTCGTGTGGTGTGTCGTGTTTTCTTTTCTGATCAGCTTCCGAGGGCTTCCTCAGCACCATGTATCATTTGGCCCTGTGCTTTATATATAAAGCGGGGCGAAAGCCTGATCCGAGTAGATCCATTTGCACAAAGGCAGCCAAGAACAATTTACAGCTGGCTCCTTGTGGTGGCAAAAGTTTCCGATTAGCGCTGAGTCGTGGGTCAAATAAAACTATATACACTTAAACTTTCCACAATATTATAAATATGTATTTAGTGATCAGAACTGGTCAGAGTTTCTGAGAATCCTCCAAATCTCAACTGTGATTATGCGAATTTTGTTTCTTGGATGCAAATTCACATGATAGTGTCAGAAGATGGTTGATTACCTTGTGATTATAAGAATCTGCAACATATATTTGATTATCGCTAGCATAGACAACACCCAGTGGATGCTGGAGTAGCACATCCCAACCAGTCCCGTCATGATCGCCAAACTGAACAGGAGGGAACATAATTACCTCTTAATAGGATAAATTTAGAAAATTATATACATCTTTTGGTACTTACCCTAAACAAATTATCTGGAAAATTTGGATCTCCCCCAGCAAGCCATCTTGACCCCCCTGACTTCAAATTAACAGCTCGAATGGAACTGCTTTCACTATCAGCAACAAATAACTCCCGCAATTCTGCGTGGGTAACTCCATACAAATCAGGGATCTGTGGCCTCAGATAAAAAGTAGTAATATGATAATCACACAAAATATACCAGGATCCAATGAAATCCCAGATGGCTGCGCAAACGATGTGTTGGTGGGGCTGCAACATGAAACAACTAATTAAGAAATCGTAGTGTGTACATCAAAGGACCAAAACACTGCAGCAGCCAGATGGGAAACTTCTAATTATCAGTGTGAATAGGCCCAAGTTGGTAATGTAGTTAAGTAAATCAACAATGCATATGGAAACCTTGTTATTAGTTGTCACCCAGCATAGATGCGAACCCAAGGTAGCACAACATAGGGTAAAAGGTTTCAAACCAAAGAATAGTTATACACTGATACAAAGCACGACTATAACCTGAAAGGTTGTTCAGTTCTAACACTCATTGAAATTACAGAAACCATCAACACAAGGCTGCAAGTTATTGTCTACAAACATGTCAAGTGCACAATGAGTTCCTGACTTCCTAAGGAGACACAATAGAAAAAAGCTGCCAATACTCATTCATCTAATAGTCATATGGATCCATTTATCATGTAATCTACCAGTGAGACATAATTAAATAAATTGTTAGAAACAATCAGATAGCAGCAGTCATTGTTAAATAACCACAGCTACAAATTACATGCTTTGGCACTGTACGCCCATAGAGACGCCAGCTTACAAACTACTTTCCTGGCTGAAAGGGAAATACGATTACCTTGAACCATTCAGATTTTTTTCGGAGCCATTACCACTGAAAACTTCAGTTACACCATCAAGGGTGTTGTGTTTCCAGATTTGATGTTGTCCCGCCATCGCAATGTACACGGTCTCCTCCAAGGGAGCATAGCAGACATCCCATGGTGAATTTAGAACCTAGAATAACACTACCAAATCAGGCTAACTGCCTTCTACAAACATCAAGTTTGATAATTAACTTCCCTAAATAGTGTTAAGCTAATCAATAAAATGCCCCACAGATGAAATAATGCTAAATTATATGACCGCCCATTTTTTTGAAATTGTGGAGTTATATTTTCTCAAACTATCCATAATATAAGCATCAGGTCATCAGGCTTTACATCACCCCATCAATCAACACTTTTAATAGAATGTCTTCAGATGATCTGATAATGTATGCATGTGTATTCTAACACTTAAAATAACTGCAATGCGGATGGTTCTCAACACATGTCATCATCATGTTGGAAATGGATCGCCCGATTGTGCACATTGGCAATGACCAACATTTATCAGTTCATATTCGAGGTGCAGGTATCTTAAAACAAAAAGGTAGCTGTAAGATGGTAGGCACCATTTTCACCTAATGCTCTACTCTATGATGTATGCTCTTTGCGGATGATGTGGTGCTAGTTGACGATAGTCGGACGGGGGTAAATAGGATGTTAGAGTTATGGAGACAAACCTTGGAATCGAAAGGGTTTAGGCTTAGTAGAACTAAAACCGAGTACATGATGTGCGGTTTCAGTACTACTAGGTGTGAGGAGGAGAAGGTTAGCCTTGATGGGCAGGTGGTGCCTCAGAAGGACACCTTTCGATATTTGGGAAACCTTGGAATCGAAAGGGTTTAGGCTTAGTAGAACTAAAACCGAGTGCATGATGTGCGGTTTCAGTACTACTAGGTGTGAGGAGGAGGAGGTTAGCCTTCATGGGCAGGTGGTGCCTCAGAAGGACACCTTTCGATATTTGGGGTCAATGCTGCAAGAGGATGGGGGTATTGATGAAGATGTGAACCATCAAATCAAAGCCGGATGGATGAAGTGGCGCCAAGCTTCTGGCATTCTCTGTGATAAGAGAGTGCCACAAAAGCTAAAAGGCAAGTTCTACATGACGGCGGTTCGACCCGCAATGTTGTATGGCGCTGAGTGTTGGCCGACTAAAAGGCGACATGTTCAACAGTTAGGTGTGGCGGAGATGCGTATGTTGAGGTGGATGTGTGGTCACACGAGGAAGGATCGAGTCCGGAATGATGATATACGAGATAGAGTTGGGGTAGCACCAATTGAAGAGAAGCTTGTCCAACATCGTCTGAGATGGTTTGGGCATATTCAGCGCAGGCCTCCAGAAGCTCCAGTGCATAGCGGACGGCTAAAGTGTGCGGAGAATGTCAAGAGAGGTCGGGGTAGACCGAATTTGACATGGGAGGAGTCCGTTAAGAGACCTGAAGGATTGGAGTATCACCAAAGAACTAGCTATGGACAGGGGTGCGTGGAAGCTTGCTATCCATGTGCCAGAGCCATGAGTTGGTTGCGAGATCTTATGGGTTTCACCTCTAGCCAACCCCAACTTGTTTGGGACTAAAGGCTTTGTTGTTGTTGTTGTTGTTGCTCTACTCTATGCATGAACAAACACAAACACATCAAATATCAAAATTCAGGGTGTGACAGGATAGGGAACTGTTTAATTTTTGCCGCAGAATAGTGTTTTCTGGATAATCTGGAGCATAATGGGTGGATAGGATAGGAGACTCTAGATTTTATCTTTAACATAGATCTCAGGACTGCGGTAATATAGGTGCATAACACTACAATCAATCCCAGTCTACGAAGCTGGACCTTAGACGACAGTCAAGATGAGCTATTGACAAGCAGCTAGCACCCAAGAGCAGAAAAGAACACACCAGCCGCCAGGGTATGACAGATATTTGTTGTTAACTATCTCTGCTTCAGCTCATGTGCCGATAAGGATTAGAATTGAGCAGTATAATCGCTCTGGTCTGAGCATAGGAGTCAACCAAGTGATCAACGTTCTGTTTGACTACAGAAACTGCAAGTGGAAGCGTGCAACTAGTATAATCAAGGTGAACAGAACAGAAATGGCAGCAGTAAAAATATGTGTCATTGCAGTTGCATGCAAAATAATCCATATTCAGTTTCATGATTCCAATAAAAATACATGTTAAAAAGAACGTGGAAGCATGCCTGATTAGTTCCTCGGCCTCCTCCTTCATAGTCGGAACCTTTAGTCCCATTTCCAGCTAGTGTTCTGACAGTCTCATTAACAAAATCAACCTCTCTGGATAAGGATAAAAAGGCATTCATGTCAATAAAAGCAATACTTTGGAATATAAGAATTATCTGCGAACATGGTTAACCATGCTAATTGACTGTGTAACCAATATAAGATATCACTAGAAAAGAACAACCAGTAGAACTAGTTAATCTTCCGCAGCAATAACAATCTTGCCAACAGCCAGGGCAGAGGGGAGATGATCCCGGCCGGTGCAGAGTAGGGAGAAGGAGAAATCATAGGTGGGTGAAGAGGTCTATACAAAATCTCTAATGCATGTAGAAATAACAACGGGCAATATGCTTGCTCAATACAGAGTTTTATGGAAATTTTCCTACAAAAAACTACTACTCCCTCTGTCCGGTGAAGAGTGTACATTTGGCTTTAAAATTTGTCCACAAAAGAGTGTACTTCTATCTTCCCAATGCACTAAAGTAGAAAAAAATGTTTCTCTCTCATCACACCGTAACCAAGACCAATAACATTCTACACATGGTCTCCTTAATTTCTACATGCACTTAGCCCATTGGGGGTTGGGTAATTAAAGAGAGAGATGGTGGCTTGCACCTTTCCAATGCATTTTTTACTCCACTCCATAATTTGTCCTAAAATTTCTATATGTACACTTTTCACCTGATGGAGGGAGTACATGACATTAGGCTACCTTCGCCCATTACAGCCGCCACTAACACCATTTGCTTTATCTCCCCTGCAATTCTTTTTTGCTCTTTCTTGGGTCTTATTATCCTCCGTTGCCGCTGCTGTGAGAGCGATTGTCATGTCTTTGTTCTCTATATCTATTTCTTTTGCTCTGAACAGAAGGTAGGGCCTACCTCACATTGCCCTCTCTGAGTGAGGCTAAATGGTCCCACATAAAGCTACTCTTCAAAGATAAAATTAAGGTATAAAGACCATGTCATGCAGAGAAGGGTTTTGGCATTTTGGGCAATAGCACAAAATACAGATCAAGTAACAGTAGCCAACTCACATTTGTGACTGGTAGCAGTGGCAGATGGAAGGTATCACTTTCACGACTTCAAGGGTATGAAAGGAGCAGTTATTTGGTGGAAATTCAATGATTTGAAACTTATTCGATGGCATATAAGGATATTTTTCCTTTAAAATAAGCCATAAGTGTACATTAACAAGTAACTTTTCATGTTACCACTGAATGGCTACCCCCCGGAAAATATGAACTGAGCATCCTAACTTAAGTCAGTGGGAGTACTCACCGCAGTGCATGGTTCTCAGTGTCCGCTACATATAGGATATTCTTTTTGAAATTGTATGCAAGACCCTGAAAATTCATCGCAGGAGACATGAGATCATTACATAAAAATGCATAACAAAAGCAAGTTCAATTCAATGAAACATGTATTGTTTTCTTAAGAAACACATGAAGGGAAAGCTGATCTTGATAGCTTAGCCACCTGCCAAAACAAACATCAGTTTTGAAGGACATTGAAATGCCCTCTGTTCACATTCAGCAGAGATATTGCATCTCCAGATCTTTACTCTAGTAAAGCCATGGTACCACCAATCCAGTACCCAGCATGCTGCTGTAAGAGCAGAATTTTATTGCAAGGACACAACATAGTCATGTTCCTTACTTGAGGGCGATTAAACGAGGCAGTATCAAATTGGCCATCAAGTAGTCCTTCTTCCGAACTTCCAACTTGGCATATAAATTCCCCGTCCAGGTTAGTGACCACCTTAAGTTACAGAAATGAGGATAGAACAAACAGCTCAGTACACTCTAAGATAAAGTAGGCTTCATATGTGAAATAAATTTGCCAAATAATGTTAATGACATTGTTTTCTAAGGTGTATACTAATTAAGGAGAAATATGTTTATTACAATCGTAGGAACTGAGAAATAGATACTCAATGTAAAAGGACAAATACTCACAATTCGATTGTGGTTACTGTCTGATATAAATAATCGATTGTTCTGTACATCAATTGCAAGTTTCCCAGGAAACTTTAGTGGTGAAGTTATTAATCGACTATCCCTGTCCTTCTCCAACGCCAAGGGGAGGGAATTATTCTGTAGTAATTTCCTTTCATCATAAAACTCAAGTGCTGCACCAACTACGTCATCAAGGTCCTGGAGAGAACATGGTTAAGAACGATTGACAGGACATTGGCATATGAACAACCACACTGAAATAATCCAGCATGGCTTGTTCCTGGAAATGATTTTACATTTGATTAGATAGCCTCACTGTATGGAGAAACATAAAAAAGACATGCATATGAAAGGGTATGCAGATAAGTGCATATATCAGGGTACATGTTTTTCTTAGTGGTAGTGAAGAGCTTTGGAAGAGAAGTACTCCCTCCGTTCCAAAATAAGTGTCGTGGTAAGAAAGTATAGAGTGAGTACTATACTAACATAAGTTTGTAACTTTTAGGGGATAAAAACGATGAGAATAAGTAAGCAAGTATACACATCTACATTAAATATCAAAATCATCCAAATTGCCAATCATGTGAGAACAAAAATATAAGCTAAATCCATGTTTTGCACTTTTGTGTTCATCTGTTGGCATTGATCCAAGGCAAAAGATCAGCGAACAACACTGATTAAACACACTCCGTCTTCATATTATGCTCAGCAATATGCACATTTCAAGTTTATTTGGGGGCTGAGGTTGGTATGGCAGACAGCATAGCATATTTGCTGGTATATCACAGATAGCAGTTGAAAATCAACACACAACATCAAGAGTTGGTAAATGTTTATTTGCTTGGTTCTAAATATAGAATTAAGTTTTTGAAACCTTGCTCCTTGCTCCTTGCTAATGCTTCAACTCTTCAAAATGCATTTAGTAAATATTTTTTGTAGGGTTAAAGCATGCAAAAACAGATAGCTTATACATGAGAATATTAACACACGACTTAGGACTTGAGTCTCATCTTTGGAAAAGATGTCCATCAATACCTTTCTGTGGCCTTCGCCTGATATTTGTGCTAGAACCTTTCCATTGGGCGCGACAACCACAAACGTCGGCCAAGAGTTCACCCCCAGTTCTCTCCATAAGTACATGTCACCGTCATTTACAACCTTTGATGAAAAGGTGGAGGGTCAAATAAGTTACATAGTACACAAACACACGGTCCCGCGTGCGCACACGAAAAACACATGATAGTCACTCCAGGAAGAAGTAAATACAACGGCAAGAGACTGACTGAGAAAAGTGATATTTGTTTTAGAGAACACACATGAGGACATACATTCTTGCATAAACAGATAGTCTCGTGTACAACAAAGTACTGAACAGAAAAATAAGTGCAACTGCCAACAGCAAGGTTGTCTGACAAAATACTAACAGGACATCTACAAACTAAACAACTTCTGAACAATAATGATATGCGCCTGTACCGGTAATAGAAATGCATGGAAACGAACGAGATGCAAAAGGGGAAATTTGGGGAAAATGGATATTTGCCACCACAAATCTCAATGACATGTGACCTAAGGGACCAGATGTCAGTCAGGCATCAGTGGCAACTCATTCTTTGAAGTGGCCAATATCCAACTTCTCCTTTCAAAATACTCGGCATATTTTTTTTCTCTTGATCACTCACCCCAGTGTGTGTTATTTTATATTAGAAGAAAGCGTTGAAATGAAGGTAGGTCTTACAACAGAAAAACAACCTGAAAAAACAGAAAACTACAAAAACAAAAGCAGGCTAAAGCTACAAGAAACAGAAGAACTAAGAACCGATGCCAAAAGCCAAAAGCCCAAAACCAAAACTGTGCAGCTAGCATACTGCTGTGTACATATAAAATTTAAAGAAATAAACAAGTACTTTTCCAAAGTGAGACTGCAAATTGAGCACGTGAAGGCACTTGAATGATGCTCTCCAGTTGAACATTTCAAGAGTTATGGCTGTTGCCTTACTGGATGAGTAACGTTGTAGCGCAGGACAGCACTGCGGATGGCTTCAAGATCTTTTTCATTATCAAATTTGGCAGAATGCACACCAACAACAGTGAACTGCACAGGGTCAAGCAACATGTAAATATCCAATACATCCATCTTCCAACTTATCAAGGTCTTTAAGTGACAAAAAAACACTTAAACTTAATTGCATCATGATCAGCTAAGCAGTAAGGTGTCATGAGTTGTGCTGATAATAATGCCAGAGCAGGTGTGACAAATTTTCAGACAATACATACGCGCAAGTACAATGTTAGAAATAAGGAACACCAGATAACAGTAGCTGCATGAGGAGAGGGCTGTACTAACAACTTCACGAGTTAACACTTTTATGGTAGCGAACTCTAATACAGTGCAGTTTACAACTCAATCAGAAGACCTACAGTATGAAATTATAGGGAGCCTTTCAGTTTCAAAACTAATGATTACGATGTGATCAAAGTACTGAAAATAGCAAGGTGAACCAAAACGCGGCAAATTTCTGATAATAGATAACATAAAGAGTATACATGTCAAGGCTCACAGCACCCAAATACCAAAGTTGCTGTGTTAGAAATCATATCAGGATTCACAGCTTCTAAAACCTGCATATTACGACCTGAACAAGTATCTAAATATCATTTCTTGCGCAACATGTGAAGACAAAAGCAGAAGCAGAAGCTCACAGGTTTATCTTTATACTTCTTCTCTATAAACTCCAGGTCTGGCAAGACATGCATGCAGTTGATGCAGCAGTATGTCCAAAAATCCAACACGACTACTCTTCCTTTTAAATCCTGCATTTTGCATAGGAATTATTTCAATATTATTGTCGCAGTTCCAGAGGCCTAAACCTCATGGTAGGAAAATAATTTATCGTGTTTAAAGAAAAATGATTAACCCATCGGAAACAGATGCCTCCTCTGGAGCAAGAGGAAGGAATGCTACCACTAACAGTAACTACAACAAGTTGACTAAGTACAGATAAGTCTATTGCTTACAGCAAAACTGACTTGAGTCAGTCAATCTGCAGCTAAATTGAAGATTTTGTATCCAAATTAATACACCTCTCATTTCTACAATCCTTTTAGTTCTGTAGGTGTATAAGATCTTAAAACATACTGGGGCTGCAGAAACTATCTGAAAGACTACTACTAAGATGACAAGCATAAATAGTCAAGGTTCCCCGGATAGGATACATCGCTGCAATTCCATACTGCAAAATTACGCTCATCAAGAAAAAAAAATGTTAAAATTTTCATGACAGTGAAGTGCCAAACATATGTTTCGCTGCAACTGGTTCTGTTGGCAGTGTCCCTAGCAAACATGTTATGATGTTCAGCAAGTTTTACACAACTGTCAGTAATCTTTAATCAATGGTTTGCTCACCAAAATTGCATATGCACCAAAGTTTGAACATCATCAATGGATCTTTCTGACCTTGAATAGGCGTATATTGGTTTAACTTTTTTTTCATGGCAGATTAGAGAAACTCAGATTGACATTGCTGCCTATCTTAACCCAACTATTTGGCAGATAGTTCGCAAGCTGTGACTTTGTGGTACGCAATATTAGGATTTCTAACTATAACTGAAGAGACACTAAAGATTGCAATAGCATGTCAACAGTTACTAAGGTATATTTGTGTGGACCTGTGACTGAAAGAGCAAATATCCTGTAAAAGACTTGACACTTTCGCAAATGAAGTATACATTGTAATCCCAGGTTTCTAACAAACAGGTCCTCAAAATCTATCATATATGAATAAAAGGGATCCTTAAATCAGGTGTTTGTATGTTACGGGATTTTACTGTTTTAATTTGGAAGTATTTACCAGTAGAAATCGTTGCAGTATAGCATACCATGTTCCATTATACTCCCTCCATTCCTAAATATAAGACCTTTTAGAGATTCCACTATAGACTACATACAGAGCAAAATGAGTGCTAAACTCTAAAGTATGTCTATATACATCCATATGTAGTCCATAGTGGAATCTCTAAAAGGTCTTATATTTAGGAACAGAGGGAGTATGTTTTTGGTAGACACGACATTGTCACTGGCAATATAGCTGACAATCAGACCACAGAAACAAGCTGTTTGCTCCAAATCCCTTCCACCCCTTTCATGTTTTGCATTTATGTTTCATATTCAATCGGATAAGAATTATAGCTAAACTTGTGACAATGTGAGTAGGTGAGATTTAGATAAAGACTACCATGAAAACTGAAAGATCCAATAGGAGAAAATATCGAACACGTGGTACTGTAGCAAAGTTGCAGCTACTGAGAATAACCTAAAATGGGTTCAAAATTACTCTTCCAAACTGAAGTGGGGCTGTATTCAACCAGTCGAGCTTTCTTGGGAACTCAGGTACGTAAGTGGCAGAGCCCCTATAGAAAATTTTGGGAAGTGTGTTAGCGTTACTTTAAACATGTTCAGCCATGAAGCACATTCTAGCATTACAGGCCTAGAAAATTGAAGAATATGCAGGTAGCCAGTTACCTACCCAGTTTCAAAATCAGCTAAATACTTCTTTATTTGCTGAACTCTTGATGACAGTGATTCTCCTACAAAAACAGCGCAGAGAGATCAACATGTAACATAGCAACAGATTTCCCAGTTGCAAGAGAAAGATGAGACCAAATCAACTAGTTTTTGGATCTAACACCTTCCAAGCTAGTTTCAATCATCTTTCTACGTGCTGCAAGAAAAACATTGGATTCGCTACAGTGAAAGCTGGCATGACCAGTCTAACTGCCTAAGATGACACCATGATGTTATGTCAGATGGGGAACTACTTGAGAGCAAATCTGGCGTAATAGCTCATGGTCTTATTTTTGTCAAAGTTGACTAGGTTCATCAGTTATACTTGAACGAGACTTCAAAGTACTTTCTTTAATCACTAATGGACTTGCAAATCCCATATGGGGTTGAATATTTGTGTGCTTACCTTCATTAGTTGCAAAAATTGAACTGTTCCCACCCGTCAAAAAATTAAGCAGACCTTTAGGAGATGCGAACTGCATTGCCTGAATAAATTAAACGAAACCGACAAATTAATCTAAAAGAAACACTTCCTGCCTGAAAGAATTTACTTCATGGCAAGTGTACAATTGTGCACAATGAAGCAGAAACTTCAAGATGCAGCATAAACTGTAGAAATTGATATGGGAGAAATAGAACTGCAATATGAATCAGTGCTTCCTTCATATGGATCAACAAAACTGTTGTTATTTTACTACTAGAAACTTTGGAATGGACCCTCAACCCAGAAGCCAACACCACAAATCTATTAGGTTTATTCGACTAGTGTTAGCCATTGACATGCAAGGCAACGTTGCTAAACCTACTAAATCCCCGGCAGCGGGAGGAGAGGCCATCGATCGGATCCAGGAGAGTACCTCGTGCCACACCGTGCAGAAAATGGAGCAGCCGGTGAGGTGCGCCATCATCTTCTCGGACTGGTAGCAAAGCACACAACTTGCCTGTTGCAGACCATGCCGAGCTAGCCTCTCGGTGGTCCAGCAGTGATCCTGGCAGGCGAACACATAAAGAACTTGGCCCTAAGGGGGCACCAAGATTTCCAGTTGAGCTTCCAAGAGCTCAAACCGACCACCCCTGAAGTAAGGAATCGTAGCAGCTCTTAAACGTGTACTGGCCGTCAGGCGTCCAATGCCACAGAAGGACACCCGGCGAATTAGATAGCTGCACCCTGCGCACCAACCACCAGACCTGGACCTACTGCCATAAGGCTAGGGGGTTCAAATCCTCCCTGATGCCCGTGATCCAGCGATGGTCGGGCAAGGCATCTCGGACGGTTCGGCGTTTCTAGTGCGCCCTAAGACCAAAAGCAGGAGATCAGGTGCAATCTGCAAAATGGTTCTACCGTCAAGCCAGCGATCCTCTCAGAAGAGGGTGGAGCCCCATCACCAACCGATGAATGCCCATCTTGGTGGATGCAGCAAACACCTCCCGCTAATCCTGGGAAAATTGCAAGTCCAAACCCCTCCAAGGGCGGAGTGGGTCAGTGTGCATCCTCCACAGCCAACGAACCATGAGGCTGACCGCCGCCCTAAGTCCGGAGCACCCAAGCCTCCAGTCCGAGGGACTGGCACACCCTATAACAATTAACGTGACAGTGGGCGCCCTGCTCATCCAGAACCCTGCAAGGTTTTGTCGACCTGCTTCTGCACCTTCTTGTACATGCTTAGGACCAACAACTAGTGTAGAGGCATGGTGGTCAGGGCCAACTTGACCAGGGTGAGGCGCTACGGCTTCGTCATCACGGATATACACAAATTAATTAATAAACCAAATCAAGACAGAAAAGCATGAAACAAGGTAAGTAGTTGGATGTGATAGTGAAAGTAGTGTTTTCATTATTTCAAAGAGCAGAAAATGCATACTATTTTCAGCTCAATTTAGAGCCCTTAAACATATTTGCTGACGGCAAAAAGAAGGGTAAAATGTGACTCAGAACTTCTACAACAACGACTGAGGACAGGTGGCAAAGTGTACTAGTATACAATAGTACCTTCCAATTTCCGATTGTAAAGAAAAGACATGAAAAAGCTATTCCAAGACTTCCATATCTTAATATATCCCGACGAGAACCCAACAACCTGCAGAATTTCTTCTCTGGATGTCAATCAATTATGTGTTAAGTATAGTTACTATGAACTGCATTTCTCTGAACATGCGAAAGACCATTCTATTGAGGAGATTGAATAACCCCTATGGGAATTCTATAACAAGACAGATTCAGTGTAAAATGTGCATTCCTGGAAAAAGATTTCAAATAAGCTGCAAGTTAAGTACTTGCTGATAATAGCAAAGCTTAGCTTCTACAAATAAGCACTAAGCTTCTTTGCAGAAACAGACCTTACCCTTGGTCTTTCGAACTTGAAGAGTTTGTATTCTCAACAGATTCAGCATTAGTTGCTCCATTCAGAATTTCAGGAGAAGCATTTCCTAAGGAACTAATATTCTTGGTATTTTCTGTCCGTTCATCTGCATCAACTTTCTTTTAATCAGTACTAAGTACACTGATACAACAATAAAAAATAGCGTTCCGGAGTCAATGAAACAGAAAATTGGCATATTACAAAGTTTCTGCATGGACCAATTCAAGAAACCCAACGAATACCATTAAGATTCAAGAAAACCACACAGGATATTATTCATTGAAGTTGATAGAACAAAACAAGCGAATTTTGCGCACAAGATACACAGGTTTTTCTTTCCGGTTTATCCTACAAGAGATGTATTATATTAAAGTAAATCGATTATGCTTGAACTACATACTGTGGTAAGCATTAGAACCACCATACAGGATGTCATTAATTGAAATATCTCCAATGTCTTTTCTGATGAACACAGGACTGGCTTGTTGTAATGCATCTTCATCTAGAGAAGTCGTCACAGCAATACATCTGCAAGATGTGTAACCAGAACAACTATTTAATGTAATAAAAATTTCACATTGGTGCATCTGCACAGTTAAACAGAAATTGCATCACATATTTGAATTGCATGGGTTCACAGGCACACTGAAAACAAATAGTGCCAACTAAGATGTGGTGATCATTACAGGCAAATCTCTTTTTTGTAGGAATAACACAAGTGATTCATGACTATAGAATCAATATTTACTGGTCAAATGCCACACAGCTCATGGAAATAATTGATAGAACAGAGTAGCTACTTTGGATGTCAAGAAAGACCATCCGACTCATTAATTGCCTTATGAGAAAATAAGGCTTCAAAGAACTTAAGCACCGCTATCATTGTCAGGGTGGTCATGTAATGCTGCATATATGAGGGCATGTACAAAGGAATGCCATCAGCAGTCTATAAGAGATGCCACAACCCACATATGATCTTTTATAAGGTTGAAAAAAGAGAACGTGTATAGAGAATGAGGCTCTCTGTCTCTGCCCATATTCTCATAGACAGCTTACATATGCATTTCGTATGTCAGTACACGCACTATCTGTATCACCCGCCCACAACGTGTGGCACTACATATAGAGCACTTATAGACAGATCATTGTACATTTGTCTCTGATTTACGTTATAGATGATATGAATCATACAATAGTAATATTAGTACATGCCAGCATTTATGCAAGTCCATGGTAAAAGATTTACTACAATTGACTAAAAATATTCAGATTTGTGTAGTATGACCAAAATAAGCCAGACAATAAACAGAGGGATAAGAACGCAATACAGACCGTATTTCCGCAGCTTTTGCAGCTTGAACTCCAGCAAGCGCATCTTCTATCACGATGCACTGGTACAATATCACATATTCAAAACTTCATATGCAAACTAAATGAAAAACTACAGAAGGGGTATACCAAGTATTTAAGAACTAAAATCTCAAAAGTAGGATGGTTACTTGCATATCTTTTGTCTCGAACAAGCATTTATTCATTGTATATTTGGAACAAGCACACCAATAGGACGCAAATCAGCACATACCAACACTAGTGGCATCAACCACGCAACCATAATAACAACAAAAAATCAGTGAAAACTGGTAGAACCAGGGGTCCTACCGGACCTGCTCCGGAGGTTGTAGGGGAAGGATGGAGTGGGACGGGGCGATGATCGGGCGCGCCGGCGGCTGGGCGCCGTCGCGTCGGAGGGAGATGGCGGCGGCGGCTAGGGTTAGAGGCGGCTAGGGTTCCGGCTCCTCTGGGAGCCGGGCAATAGGGATAATAATATTCTTATTGCTTAATCTGAAAAAGAGTCTTACAGCATATATTTATAACCTAGATGACTTGCACGCGAATTAACCTAAGATAACTTGTGGGCTAAGATTGCCCGGTGGGCCTTCTACGGCCATAAGCCAGGCCGGTCATAACATCTCTCCCCGCCTGCGCAAACAGCTCGTCCTCGAGCTGAAAGTTTGGATAGTGTTGGCAGAACTCATCACGCTGCTCCCAAGTGGCCTCGTCCTCCGGAAGTCCAGCCCACTGAATCAGCACGTACCACACCCCGCGACGGAGCTGAGCCTTCAAGACCTTCTCCGGTCCCGGAAGGATGCGTCCATCGAAGGTCGGAGGGAGCGCTGGAGGGGCCGCAGGTGGCTCCCCACGGTAAGGCTTCAGCAGCCCCACATGGAAGACGTCGTGGATGCGGGCTCCAGCAGGAAGCTGAAGGCGGTAGGCCACCTTCCCGATGCGCTCCAAAACAGCAAAGGGCCCCGCGTAACAAGGGCCCAGCTTGCGCTTCGCGCGTGGGTCCAGTGACTGCGTAGAGCGGTGAAGAAGACGCAGCCACACCCAATCACCCACCGCGTACTCCGCCTCGCGATGGTGGCCGTCGTAGTAGTGTTTGGCCAGCTGTTGGGCCTGAAGAAGACGTTGCCGAACTTCGGCCAACATGTCATCACGGCGCCACAGAAGCTCACCAGCCACCTCCGTCCGAGCCGTCGTAGGATCCACCGGAAGGATGGGCGGTGGCGGCCGGCCATAGACCACCTCAAAAGGAGTGGCGTGCAGGGCGGAGTGGTAGGAGGTGTTGTAGCAGTACTCCGCCCAGGAGAGCCAATCGACCCAAGCGCGAGGACGATCACCTGTGACACAACGCAAATACATGGCAATCACCTTGTTGACGACCTCGGACTGGTCGTCCGTCTGAGGATGGAATGTTGTGCTCAGGCGGAGTTTCACGCCCGCCAACCGGAAGAGATCGCGCCAAACATGACCGGTGAACATTGGGTCCCGATCACTGACGATCGAAGAGGGAAACCCATGGAGACGAACGATCCCGTCGAAGAAGGCGTGGGCCACGGAGGCAGCAGTGTAGGGATGACCGAGCGCGAGGAAGTGAGCATACTTGGAGAAGCGGTCGACCACCGTGAGAATGACCGATTTGCCACCCACCTTGGGGAGGCCCTCGATGAAGTCCATGGAGATATTCGCCCAAACCTGAGACGGCACCTCCAAGGGCTGGAGCAGACCAGCCGGTCGTAGTGTCTCCGTCTTGTTGCGCTGGCATGTCTCACAAGACCGAACCCAGTCACGGACCAGGGCCCGATCCCTAGGGATGTAGAAGTCGGCGCGGAGACGATGGAGAGTTTTCTGCACACCCTCATGGCCCGCCGAGTGGGCGAGCAGCAGCACCTGGTGGCGGAGATCATCATGCGGCGGCACGAAGACCCGGCGCCCATGGAGGAGCGGGCCGTCGGTGAAGCGCCACGGCTCCTCCAACTCTCCCGCCGCCAGCTGCTGCGGAAGGAGGGCGTCAGCCGCGGTTGCCGTAGCCCGACTGAAAGGACATGCGGTGCCCCCATGTGTGGTTTTGGTAATTGATGACATTCTCTATGGACTAATGGTTGCATTGAGTTATATTTGAAGGATTTTTCCATAGGCATTGCTTGAAGTCCATGTGTTGGTTTCAAGGAGTTTATGGGTTGACCAAGGTGCTATTAAGGAATTATCCAAAGATTGGTCATATGAGTGTTGAGCTTATTGCAAGCATGTCTTGAAGAAGAAGATTGTGTGATCATTCATGTTTACCTTCAAGACATCATCCAAACGAAGAGAGTTGGAAAGATTCAAGGTTGATCAAGACTAAGTCAAGAGTGAATCAAGTTGATCAACTCACAAAGCGTAGAAGATGTATCGAGAGGGATCAAGTGATCCCATGGTATGGTAAGCATTGTCCATTGCACTTTGTGTACTAACCCATGGTCTATGTGAGAGTCTATGTGGGGTTAGGTACGTGTCCATGGGCTTGCGTCAAGAGGAAGATATCATACAACCCATGGAAAGGATGACATCAAGTGGTGATCGTCATCAAGATTGCCGTGTGCAAGTTCAAGTGGAGCATCACGAAGAGATCAAGTGCTTGAAGCTTGCCATCCATTGTGGTGTCAATGGACTTGTGAAGATGTGCCGAAGAGTGGCTCACCCATAGTGGAGTATGGGGAGCAATCATCTAGTCTCCATCGACCCAACGCAATCAAGAAAGGTGGTCCATCTTGAGGAGGACAAGATCGTCATCATCTAGCTCAAGTGGATCATGTGCAAGGCAAAGGTTTGCCCTTGATAGGTTTTCTATTTTACCGGTCTCATGGTGGTAGTTGGGAGACCGGGTTATAGGATCGATAGCCGTACTATCAAGGGGGGCTCCCAAGTGAGTAGGTTGATCGTATCGTTCGTCGAGAGCTCAAACCATTGCATCCTTGCATCATGTTTCTTGGTTGTTGTTTGGTTATCTTTGTGAGTCTTAAAGCTTATGGTCATCTTGATGACAAGCTTGAGTTCATCAAAAACGGAGTTTGCATGCGTCTTCTATGATGTTTTCAGTGTTGGAGGTTTTACCGGTCTTATCCGAGGAAGGGTTCTCACGATTTTCTTTTGGGCCTTTTCTCATTTGCTTCTTATTGATATTTCTATCAAGATTGTGTTAGCCCTTGTCGCTAGCTTTCCAACAAACTTGGTTTCGTCGAATTCGGAGTCCGTTTGCAGAAGTTGTGTCAGTTTTGGTAGTACCGCTTGGAGCGGTACTACCGCGACTACTTCCGTGGCTACTTCCGCTCGGGACCAAAAACTCGTCACAAGTCCAGCAGTGGTAGGCATGGATGTAATTTTTTAGTACCGCTCGCAAGCAGTAGTACCGCTACCCTTAGCAGTAGTACCGCTACCCCTAGCGGTAGTACCGTGAGGTCAAGCGGTAGTACCGCTCCTTGGAGCGGTAGTACCGCTCGATGCGGGCTGTGAGCATAACGGTTGGATATTTCCCCGCCTATAAAAGGGGTTCTTCTTCCCCAATGAACCTTATCCTTTGAGCTCGTGTTCTTCCCCCATTGTTGACCTTCTTCGAGCTTGCTAACTCTCAATCCCTCCAATGATTCTTGCTAGTTCTTGAGGGAAAAGAGAGAGGAGATCTAGATCCATGTTTCCACCAATCACTTTCTCCTCTAAGTGAGGGGAACCCCTTGGATCTAGATCTTGGAGTTCTTCGTGTTCTTCTTTCGTTCTTCCTCTCATTTTCCTCCCTAGCATTAGTTGCTTTGGTGGGATTTGGGAGAGAAGGACTTAGGCACTCCGTGTGCCCTTGCCATTGCATTTGGTGCATCGGTTTGAGTTCTCCACGGTGATACGTGGAAGTGAAGTTTGAGAAGCTTATTACTCTTGGGTGTTTGGGCACCCTAGAGCTTGTTCCTCTTGGGTGCCTTGGCGCCCTAGACGGTTTGGTGGTGTTCGGAGCTCAATCATTGTGGTGTAAAGCTTCGGGCAAGCGTCGGGGTCTCCAATTAGGTTGTGGAGATCGCCCCGAGCAATTTGACGGGTTCCGGTGACCGCCCCCAAGGGTTGCCAACGTGTACGGGTTCGGTGACCGCCCCCAAGGGTTGCCATTTGTACGGGTTCGGTGACCGCCCTCAAGGGTCCCTTAGTGGAATCACGGCATCTTGCATTGTGCGAGGGCGTGAGGAGATTACGGTGGCCCTAGTGGCTTCTTGGGGAGCATTGTGCCTCCACACCGCTCCAAACGGAGATTAGCATCCGCAAGGGTGTGAACTTCGGGATACATCGTCGTCTCCGCGTGCCTCGGTTATCTCTTACCCGAGCTCTTTACTTATGCACTTTACTTTGTGATAGCCATATTGTTTCTTGTCATATATCTTGCTATCACCTAGTAGTTTATCTTGCTTAGCATAAGTTGTTGGTGCACATAGGCGAGCCTAGTTGTTGTAGGTTTTGTGCTTGACAAATTAACCGCTAGGTTTATTCCGCATTTGTTCAAGCCTAAACCGTAATTATTTTAAAGCGCCTATTCACCCCCCTCTAGGCGACATCCTCGATCTTTCACCGGCGAATGTCGGTGAAGATGCCGAAGGTCGGCCCCGAGCGGATGCACAGTACAGCCCCCGCGGAGTCGACGGTGGCGGGGTCGGGGTCGGCGTCACGGCGTGACAAGGCGTCGGCCACGGTATTAAGACGACCCGGGCGATACTCGACGGAGAAGTCGAAGCCGAAGAGCTTGCTGATCCATTGGTGCTGCGGCACGGTCGAGAGCCTCTGGTCCAGCAAGAACTTGAGACTGTAGTGGTCCGTGCGAATCCGGAAGGACCGACCCCACAGATAGGGCCACCAGTGGCGCACCGCCTGCACCAAGCCAATGAGCTCCCGCTTGTACGCCGCGAGCTTAAGATGGCGCGGAGCGAAAGGCCGGCTGAAGAAGGCGAGAGGGCCATCGCCCTGATGAAGCACGGCGCCGAACCCGGCGCCCGAGGCGTCACAGTCCACCACGAACGGAAGGTCAAAGTCCGGCATCTGAAGAACGGGGCCCGTCGTGAGGGCCCCCTTGAGGGCCTCGAATGCCGCCGTCGCCTCGTCGTCCCATGCGAAGGCGTCGCGGCGCATCAAACGTGTGAGGGGCGCTGCAATGAGGCCGAACTCCCGGATAAACTTCCAGTAGTAGCCCGCGAGGCCGAGAAAACCGCGAAGAGCCCGCGGGGAGTGTGGCGTTGGCCAGGCTGCGACAGCCGCCACCTTGTCGGCATCCATAGCAACCCCGTCGGCCGAGATGACGTGGCCGAGGTAGGCGACTGAAGGCGTCCCGAACGAGCACTTCGAGCGCTTTGATGCGCCCGAAGCTCGTTGAAGACGATGGCGACGTGCTGGAGGTGCTCCGCCCACGAGGCATTGTAGATAAGAATGTCATCAAAGAAAACGAGCACAAACCGACGTAAGTAGGGACGGAGGACGTCGTTCATCAGGGCCTGGAAGGTTGCTGGTGCGTTGGCGAGGCCAAAGGGCATCACCAAGAACTCGAAGTGGCCGTGGTGAGTCCGGAACGCCGTCTTGGCGATGTCGTCCGGGTGCATGCGCACCTGGTGGTACCCCGACCGGAGATCGAGCTTGGTGAAGAAGCGCGCCCCATGGAGCTCGTCCAGGAGCTCATCGACCACCGGAATAGGAAACTTATCCTTGAGTGTGAGCGCATTAAGGGCGCGGTAGTCGATGCAGAAGCGCCACGTGCCATCCGACTTGCGGACGAGGAGGACCGGCACGGTGAAGGGCGACGTGGAGATCCGAATGATGCCTGCGGCGAGCATGAGTGCACACTGCCGCTCCAACTCGTCCTTCTGGAGCTGCGGATAGCGGTAAGGGCGAACCGCCACCGATGCGGAGCCCGGCAGGAGATGAATACGGTGATCATACACCCGGGCCGGTGGCAGGCCCTGTGGCTCGTCGAAGAGGTCATTGTGCTGTTTCAGGAGGTGATCCAGTAGGGGATGCTCGGCCTCAGAGGTGCCCGCAGCCAGCTGGAGCTACGGCGTCGCCGGGGCGGCGCCCCCAATGCCGTCCCACCGGATGCGGCGGCCCAGTCGCCAGAAGGTCATCGTCAGAGCGTCGAAGTCCCACAGGATGGGACCGAGGGTCCGAAGGAAGTCGACGCCAAGGATGAAGTCGAAGCAGCCCAAGTTAATGCCCGCACATGTGATAGAGAAGTGTTCGTCGCCGATGGTGATGGGGACGTCCCGGGCGAGTCCATGACACCGGAGACGATCACCGTTGGCCACCGTGACGCGAAGTTGCTCCCCGCCCGTCGGCTGAAGTGCTAAGCGCTGCATGGTAGCCTCGGGCAGGAAGTTATGGGTGGAGCCTGTGTCCACCAAGGCCACCAAGCGCTCGCCGTGGATCATCACCGGCAACAGCATGGTCCGCTCGTCGCGGATGCCCACGAGCGCGTGGAGAGAGACCACGAGGGCCGTCGCCGGGGAACCCAGGGGTCCGGTCTCAGCAGCCGCTGGGGGTGGCAGTGCGTCGGCCCCGTCGGACGAGGCGTCCTCCTCGATGTAGTCGACCGTCTCCAAGTAGAAGAGGCGCGGGCAGACATGGCTCGGCGTATAGGGCTCATCGCAGTTAAAGCAGAGGCCCTGGCGCCGCCGCTCCATCTGCTCCGCCGGAGAGAGACGACGGAAGGGTCGCGTCGTGGCTGGTGTAGTAGTCGCAGAAGCGGCCGGAGGTGGCCGGCCTGGCGCCGGGGGTGGGCGGGTGGCCTACCGGCCTCCTCGAGCCGGGGCGGCCGGTAGCATGGCCTGGGCGCGAGCCTTGAAGCGCGGGCGTAATACATGGCTGTCTGGAGATCCTGAGGGCCGCGAAGCTCCACGTCCACGCGGATGTGATCCGGAAGGCCACCGACAAAGAGGTCGGCCCGCTGCTGCGCCGTCACACCTGACGCATGGCATGCCAGGGCCTGGAAGCGGTCGGCGAAGTCCTGCACCGTGGAGGTGAAGGGAAGGCGGCCGAGCTCCGCCAGTCGGCTCCCGCGCACCGAAGGCCCAAAGCGAAGGAGGCAAAGCTCGCGGAAGCTCTCCCAAGGGGGCATGGCGCCCTCGTCCTGCTCGAGGGCGTAATACCAGGTCTGTGCCGCGCCGCGGAGATGGTACGAGGCGAGCCAGGTCCGCTCCGAGGCGAGGGTGCGCTGCCCGCGAAAGAACTGGTCGCACTGGTTGAGCCAGTTGAGGGGGTCCTCCGTGCCGTCATAGGTGGCGAAGTCGATCTTGGCAAACCGCGGCGGTGTCTGGGTCGGAGCGCCGTGTCGAGATGGCTCGGATGTGCGGAGTAGCAAGGCGGGTGGCGCCTGGTCGGAGTACTCCGGGTAGGGACCCGCGAAGCCGGATGGCCCGGCGAACTGCGGAAACGGGGTCGGCTGCTCCGGCGTCGTGGTGTAGACCGGCGAAGGCGAAGACCCAGCCGCCCAAGCTGGTAGTGGCGACGGGGATGGCGGAAACCGGACTTGGTGTATTGGAAGGCCGGCCGGCGAGGGTGCCCCCGAGCTGGGCAGGGGCAGCACCGGTGGGTGCAGCGGCAGCGGGGGGGCTGGACAGGGCCGGTGGGTGCCGGGGACGGTGGCGGCTGCAGGTGCCAGAGGGGCGCCGTCGAGGGCGGCGGCGGCTGGTGGTGGCCCGCTGGGTGCCCCGCCTGGGACGGCAACAGCGGGGGCCCGCCGCCTGCGGGTGCGCCCGGGAACGGCCACGGCGCTGGGTGGCCGTAGGTGGCGATCGGTGCAGCCGGCAGGGGGCCGTATGCTCCTGCCATGTACTGGTGGTACTGGTTCATGTGGAGACCTTGGATGGCCGTCACGAGATGCTGCAGCGTGCTGGTCATCTGTTCCAGCGTGAAGACAGCGGCTGGTGGCGGCACGGAGGTGACTGAGGCTGGCGGCGTGGGGGAGCCCGCGGTCGTGACCTGCTCCGACAGCATGGGGACCCCGGCGGAGGTCATCAGGGCAGTGGCCAGCGGAGCAGTGGACATCGGGGCGGTGGTGCCGCCGGGCAGCATGGGCGTGGGGGATGATGACGACATGATTGCAACCTTGTCTCTGGATACCAAATTGGTAGAACCAGGGGTCCTACCGGACCTGCTCCGAAGGTTGTAGGGGAAGGATGGAGTGGGACGGGGCGATGATCGGGCGCGCCGGCGGCTGGGCGCCGTCGCGTCGGAGGGAGATGGCGGCGGCGGCTAGGGTTAGAGGCGGCTAGGGTTCCGGCTCCTCTGGGAGCCGGGCAATAGGGATAATAATATTCTTATTGCTTAATCTGAAAAAGAGTCTTACAGCATATATTTATAACCTAGATAACTTGCACGCGAATTAACCTAAGATAACTTGTGGGCTAAGATTGCCCGGTGGGCCTTCTACGGCCATAAGCCAGGCCGGTCATAACAAAAACTATCCTAACCTAAGACCAAAACAAGAGAACAAAAATTATCAAATCCTGCTAAGTGTGCCAGGGGGTCTTGTATGCAATGGCAGGAGGCAAAGCCCCTTAGCCCTGGCCAGGGAACAGAACTGTCAAATACTGCGATACTAATGCTAAAAATAGAAGCATATTCAGCCTTCCCCAGTTCATACAATAAATAGAGCAGCTCGTAGTGATGAAACTCTCCACATAAGAGTGAAAACCAAGTGGTGGAACAGCATTCAACATTAGATTTAACCCCTTCTGCCTTGCCTTCGGGCATGTACCAACTAAACATCCCAGTTATCATTCGTCACATCCAATTACCCAAAACTATCCACACTTAAGCCACAGAAGTATATAATTATGGCCACAAATAGTGAATTGCCTGATGATGATTCAAGCGGACACTTAGGAATTGCTATGTGATGTACATGGACGACTTTGTACTATTAAACTATAACTTCTCTTTGTTATCTAAAAATACAAAAAAGCTACGGAACAACAAAACTAGGGCGTTAGCAGTGGCGAATCTAGCATGACAATGGAGGGTAGGCTTAAAACATCAAGTTCCTAAGCCTAATTAGCAAATGCATTGCAATTGTTGCATGTAAAACACCAGAATATACTTGTCAAGTGAAGTGGTTAGCTGAAATAGGATTTTGGAGGGTAGGCTTAAGCCTATTGACCCCCCCCCCCCCTCCTAGCAGAATCGCCACTGGGCGTTAGGGAGGGAAAAGGAGGATTAGAAGCAAAAGTAAATATGATTGTAGCATTCTGCTCCTGTGTTTTTGATCTAGGATATCCATATACCAAGAGGTTTATTTATGAACTCCATAGAAATCCATCTACTGACAAATCTCCATGTAAGCAGCAATGGATATAGATCAGCATGGTTGCAGATTTACCAAAGTCACTCGATTGAACCCAGCATGTATATATTTTCCACAGCCAGAAGACCACAATTTTTTTTAACGCGTCATAAAAGGGTTGTGCATGTGATTTGCAAGATAAATTACCTCATTCGTGTCAACACCTAAGTTCTTAGATGCTGCAAGGAATATGTCTGGAGCAGGCTTTAAATTTTCAAAAGCATCAGCGGAAACAATAGCATCAAATCTGAAATTTGGAAAAGGTTCATCAACACCAAGTAGCAAATGTAGGAAAGGATAAAATAGCCTTGGTCATACTTGCTGCAGACTATGATTTACACTTTCCAAATTAAATGAAGCTCTAAAGTGGTAAAGCAATTGATGCATTAACCAATAAAGAAATTGAAATCATGAAATTCTAGGATGCAAGGAAAATTTTGAAAATTTATAGGCTCAGCTCTACTGAGGCAGTACAACATAGTAGCAACAAAAAGTTCAGTGTCATTGCTCTAATACAATTATGAGATTCAAAACTCGATAGAAGTTTATGAACATGGTCTTGGAATTCAAATAAAAGGAGACACTTACAGTGATACAGGCAAACCAGCAGCCGCCAGATTTGCATCAACCTTAACCCTATCAGCGCTAGATGCAACAGCGACCTTCAGACCTGCGTTTTTGCACTATACTGACAAAGCAATAATCACTTCCTAAAACCATTAGGCTAACACAAATCTGAATTCAAGCACTGCAAATACCTCCATGATGAGTTCCAGAGCCCCTGGGAACCCAATTCCAGAATTTGGTTTAGCATACTGCAGAAAAAAACATAATATTTTAGCATGGTGCAATCAAACTGAAATGGAGAATAGACGAAAAAGATTGCACAGCAAATTTAAACCTTGTCAAGGTATATCTCAAAAAAGCGCTTCTTGGCGCTTTCAGTACTAAAATCTTTCACTCCTTTCACCCTGGCAACACCTCCAAGGAAATTGGCCTCACCTAAATCATTTTTATCCACATTGGAAGCAAGCAAAAAAGATGAAGCTGATAATAACTCATTTATTGTACAACTCAGATCATGCAAAAAAGTAACGAGAGAATAAAATGTACACAATTAAATGCTTGATAATTGGTATCATGTCCACCAATGCAGGGATAGGTGAAACATTTAGGACCCTGATAAGTGCCACACGTGTGGCACGAACACATGGCAACTCCGAACGTTTTTTATGGCAAGTTTAGTGACGCAAGGATGGCAACTTTAATTGTCAAGCATGGCAACTTCTTTTCGGATGGCAAGTTTCAGTTTTTTTGGGGGGGTTGTTTTTTCTTTTCGGATGGCAACTTTAGTTGTAAAAAAACATCAGGGCCGAAGTGCTTCGTGCCACACGTGTGGCACTTATCATTGGGGAACATTTATGCTTATAGCTAGACATAACATACTCCTATGAGTACTCTGATGCAACAGTACCTTTTTAGTTCATTAAATGATTATACGGGCACTGACAGAATCTTATTGTTTTAAAACTAGTAGAAAAACAATTTGCGAGGGATTATGGTTACTGCCAAATAAGCATATAACAAATTAGTAAAAAGCTGATAAATCACTTCCACATTGGAAACAAAAAAAAACTGACAACAATTCCTTTATTGCACGACTCAGATCATGCAAAAAAGTAACGAGAGAAGAAAAGGTACGTGATTAAATGTTTGATACTCCCTCCGTCCAGGTGTGTTGGGTGCCTAAGAGAATCTAGAATTCCCAAGAGTGAAAGGCACAATCTAATATCATGTGCTCCAATGCACGGATAGGTAAAACATTTATGCTTATAGCTAGAGATAACATACTCTCATGAGTATTTGATGCGACGGTACTTTTTTGGTTCAGTAAATGGCTATCTGGGCAGTGACAGAATGTTATTGTATTAAACTAGAAAACTAATCTGTGAGGGATTATGGTTACTGTCAAATAAGCATATAATCAATTACTGGTCAATGAAATTACCAAGGAATCGCAATGATCCATGGTCTGAGCATACAGACTACCAACTTACACAAATTAGAAAACTTAAGAAGCACAGAACTTGGTTCGAGCATACTGTTCAATTACTCTGCTGCCGAAGTGGTGTACAATGTACTATCAAGCCAACTAGTACAGATACACAGGAAAAAACAATACAGTAGGTCATTAGGTCATAGTTTAAAAGCAATATTTTTAGGTCATAATGTGCATACAATATTTGTAGTTCAGATTACACGCAACCTAATAACGTAGGGGGCGCAGAAATTTAAGGTAAACGAGCATATAGGATGGGATGGTCGTTAGAAATCGCGCGAACTGCATTTCCGATCTGACAGTACTAGTAGCACAGAGAGATAAGTCACCTGTGCCCGTGAAGGGGATGAAGTCATCCACGGTGACGTCGACGCCCATCTCGGCGAAGACGTCCACGGCGGCGCAGCGCGACGGCTCCTCGCTGTTGCAGAGCACGCCGTCCATGTCGAATAGCACGGCCGAGACCTTCCCCCATGCCCCCGGCACCGCCTCGGTCTCCGACGAGGAAGGCGCTGGGGCGGAGGCGGAGGCGGCGACGACGGGACGTCGCCCCCGGCGAGGGAGTTGCGGGGTGGCGGCGGCGGTGGCCCGAGATAGGGCTTTCGGTAGAAGTATAGGGCGGAGCGGTGGCGCCGGGGAGGCGAGCGGGTAGTGCCGAGAGGTGAGGAGGCGGTGGAAGCTTCTAGAAGGCACGATTTGCCGCGCCATGGTAGCCGTCGGGGACCGCGAGCTCGGGAGTAGTGGGAGGCAGGGACAGTTTATGTGGCGGGGCGGCCACGGTGCACGAGCGGGTGGATATCTGGTCCTAAACGTGGTCGTCCTTTGCTGCGGTCTCTGCTTGGCCGGTGCGACCTTATCTTGGCATGATCCACACAAAATGGAAGAGGGAAAATTAGGCGGGAGAAACCAAAACAAGGGTAGCAAACCCCAGGCGGAGGAATTTGTGAGCAGACGAGATCTTTTTATCGAAAAAGCCTTTCCCCGGGTTTTATAAATAAAGCAAATTACCAAGACCACAAAGTACCGTATAAGTTCACACATGCATACACCCAGATCGCACGACAAATAGTACAGAAGATGCAGCTGAGGGCACAGCTCAACATGCCCTGAAAGAACAAAAAAAAAACAGTGGCAAGGCCACGAAGATGCTAATCTGGCTCAGGTGATGGCGGAGGAAGCGGCGGCGCCAAGCGAAGAGCCATCGCATGAAGATCAGCAATGATGATGTTGATGGCGCGTCGTTGAGGCGGCTAAGCGGCCGCTAAAGCTGCAAATAGCCACACATTTTGAACACTGCGTCAGTAGCACGTCGAAGAGAAACACGCTGGATCACTAGCTTATTCCGAACCGTCCAAAGCATCCAAGTAAGGACCCAATAGTCAGCCACCTAATGGGGCGACTCGCTGGGGACGAGGCTTGGATCTCGACAAAGAGGTCACAGAAGTTGGTGTTACACCAACGACCACCGACCACCTCGCGCAGGCAACTCCAGAGAAACTGGCGGAGACGCACAAGAAGAAAATGTGATCTGAGTCTTCTTCGGTCCCACAGAGAGGACACATCCCATCTCCCCGGACATTTCGTTTTAACACCTCAACACCGGAGGGGACATGCCCGCGGATCCATTGCCACAAGAAGATTCTAATCTTCAGAGGGAGTCTGATCGACCGGATCGTCTCCGGGGGCTCCGGCCCAAGGGTGGCAGCGATGGCCCGGTATAAAGACCTCGTGGAGAATCTATCCGAGGGCTCTAGGTGCCAGGATAGGCGATCGTGCGCTGTCTCCAGGTGCGGCTCGTGGAGCGCAACGGCATCCATGAGCTCGTGCCAGGCGGATTGCTCCGGGGGCCCAAAAGGGCGTCGAAACGCGAGACGCCCTAAGTCAATAGGGGTCGTCTCAACTGAGACCAGAGGGTCGACCGCGATGGATAACAGGTCTGGGGGGCGGGCCGCGAAGGGGGAATCGCCAGCCCACCTATCGAACCGGAATAAGGTGGTCATTCCGGATCCCACCGAAATGGAGGTCCTGATGCGGAGAAGAAGCAGCAGTTGGATGATGGACTGCTAGAACTGGGAGCCCCCAGACTGCTGATAGAAAGCGAGGGGCTGGCCACGCAGGTATTTATTCTGGATAATGTGGAGCCACAGGCCGCCGTCCCCATTGGCAGTACGCCAGAGCCAGCGCGTCAGGAGCGCAATGTTCATCCGTTTTGGAGGACATGATGCGGAGGCCGCCCTTGTCCTGCGGCTTGCAGATTTCGGTCCACCGCACCATGTGGTATTTCTGCTTATCACCCTCGCTAGCCCAGAAGAAGCGAGTCTGGACCGTGCCGGTCTCATGGTGAAGCGTCTCGGACGGGCTGTAGAAGCTCATGATGAACAGGAGGAGGCTGGATAGGCAGGAGTTAATGAGGATCGTCTGACCTGCCTTAGACAACCATCGTCCCTACCATGGCTCAATACGATGATGGAGTTTGAGAACCAAGGCCTCAAGTCAGCGGCGAAGAGCCATGAGTCCCTAATGGGAATCCCCAACTAGGTAGTGGGGAAGGAGCCGAGCTGACAATTAAGTCGGTTGGCAATAGTCCGGCTCTTAGTGGCGGAATAGCCCATTACCATCACCTCGCTCTTATCAAAAATGATCTTGAGGCCTGACATCTCCTGGAAGCAGAGCGGGAGAAATTTGACATTCGTGATATCCTCCATGGTGCCCTCGACCATAATGATGGTGTCATCGGCGTACTGGAGAAGGGAAACACCATTTCCGCCCACCAAGTGTGGAACTAGACCTCGGTGTGTCTCGCGGCCTTCGCCTTGTCGAGGATGGTAGCCAAAGCATCAACCACCATGTTGAAGAGGAACGGAGAGAAATGGTCACCCTGACTAACCCCACATAGGGTGGGGAAGCAAGGACCGATCTCGCCATTGATGTTGACCGCGATCTGACCGGAGGAGACCACCTGCATGACCCGGGTAACCCAGCGGTCATCAAACCCCTTCTGGAGCAGGAATTCCCAAAGGAATGTCCAACTGACCGTGTCATAGGCTTTGTGGAAGTCGATTTTTAGGAAGACGGACTTCTGGTGTTTCGTACGGACCTCATGAAGTACTTCATGAAAGACTAGGACCGCATCCAGGATATACACATCTGCACACGTATCCGGATGGCCCCTCACATATCGTGCCCGACATCCACATATCTCAAATCCATGCTCGTCAATCATGCACGTAAATGTTGCACGTAAATAACAAATGTTGGTACCAAAAATACATAGTGTGTACATAAAAATTATTTGAAGTGCACAACTCAAACATCAGCTCTTTGGTTTCCATTGTGGGTCCACATATGCTCCACAAGATCACTAAGTAGCTGTGCGTGCACATGATGATCTCGAAGATTCTGATGCACCTGTAGAAAGTTCATAAGCTGAGCTGCATCTTGATCTTCCGGGATTTGAACTTGTTCTCCAGGCGTGTCAAAATCATTGGTTTGGGCAACACCATCACCCTCATCCTCGACAATCATATTGTGCAAGATAACACAACATGTCATGAGCTGCCGCAAAGTTTCTGATTCCCACATCATTGCAGTTCCACGAACAATTCCCCAACGAGCTTGAAGTACTTTGAATGCCCTCTCCACATCCTTTCTAATTGTTTCTTGCATTATTGCAAAGTGTCTTTCTTTGTTACCGTGTAGTTCGGATATGGACGTCACAAACGTCGTCCACTGATGATAGATGACATCGGCAAAATAGTAACCCATGTCGTACTCATGATCATTGACAATGTAGTTGCACGGCGGCGATTCCCCATTATAAAGCCTCTTGAACAAGGGAGATCGTTCAAGCACGTTGATGTCATTATGAGAACCCGACATTTCAAAGAAAGCATGCCAAATCCACAAGTCATGTGATGTCACTTCTTCTAGTATGATGATGGCCTCTTTAGTGTGACCTTAATACATTCCCCGCAAATCTTTGGGGCAATTCTTTCATTGGTAATGCATGCAATCAATCAGTGGCGAAGCTTGGAATAAAAAGCTGGGCATGCCAGACTAAAGAAGAGCATTTTTTTAAGCTTGACTGATACGCATTAGTATACGGTATAAGATTACAAGATAGGAGTTTTCTACTGTCCTTGTTTCCTTGCCACTAAGTGTTACTTTTGGATTGCATGAACTTGCTCAGGACAAGAGTTATACAACTTTTTTCCTGGGTACTACTAACTACTAAGCCATATGCGTATGCTGGTGTAGTATATAATCTATAATACCTAAATAATTCATCTCCACTACTATATTTTTCTTGACATGCAGCCTATCCACCTCAGCACACCTGCCACATCAACATTCTTTCATTGACTTACATATGGGACCAACCACTACAACGCTCCTGCCACATAAGCTTCAGTTACTTGCTAAGGACCCACCCCAACGTTGCCTAACGAGTGTTTTTCTCTCTGATTCAGTGCTTCGCAAAGACAACACTCGAGCGCTCCTCCATACAGAGAAACTTCCCCCTTTCTGTAGTAGCCCACGGTGGCAGGGATCCCACCGGTGCTGGAGGATCCATCATTCAAGCGCCCCTTCACACACACAAAATCCCTTCTCTGCAGTAGCGCACGGCTGCGGGGATTCATCTCTGACTGTGACGCTCCTCCGGCACAACTGCTAGTTGGGTTGCATTTGCGGCTCACACGGAGACGGAGTCCCTCTTGCCCAGCCTAGGGTGGCTGGTCGGACCAAGGTGGGGCCCCTCCCGGCAGCGGTCAAGCCCGCTCTACCGGCGCCGTCGGCTGCCTCCCCTCTGCATCCGCCTCGGCTGCAGCGGCCGCGCTCGCCTCTGCTGATGTCGCCGGTGGCCTATGCTGGTGGGTGGAATTAGACAGGCCGCTGGGTTTTTTTTAGAAGAAAAGGGCAGCGCCCCTGTTCCATTTCATTCAGCCCGCTGGGTTTAACCTGGAAGTAGGCTCTGCCCGATGACTCGGCCATGGAATGTACGCCGCGTACTATTTTCTTCGGTATTTGATATTCTTGTCAGTATTTTTTTCGAGGAGGGTCAACTGCACTGCACACAACCCACTACTTCAGGCCCATCTGCAACCCAGTGCTCCCGCATGCCCACACTATTTATCTTCCCCGGTTGCCCCGGCCGCTCTCCTAATAATATCCGAGACGAGATGACGCTCCACTTCCTCTCCCCACGATCTCAACATGTAACTGATGGATTGCTGTTTAAAGTATGTGCTCCGCCTCACCTTATATCCTCACACCACTCCTACTGCAGCCGCCGGTCAGCTCCCTCCCATTTCCTCCATATTCCCTATGACATGTTGCTGCTTGGATCAGAAAATAGAATTTTCTCAGGTGGTGCCTGCTGGGCGACACAGCGTCCAAGTAGTCATGTTCGTTGGTTTTCCATCACTGCACACAGAGATTTCAGGCATCTACTGGTACATAGTCTTCTCCCAAGTTCCCCTCTGTTGGTAATTTAGAATGTTTGTATGCTTAATTTAAATTTGAATTTAGTTTTGCTTGTTGAATATGTAACCTTGCATTGCAATTCTTTACACGGGACAGTTAAACACAAACGCCTTGCATCATTGCCCATACTTCATTCTCTGTTCTATTGTTCCAGACGCCATATATTTGTTGACCGGGATGCCTCCATAATCCTCCATACCGCAACCATGAACTGAAGGCACACCCACCATCTTGCACTGCTGTACAAGGCAAGCTGCAGCCGCTATCCCCCTCTATCTTATTTCTTCGATTTCTGTCATGTGGAACATCTCTCTGCGATGACTTCCACTCTTTCTCTGTCTATCAGATTTTTTTGCAGGTGTTCACATCAATTGGTTTATCTGAATGACTTGATTTCTATTGATATCCCCCGTGATGGAGGAATCTGATCCGCCAAAGAAATATATGGCATCGCAATCAACCATGCCCGCTGCTCAACTCGCCTTCCCCAGCGCCAATCTCCAATCTGGTAGTCGGTAGATGTCCGCTCGCCAGTTATTAGACTCATCTATTTTCCAAATATGTGTGAGCTTATTATTATTATTATTATTATTATTATTATTATTATTCAGGTACCGCTGCTGTTGCAAATATCGTCTACAAGTTTCTCTCTCGGTAAGGACCTGCATATGGTTATGCCAGTTTTACAAACTAGCCAGCTAAGTGCTAGGATATATATGGCGTACTCTCTACTATTTATATATCATGTCAAACACATACTATTTTATGTAGTATAAAACTGTGTGTAGTGCCCATGTTCTGTCGACAACTTTGTCTACTAACCAACAATAAAAATATTAGTCAAAGCCTGTTCTGGACATTTCTTTTATTGGAATCTTGAAACCATAGAAAAATATTTCAGCTGATGTCCTCTATTTCTCACATTTCAGCTCATTGTTCCATGTCTTATCTTAACAAGAATCAGGTTGTTCCCGTTGAATTTTAGCTTCTATGAGCCCTCCAGTGGCACCATCTGTAAGTAGCCTATCAATCTATTTCTGTTAAAGATCTTCATATATACACAAGGCATCTTCTATTGCTTCTTTCCTGAAAAGGGTTCTTAAGTCACTGTCTTACTTCTGGTGGACTGACTATAAACATTGCGATATGCAAGTGGCCATATAAACCTCTACATGTAAGATCCAATTTGCAGAGTAAAACACCAATTTTGGGCAATGTTTCCCGCAAAAACGTGCGGGGAGTCATCTAGTTAGTACAATACGGTCTACTTTCCTCACACTACAGTTGTCCAAGATGAGAAACCCAGCAGCCGTCAGTCAGCTGGCGGACCATCTTCCCATGGCTGCCACTACCTGACCTTGCCGCCGTGGCTTCCGACAGCCAGTTATGTGCACTCCAAAGTGTACAGGTGCTAAGGTGCTAAGGATGCCACATAGGCCAAAAAAATGATGCGGCAAGGCAATTAAAAAGAAGAGAAAGCATTATGGTGATCCTAGGAAAAAAACGATGCTAAGCACGTGAACTTATGTAAAAAGACTATCAACAAATACATGAGGGAGTTTAATTATTAAATAATTTCATGAAGAAAGTTTAGCTACCAAAGCTAAGCACCTATGCATTATGGAGACTAGTTGCTAAGATTTTAAATGCACTTAGCACCTTACCTAAGCATCTATGCATTGGCAGAGGCCTTAGGCCTGCTATGTGATACATACTCATGCGAAAGCGAGACCCGGAGGCAGGGTCCAAACTTGGATCAATCGTAGATGGACTAAGCTTCGAATAGCATGGGTAATAAAAACATGAGCGGCAAGAATCCTGGGCGGGCCATGGCCCGGTTTGGCCCTAAGGAAGCTCTGCCCCTGCAATCAATTGATCCGAGCATTCCTGAAACCCTCTGGCCTCTTCAGTAGCCAACAACTTTACTGTATCCTGCATATTTGGTTCTCTCAAATACTCTGCTCCAGACAATTGCACGACGACGCGGGCAAACTTGACAGTAGTCTTCAGACATGTGCTCTCCCCCATCCTAACCATCTCACCAACGGCATCTGTGACAATGCCAAGTGCAAGCATCCTCAGAGCAGCCATGCACTTCTGCTTAGCAGAGAAAGAAAGTTGCCACAACAATCCCTTGTGAGCTTGAAGCGGTCATCATGTGCCTCCACTCCCTCCACAATGCGCAAAAACAAGGGTTCCGCATGCGAAAACAACGACGAAACCATGGATCATCCTGGAAAGTTGGGTTCAGAGCAAAGCAGTCCTTCTGCAGTAGCCGTGCTCCAGACACCCTATCCCGATTGACCACTCTTCCCCCTTTGATTGAGCCCTTTAAGTTGAGAATATGCTCGACTTGCCGGTCAATTTCCTCTTGCATTCTCATGAACATGATCATGTCCACTTCTTCGTACGAATCGGAGGAATCGAAGAACTCATCTTGAATCATTTGATCAAGCTCCCTTAGTCTATACTCCTCATCGGACAAAGCATCAGAATTCATCGTCTTCACTAAAAAACACAAAAAAAACAGGCCGGACAATGTGTCAAACACATAGAGTGCAAGGAGGTGCCCGGGAGTTGTCGGACGTACTGCGGTGGCGTCCGAGCCGGCGACGACGGGACAGAGGAATGTTGTGCCGATACTGGCGGCACAGAGGCTCGGAACGACTGCAGAGCGCGCGCGACGGACGTCGCAGAGAGAGGAGAGAGCAAATGGATCTGGTAGGTCGCGGTGGTGGATTTGGTGTAATTTACGATGGGATAGGGCCCTCAGGTCCGACGTGGCGGACGCGCTCGGACGCCTCCATATCCGCCTCATATTTGGGTTGGATATGAGTAGTGCCAGTCAGTCTGGACGTTTGAGGCTTGTTTGATACTCTCGTGTGGGTCAGTATTTTTGTGATCAACAGTGATTGCCCGTCCGCCCGAGTCGTTTGAGGCACCGGTCTAGGCGCCGGGCTGTAGATACTCTCTCGAAATAGGCTTTCGCCCCGCTTTATAAATAAAGCAACGGTCCATACAATCCAAGTTCAAACACCCGACAGATAACGGCCGGGGCCACAACACAGTCAAGCCCAAGAAAGCATAAAGGTAATAGAAAAAATCCACCTAGTGGCCGCCGCGTAGCGACACTACGAGGACGATGGTCGACGTGCCGAAGCCAGAAGCGCGTTCGTCATCAAGCCAAGTCGATCGCGATCACACTGCCTCGAGAGCGGGTGCCAGTGCTGCAGGAAAGCAAGGAATTTGAAGGAGTCAGATGCCTTCCTCGAAAAAACCTTCTCTATCACCATCTTATTCCTAGTCGTCCAAAGAGTCCAGGACATCACCGCAAAAATAAGCCAAAATAAGCGGCGTTGTCGTGACGGCTGTAAAGCTCTATGTTGGAGAAACTCCGCGAGATTTAGGGCCTCCCAATCATGCCCCAACGCCTCACGGACGTACGTCCATAGTAACCTTGCCGCGGTACATGAGAAGAGGATATGTGTCTCGGTCTCTGGTACCGTGCCGCTTAAGTACCTCTATCCCCGAGGGGAGGCGATCCCGTAGAAGTTGCCAAACACAAATCTTAATCTTTAATGGAACGGGGGCTTTCCATAACGGGGACAACCAGGGAGTGGCAGGCGACGGGCAAAGGGCATGGTATGCCGTGTTCACTGAAAACTCCACCGTCGGCGCGAGCCACCAGGATACCGTGTCCGGATAGTCTGGGAGCACGAGTGGTAGGGCGGCCCGCAGTCTAGTCCAGTCGTTACTCTCGGCTTGTCCAAAGGTGCGACGAAACCCAATGTTCCAATGTCCAGCTTCGAAAGTTGTAGCCACTAGGACAGACGGATCCACACATATCAAGAATAGGGCAGGGAAGGAGGCGCGTAAAGGCTCATTATCCAGCCAGGGATCCAGCCAAAATTTGATCTCGTTCCCCAAGGAGAAGGAGATCCCTAGGCGGATGTCCTCCTTGATCCTTTGGATGGCGCACCAGAATTGTCAGCCGTCCGTCCGGTTGCATGCTAAGAGCGGTTCTCCCCTAAGGTATTTCGCCTGAACGAGCTGTAACCATAGTCCTCCCTCACCGCGTAGGATCCGCCAGACCCATCTCAACATGAGCGCTACGTTCATACGACGGGAGGCAGTGATGCCCAGTCCACCACGGTCCTTGGGCATGCAAATATCCGCCCATTTTACCACGTGGTACTTTTGGCGGCCATTGGCCGCCTGCCAAAAGAACCTAGCGAAATCCTTATTGAAGGCACTATGAATGCCATCCGGTAGGATATACATCCCCATCATGAACATGGGGAGGCTCGCTAGGTTGGAACTAATAAGGATCGATTTGCTCGCTTTGGAGGTAAACCGTCCTCGCCAGGGCTCGGCCCGAGCTGCCACTCGTCCCACTAAAGGATCGAACGCACTCGTCAGGATCTTCGAGTCTGCCATCGGCATCCCCAAGTAGGTAATGGGGAATGAGGTAAGTCTGCAGTTTAGGTTATCCGCAATCCTCTGTTGGTCCTCTGCGGGATAGCCCAAGACGATGACCTCGCTCTTGTCAAAGTTAATCTTGAGTCCCGATATAGCCTCAAAGCAGAGGAGTAGGACCTTAAGATTAACAATGTCGAGGGCGGAACCTTCCACCATAATCATGGTGTCATCGGCGTATTGGAGATGGGTGACCCCTCCTCCTGAATGAGGTGACCAACAACTCCCGTGAGGTGGCCGGCCCTCCTAGCTTTGTCCAGGATTCCTGCCAGCGCATCCACGGCGAGATTAAAGAGAAGGGAGGGTATTGGGTCCCCTTGCTTCACTCCCGCAGAAGACGAGAAGAATGGCCCCACCTCACCGTTAATGTTAATCGTTGTCTTGCCAGACCGTACCAACTGCATAATCCAGTTGCACCTTCTGTCCTTGAAGCCTCTGCGCTGCATGACTAGCCGCAGGAAGTCCCAGTCTAGCCAATCATAAGCTTTCTGGAAATCCAGCTTGAGAAAGACACCCTTCCTGCGCCGCCCCTTAGCGATTGCCTGGAAGTAAGTGGTATTAGCATCACCTTGGAGGAGCCACTTCTGCCCCCCCCCGGCGTTGCCAAAACAGCTCCTCACCCTTGAAGATCTCCATTAGGAAGGCTTCAAGGGAGTACCGCCGCAACCAGTCATCAGCCGACAAACCGACTGAATCAGTAGTCGCGTCTAGGGCCTTAATCTGGTCCAATAGAGCCCCTTTGCGAGACCTCAGGGCAGCACCAAGGTTGGCGCCCCAACCCCACATAAACTGGCGGGTGGTTTTAGAGCAGTGATGCCAAACGTCTGTGGCACAGAATACCCTTGGTGGGTTATTTGACGCTTGCACCCAACGGTCCTGAACCATCTCGACGAACCCCGGCTGCAGAAGCCATGGTGGTTCGAAATGGAAGTGTCTAGACCTCGGTGGAGACCCTTTCCCTGATGCAAATAGCAGGGGAACGTGGTCGGAGCCAACCCGAGTGACCGCCCGCAGTGAACACAGTGGGAACATAACCTCCCATTGGACAGACACGAGGACCCGATCCAGCACACTCCGGATAGGGTCCACCTTTTATTGGTCCATGTGAACCTAGCCCCTACCCGGGCTATCTCACGTAGGTCCATCTCCGCTATGGAGTCGTTGAACATGTGCAAAGCCGCCGATCGATGTTGGGCGAGCTTTTGTCATCCTCCTGTCTAATAAGGTTGAAGTCACCCGCCACCACCACTGGAGTCGTGCAACGTTCTACCTTATCATGCAGCTCGGCCAGGAACACCGCCGACCGCCCGTGATCAACCGGGCCATAGACAATGATCACCTCCCAACTAAGGTTCACACGTCGGTTGGTGATGGACATACTAAGGAAAAATTCCCTGCGGTCCATATCCTCTACTGAAAAGAAGTCCTCCCTGACCCCCAGGAGTATGCCTCCAGACAGCCCAGACGCCAGCAACCATTGCCAGGCAAACGGGTGACGAGAGAGCCCCTGTAGCTCCTGAATGGAGAAGTCATGACGAATCGTCTCCCGAAGACCTACTATGTCGATATCTTCCTGCCGGATGTAGTCAATCAGTTGGCGTCGGCGTCCCAGGTTGCCCAAGCCCCTAATGTTCCAGCATAGGAGCTTCATATGGGAACTCCGCCGGAATCACTAGGCCCCTCAGGTGGGGCCGAGCTAGCCCTCCCGCCCAGGGTGGGATTGGGCGTTTGCTTCAATGGACGGCCGCGACGCCCCTGCTTAATGGGGGCATCGCCTGCCACGTCAGCGCTAACACCTCGGACTACCATCGTCTGTTCAGATGGTTGGAGCCGCGTAGGAGGTCTTCCCCGCAGGGCCCTCCCTACTGGAGGGCCACTTGGGGTGTCAAGCCGGGATGGCGGCCGACTCAGGCCCGATCCAACCCCGGGCTCTCTATGCCCAGAGCCAGATGGGGCCGAGGCATCAAAAGCATGGGCCCGGGCCTCAGCAAGAGCGCCATCGAGCCGCTCTTTGGCACAAATGGCCGAGATCTGTTCAAGTCGGGGACCCTTCTGTTGGGGAACGTAGTAATTTCAAAAAAATTCTTACGCACACGCAAGATCATGGTGATGCATAGCAACGAGAGGGGAGAGTGTTGTCCACGTACCCTCGTAGACCGACAGCGGAAGCGTTATCACAACGCGGTTGATGTAGTCGTACGTCTTCACGATCCGACCGATCAAGTACCGAACGTACGGCACCTCCGAGTTCTACACACGTTCAGCTCGATGGCGTCCTTCGAACTCCGATCCAGCCGAGTGTTGAGGGAGAGTTTCGTCAGCACGACGGCATGGTGACGATGAGATGTTCCACCGACGCAGGGTTTCGCCTAAGCTCCGCACACGGCTAAGAGATCTCAAGGATCAATTGTTGTGTCTCTGGGGTGCCCCCCTGCCCCCGTATATAAAGGAGCAAGGGGGAGGCAGCCGGCCAAGGGGAGAGGCGCGCCATAGGGGGAGTCCTACTCCCACCGGGAGTAGGACTCCTCCTTTCCTTGTGGGTGTAGGAGAAGGGAAGGGGGAAGGAGAAAGAAGGAAGGGTGCGCCCCCCTTCCCTAGTCCAATTCGGACCAAACCATGGGGAGGGGTGCGGCCACCTTTTGAGGCCTTTCTCTCCTTTCTCGTATGGCCCATTAAGGCCCAATACGAATTCCCGTAACTCTCCGGTACTCCGAAAAATACCCGAATCACTCGGAACCTTTCCGAAGTCCGAATATAGTCGTCCAATATATCGATTTTTACGTCTCGACCATTTCGAGACTCCTCGTCATATCCCCGATCTCATCCGGGACTCCGAACTCCTTCGGTACATCAAAACTCAATAAAACTGTCATTGTAACGTTAAGCGTGCGGACCCCACGGGTTCGAGAACTATGTAGACATGACCGAGACACGTCTCCGGTCAATAACCAATAGCGGTACCTGGATGCCCATATTGGCTCCCACATATTCTACGAAGATCTTTATCGGTCAGACCGCATAACAACATACGTTGTCCCCTTTGTCACCGGTATGTTATTTGCCCGAGATTTGATCGTCGGTATCTCGATACCTAGTTTAATCTCGTTACCGGCAAGTCTCTTTACTCGTTCCGTAACACATCATCCCGCAACTAACTCATTAGTCACAATGCTTGCAAGGCTTATAGTGATGTGCATTACCGAGTGGGCCCAGAGATACCTCTCCGACAATTGGAGTGACAAATCCTAATCTCGAAATACGCCAACCCAACAAGTACCTTTGGAGACACCTGTAGAGCACCTTTATAATCACCCATTTACGTTGTGACGTTTGGTAGCACACAAAGTGTTCCTCCGGTAAACGGGAGTTGCATAATCTCATAGTCATAGGAACATGTATAAGTCATGAAGAAAGCAATAGCAACATACTAAACGATCGAGTGCTAAGCTAACGGAATGGGTCAAGTCAATCACGTCATTCTCCTAATGAGGTGATCTCGTTAATCAAATGACAACTTATGTCTATGGCTAGGAAACATAACCATCTTTGATTAACGAGCTAGTCAAGTAGAGGCATACTAGTGACACTCTGTTTGTCTATATATTCACACATGTATTATGTTTCCGGTTAATACAATTCTAGCATGAATAATAAACATTTATCATGATACAAGGAAATAAATAATACTTTATTATTGCCTCTAGGGCATATTTCCTTCACCTTCTCCCCCCGAAACACAATATCACAATCTGAAGCAACGTCGCCAAGGTGTGCCATCGGCACTGAGTCAAGAACCACAAATCGAGAACCGGAATAAGAAGGCCCTGAGGGACCAGAGGGAGGGGGTGGTGTCATACCTGGAGTGAGGTCGCGTGCTGCCACACGCATAGTCTCCATCTCAGGAACCGTCGGGAACCGGCCATCCGGAAGGGTCCGAGACCAGCAGAGGCGGGCGCTCTGTCTAGATGCGACAGCCGGAGAAGACACCACCTGAGGGGCAGGGCTGGGCACGGGAGAGTCGGAGTTGACCGTGACCAACCCCACCCCCGGTGGAGGCGGCGAAGCGGCCATGCCCAACCCCACGCGTGGTGGCGGTGACGTAGTAGGAACCATGGACGAGGAACCCACAGCTGGCAAAGGTGGGGTCCCCGGCGAGCGAGAGTAGCACACCACCCCGGGTGAGCGCGGGGAGGACGACGGGCACACATCCATCCCCACACTGTCAGTATCATCCTCCAGATCCATGGTCATCGAAGGAGCCGGCGAGGTAGGCCTCCCCACCGCAGGAGGCGGCAACGTTAGACCGGCCCCAGTGAGAGCGAGAGTGGCAGCCCTAGAGGGCCCCGACCCCACCCCACCCACATGGGCCGGGCTCAGCCTGGTGTAGTCCTGCGCCGGGGGGACGTCATCCTCCTCAGATGATGTCTCATTGGAGTCCTCCGCACCCCCGTCGTGCTGTAGGAGATATGCCCTAGAGGCAATAATAAATGATATTATTTATCTCCGAGTTCATAATTATGTTTATGTTCCATGCTATAACTACAATGATTCTCGAGTCTGCAATATCCACGAGGCTCGGAGGAAGACTCATATGCATGTGTGGAATAATAAACGGTAAGAAGTATTCCTAGTCTGGCCTCTAAGACTAGCTCAAGTGTTGCATGATGGTTCTGTTTTCCTGATCATGGGCATGTCTATGCCAGCAATTTTGAGGGCACAATGTTAAGAGAACATTTGTGTTGAATCGACCCGGATTGATGTTATGCTAAGAGATTCATTCGTCACAAGTTAATGGTGCATAACAAAGAGATGGTTAACGTTTGCATGATTCCTTAGACCATGAGAGTATCGAGTTTCTTCATGCTTGCTTCATGAACTTTGGGGTTTGTTAAACGTCATCCGTAAATGGGTGGCTATTACGGCGGCTTACGGGTTCATGGAAAAGTGTGTCAAGTAACTTGATAGCTCAAGATTGGGATTTGCTCCTCCGACGATGGAGAGATATTTTCGGGCCCTCTCGGTATTACGGTATCCATCATCGTCTGGCCAGACACAGTGTGATTTGATCACTGGGATGCCGGAACACGGAAACGAGAAAAGAGAACAAAACCAGTAACGAGGTAACTAGCATAGTGGACAAGTTGTTGATCCACGGGAATGCCAACATGTCTCGCCTCGGGTATTTGTAACATATCGCGAAGCAACAGGAATAGCACACGGCAACTGGAGGTTCACTCGAATATTTATTCGTGTGGGTATAGGGGTCAATATGGGTGTCCATGGCTCCGATGTTGATCATTGATCGGAAGGGGTTCCGGGTCATGTCTATACTTCACCGAACCTATAGGGTCACACGCTTAAGGGTCATCTATCTGCTGAATACTAGACAGGGACTAAGAGAAAATCACCGAAAAAGTTTCGGACACCGAAAAGTTTCGCACAGCGGAATCGTACCGCATAGAGAGGTCATCGGATAAGTTTCGATGATACCGAAAAGTTGTTTCGGGATACACCATTAAGTCAAATTGGTTTCGGCACATGCCTGATAATTCTTGGAGGATGCCAGAATCATTCTGGAAGCTTTTTGGAATTTTCTGAGATAAAAACCGGAAATGTTCCGGAGCTGCCGGAGCCACTTCAGATGCGTTTCGCAGATGAAAATCACTAAAACCGGAATTGTTTCGGAACGCATTGAAAATCATTTTAGTGGGTACTGGAAATGTTCTTAGCCCACATAAATATTTTCAGTTCGATCAGACGCTGAAAAATGTCGTCGTGAATAGTGAAAATCAGCTTTATGGTTACTTTATGGAAAGCCACCTTTTGGGGCTTTGCTCCAAAAGATCTTGGCGATGACATGGATGGATAGGAGCCATTTTTTGGGCCCCTCATGGGGGTGTGGCCGGCCACATGGGGTATCCCCCTTGGGGACCCTCTTGTTCATTGGTTTCACTCCTAGGTCCTTGTGGAAGGACTTCATTCATGTGCATTTTGGGTTTTTTGTGAAACTACCCTACCCCCTTGGGATTTCCTATAAATAGAGGTGGAGGGGCAGCCCTCCACACTCATCCCTTGCTCTCATACACATGCCATGCATTATGTGGCTTCTTCTCTCCCTCCCACGAAAAGAGTTTCGTAGAGCCGTAAGGCTGTCTGGGTTCCGGCAGGAACTAGTTCTGGACGACGAAGCCCTGCCGGATAGATGACACCGTATGTGTGCAACTCTGTAGAGAGATCGTAGTTTCGGTCTTAGTTCGTGAGTGTTGGGAATCGTAGCATAATTTAAAATTTTCCTACGCTCACCAAGATGCATCTATGGAGTATACTAGCAACGAGGGGAAGGGAGTGCATCTACATACCCTTGTAGATCGCGAGCGGAAGCGTTCCAATGAACGTGGATGACGGAGTCGTACTCGCCGTGATCCAAATCACCGATGACCGAGTGCCGAACGGACGGCACCTCCGCGTTCAACACACGTACAGTGCAGCGACGTCTCCTCCTTCTTGATCTAGCAAGGGGGAAGGAGAGGTTGATGGAGATCCAGCAGCACGACGGCGTGGTGGTGGATGTAGCGGGTCTCCGGCAGGGATTCGCCGAGCTACTCCGAGAGAGAGAGGTGTTGCAGGGGAGGAGGGAGGCGCCCAAAGCTGTAGTTTTTTGCCCTCCCTCCCCCCCTTATATAGGACCCCTTGGGAGGGGGGCCGGCCAAAACCCATCTAGGGTTGGGGGGGCGGCGGCCAAGGGGTGGAAAGGGTTGCCTTGCCCCCCCAAGCCAAGGGGGAAGTCCCCCCACCCTAGGGTTCCCAACCCTAGGCGCATGGGGGGAGGCCCATGGGGGGCGCCCCAGCCCACTAAGGGCTGGTTCCCTTCCACTTTCAGCCCACAGGGCCCTCCGGGATAGGTGGCCCCACCCGGTGGACCCCCGGGACCCTTCCGGTGGTCCCGGTACAATACCGGTAACCCTCGAAACTTTCCCGGTGGCCGAAACTTGACTTCCTATATATAATTCTTCACCTCCGGACCATTCCAGAACCTCTCGTGACGTCCGGGATCTCATCCGGGACTCCGAACAACTTTCGGGTTTCCGCATACACATATCTCTACAACCCTAGCGTCACCGAACCTTAAGTGTGTAGACCCTACGGGTTCGGGAGACATGCAGACATGACCGAGACGCCTCTCCGGTCAATAACCAACAGCGGGATCTGGATACCCATGTTGGCTCCCACATGTTCCACGATGATCTCATCGGATGAACCATGGTGTCGAGGATTCAATCAATCCCGTATGCAATTCCCTTTGTCAATCGGTATGTTACTTGCCCGAGATTCGATCGTCGGTATCTCAATACCTTGTTCAATCTCGTTACCGGCAAGTCTCTTTACTCGTACCGCAATGCATGATCCCGTGACTAACTCCTTAGTCACATTGAGCTCATTATGATGATGCATTACCGAGTGGGCCCAGAGATACCTCTCCGTCACACGGAGTGACAAATCCCAGTCTCGATCCGTGCCAACCCAACAGACACTTTCGGAGATACCCGTAGTGCACCTTTATAGTCACCCAGTTACGTTGTGACGTTTGGCACACCCAAAGCACTCCTACGGTATCCGGGAGTTTCACGATCTCATGGTCTAAGGAAAAGATACTTGACATTGGAAAAGCTCTAGCAAACGAAACTACACGATCTTTTATGCTATGCTTAGGATTGGGTCTTGTCCATCACATCATTCTCCTAATGATGTGATCCCGTTATCAATGACATCCAATGTCCATAGTCAGGAAACCATGACTATCTGTTGATCAACGAGCTAGTCAACTAGAGGCTTACTAGGGACACGTTGTGGTCTATGCATTCACACATGTATTACGATTTCCGGACAATACAATTATAGCATGAATAATAGACGATTACCATGAACAAAGAAATATAATAATAACCATTTATTATTGCCTCTAGGGCATATTTCCAACAGTGTCCCACTTGCACTAGAGTCAATAATCTAGTTACATTGTGATGAATCGAACACCCATTGCGTCCTGGTGTTGATCATGTTTTGCCCTAGGGAGAGGTTTAGTCAACGGATCTGCTACATTCAGGTCCGTATGTACTTTACAAATATCTATGTCTCCATTTTGAACACTTTCACGAATGGAGTTGAAGCGACGCTTGATATGCCTGGTCTTCCTGTGAAACCTGGGCTCCTTCGCAAGGGCAATGGCTCCAGTGTTGTCACAGAAGAGAGTCATCGGGCCCGACGCATTGGGAATCACCCCTAGGTCGGTAATGAACTCCTTCATCCAGACTGCTTCCTGTGCTGCCTCCGAGGCTGCCATGTACTCCGCTTCACATGTAGATCCCGCCACGACGCTTTGCTTGCAACTGCACCAGCTTACTGCTCCTCCATTCAAAATATACACGTATCCGGTTTGTGACTTAGAGTCATCCAGATCTGTGTCGAAGCTAGCGTCGACGTAACCCTTTACGACGAGCTCTTCGTCACCTCCATAAACGAGAAACATATCCTTAGTCCTTTTCAGGTACTTCAGGATATTCTTGACCGCTGTCCAGTGTTCCTTGCCAGGATTACTTTGGTACCTTCCTACCAAACTTACGGCAACGTTTACATCAGGTCTGGTACACAGCATGGCATACATAATAGACCCTATGGCCGAGGCATAGGGGATGACACTCATCTTTTCTATATCTTCTGCCGTGGTCGGGCATTGAGCCGTGCTCAATTGCACACCTTGCAATACAGGCAAGAACCCCTTCTTGGACTGATCCATATTGAACTTCTTCAATATCTTGTCAAGGTATGTATTCTGTGAAAGACCAATGAGGCGTCTTGATCTATCTCTATAGATCTTGATGCCTAATATATAAGCAGCTTCTCCAAGGTCCTTCATTGAAAAACACTTATTCAAATAGGCCTTAATACTTTCCAAGAATTCTATATCATTTCCCATCAATAGTATGTCATCCACATATAATATGAGAAATGCTACAGAGCTCCCACTCACTTTCTTGTAAACACAGGCTTCTCCATAAGTCTGTGTAAACCCAAACGCTTTGATCATCTCATCAAAGCGAATGTTCCAACTCCGAGATGCTTGCACCAGCCCATAGATTGAGCGCTGGAGCTTGCATACTTTGTTAGCATTCTTAGGATCGACAAAACCTTCCGGCTGCATCATATACAACTCTTCCTTAAGGAAGCCATTAAGGAATGCCGTTTTGACGTCCATCTGCCATATCTCATAATCATAGTATGCGGCAATTGCTAACATGATTCAGACGGACTTCAGCTTTGCTACGGGTGAGAAAGTCTCATCGTAGTCAACCCCTTGAACTTGTCGATAACCCTTAGCGACAAGTCGAGCTATGTAGATGGTCACATTACCATCTGCGTCCGTCTTCTTCTTAAAGATCCATTTGTTTTCTATGGCTCGCCGCTCATCGGGCAAGTCAGTCAAAGTCCATACTTTGTTTTCATACATGGATTCTATCTCGGATTTCATGGCTTCTAGCCATTTGTCGGAATCCGGGCCCGCCATCGCTTCTTCATAGTTTGAAGGTTCACCGTTGTCTAACAACATGATTTCCAGGACAGGGTTGCCGAACCACTCTGGTGCGGAACGTGTCCTTGTGGACCTACGAAGTTCAGTACCTTGATCTGAAGCTTCATGATCATCATCATTAACTTCCTCCCCAGTCGGTGTAGGCACCACAGGAACATTTTCCCGCGCTGCGCTACTTTCCGGTTCGGAAGGGGTGACTATCACCTCATCAAGTTCCACTTTCCTCCCACTCAATTCTTTCGAGAGAAACTCCTTCTCCAGAAAGGACCCGTTCTTGGCAACGAAGATCTTGCCTTCGGATCTGAGGTAGAAGGTATACCCAATGGTTTCCTTAGGGTATCCTATGAAGACGCATTTTTTCGATTTGGGTTCGAGCTTTTCAGGTTGAAGTTTCTTGACATAAGCATCGCATCCCCAGACTTTTAGAAACGACAGCTTAGGTTTCTTCCCAAACCATAATTCATATGGTGTCGTCTCAACGGATTTTGACGGAGCCCTATTTAAAGTGAATGCGGCAGTCTCTAAAGCATAACCCCAAAATGAGAGCGGTAAATAGGTAAGAGACATCATAGATCGCACCATATCCAATAGAGTGCGATTACGACGTTTGGACACACCGTTTCTCTGAGGTGTTCCAGGCGGCGTGAGTTGTGAAACGATTCCACATTTCCTTAAGTGTGTACCAAACTCGTGACTTAAATATTCTCCACCACGATCTGATCGTAAGAATTTTATTTTCCTGTCACGTTGATTCTCAACCTCACTCTGAAATTCCTTGAACTTTTCAAAGGTTTCAGACTTGTGTTTCATTAGGTAGACATACCCATATCTACTTAAATCATCAGTGAGAGTGAGAACATAACGATATCCTCCGCGAGCCTCAACACTCATTGGACCACACACATCGGTATGTATGATTTCCAATAAGTTGATTGCTCGCTCCATTGTTCCGGAGAACGGAGTCTTGGTCATCTTACCCATGAGGCATGGTTCGCACGTGTCAAATGATTCGTAATCAAGAGACTCCAAAAGTCCATCTGTATGGAGCTTCTTCATGCGCTTGACACCAATGTGACCAAGGCGGCAGTGCCACAGATATGTGGGACTATCGTTATCAACTTTACATCTTTTGGTATTCACACTATGAACATGTGTAACATCACGTTCGAGATTCATCAAAAATAAACCATTGACCAGCGGGGCATGACCATAAAACATATCTCTCAAATAAATAGAACAACCATTATTCTCGGATTTAAATGAGTAGCCATCTCGAATTAAACGAGATCCAGATACAATGTTCATGCTCAAAGCTGGCACTAAATAACAATTATTGAGGTTCAAAACTAATCCCGTGGGTAGATGCAGAGGTAGCGTGCCGACGGCGATCACATCGACCTTGGAACCATTCCCGACGCGCATCGTCACCTCGTCCTTTGCCAGTCTCCGTTTATTCCGTAGTTCCTGTTTTGAGTTACAAATATGAGCAACCGCACCGGTATCAAATACCCAGGAGCTACTACGAGTACTGGTAAGGTACACATCAATTACATGTATATCACATATACCTTTGGTGTTGCCGGCCTTCTTCTTGTCCGCTAAGTATTTGGGGCAGTTCCGCTTCCAGTGACCACTTCCCTTGCAATAAAAGCACTCAGTCTCGGGCTTGGGTCCATACTTTGACTTCTTCGCAGTAACTGGTTTACCGGGCGCGGCAACTCCCTTGCCGTCCTTCTTGAAGTTCTTCTTACCCTTGCCCTTCTTGAACTTAGTGGTTTTATTCACCATCAACACTTGATGTTCTTTTCTGATCTCCCCTTCCGCTGATTTCAGCATTGAATATACCTCGGGAATGGTCTTTTCCACCCCCTGCATATTGTAGTTCATCACAAAGCTCTTGTAGCTTGGTGGAAGCGACTGGAGGATTCTGTCAATGACCGCGTCATCCGGGAAATTAACTCCCAGCTGAGTCAAGCGGTTGTGCAACCCAGACATTCTGAGTATGTGCTCACTAACAGAACTGTTCTCCTCCATTTTACAGCTGAAGAACTTGTCGGAGACATCATATCTCTCGACCCGGGCATGAGCTTGGAAAACTAATTTTAGCTCCTCGAACATCTCATATGCTCCATGTTTCTCAAAACGCTTTTGAAGACCCGGTTCTAGGCTGTAAAGCATGCCGCACTGAACGCGGGAGTAATCATCAGCACGTGATTGCCAAGCGTTCATAACGTCTTGGTTCTGTGGGATTGATGCATCACCTAGCGGTGCTTCTAAGACATAATCTTTCTTGGCTACTATGAGGATGAGCCTCAGGTTCCGGACCCAGTCCGTATAGTTGCTGCCATCATCTTTCAGCTTGGTTTTCTCTAGGAACGCGTTGAAATTGAGGACAACGTTGGCCATTTGATCTACAATACATAGTGTAAAGATTTTAGACTAAGTTCATGATAATTAAGTTCATCTAATCAAATTATTTAATGAACTCCCACTCAGATAGACATCCCTCTAGTCATCTAAGTGAAACATGATCCGAGTTTAACTAGGTCGTGTCCGATCATCACGTGAGACAGACTAGTCAAGATCGGTGAACATCTCCATGTTGATCGTATCTTCTATACGACTCATGCTCGACCTTTCGGTCCTCCGTGTTCCGAGGCCATGTCTGTACATGCTAGGCTCGTCAAGTCAACCTAAGTGTATTGCGTGTGTTCCGAGGCCATGTCTGTACATGCTAGGCTCGTCAACACCCGTTGTATTCGAACGTTAGAATCTATCACACCCGATCATCACGTGGTGCTTCGAAACAACGAACCTTCGCAACGGTGCACAGTTAGGGTGAACACTTTCTTGAAATTATTATAAGGGATCATCTTACTTACTACCGTCGTTCTAAGCAAATAAGATGCAAAAACATGATAAACATCACATGCAATCAAATAGTGACATGATATGGCCAATATCATCATGCTCCTTTGATCTCCATCTTCGGGGCACCATGATCATCTTCGTCACCGGCATGACACCATGATCTCCATCATCATGATCTCCATCATTGTGTCTTCATGAAGTCGTCACGCCAACGATTACTTCTACTTCTATGGCTAACGCGTTTAGCAACAAAGTAAAGTAATTTACATGGTGTTATTCAATGACACGCAGGTCATGCAAAATAATAAAGACAACTCCTATGGCTCCTGCCGGTTGTCATACTCATCGACATGCAAGTCGTGATTCCTATTACAAGAATATGATCAATCTCATACATCACATATATCATTCATCACATCTTCTGGCCATATCACATCACATAACACTTGCTGCAAAAACAAGTTAGACGTCCTCTAATTGTTGCTGCAAGTTTTTTACGTGGTTTGTAGGTTTCTAGCAAGAACGTTTTCTTACCTACGTATGAGCACAACGTGATTTGCCAATTTCTATTTACCCTTCATAAGGACCCTTTTCATCGAATCCGTTCCGACTAAAGTAGGAGAGACAGACACCCGCTAGCCACCTTATGCAACTAGTGCATGTCAATCGGTGGAACCTGTCTCACGTAAGCGTACGTGTAAGGTCGGTCCGGGCCGCTTCATCCTACAATGCCGCCGAAACAAGAAACGACTAGTAGCGGCAAGAAGAATTGGCAACATCAACGCCCACAACTTCTTTGTGTTCTACTCGTGCATAGTAACGACGCATAGGCCTGGCTCATGATGCCACTGCTGGGAATCGTAGCATAATTTAAAATTTTCCTACGCTCACCAAGATGCATCTATGGAGTATACTAGCAACGAGGGGAAGGGAGTGCATCTACATACCCTCGTAGATCGCGAGCGGAAGCGTTCCAATGAACGTGGATGACGGAGTCGTACTCGCCGTGATCCAAATCACCGATGACCGAGTGCCGAACGGACGGCACCTCCGCGTTCAACACACGTACGGTGCAGCGACGTCTCCTCCTTCTTGATCCAGCAAGGGGGAAGGAGAGGTTGATGGAGATCCAGCAGCACGACGGCATGGTGGTGGATGTAGCGGGTCTCCGGCAGGGCTTCGCCGAGCTTCTCCCAGAGAGAGAGAGAGGTGTTGCAGGGGAGGAGGGAGGCGCCCAAAGCTGTAGTTTTCTGCCCTCCCTCCCCCCCTTATATAGGCCCCCTTGGGAGGGGGGCCGGCCAAAACCCATCTAGGGTTGGGGGGGCGGCGGCCAAGGGGTGGAAAGGGTTGCCTTGCCCTCCCAAGCCAAGGGGGAAGTCCCCCCACCCTAGGGTTCCCAACCCTAGGCGCATGGGGGGAGGCCCATGGGGGGCGCCCCAGCCCACTAAGGGCTGGTTCCCTTCCACTTTCAGCCACGGGGCCCTCCGGGATAGGTGGCCCCACCCGGTGGACCCCCGGGACCCTTCCGCTGGTCCCGGTACAATACCGGTAACCCCCGAAACTTTTCCGGTGGCCGAAACTTGACTTCCTATATATAATTCTTCACCTCCGGACCATTCCGGAACCTCTCGTGACGTCCGGGATCTCATCTGGGACTCCGAACAACTTTCGGGTTTCCGCATACACATATCTCTACAACCCTAGCGTCACCGAACCTTAAGTGTGTAGACCCTACGGGTTCGGGAGACATGCAGACATGACCGAGACGCCTCTCCGGTCAATAACCAACAGCGGGATATGGATACCCATGTTGGCTCCCACATGTTCCACGATGATCTCATTGGATGAACCACGGTGTCGAGGATTCAATCAATCCCGTATGCAATTCCCTTTGTCAATCGGTATGTTACTTGCCCGAGATTCGATCGTCGGTATCCCAATACCTTATTCAATCTCGTTACCGGCAAGTCTCTTTACTCGTACCGCAATGCATGATCCCGTGACTAACGCCTTAGTCACATTGAGCTCATTATGATGATGCATTACCGAGTGGGCCCAGAGATACCTCTCCGTCACACGGAGTGACAAATCCCAGTCTCGATCCGTGCCAACCCAACAAACACTTTCGGAGATACCCGTAGTGCACCTTTATAGTCACCCAGTTACGTTGTGACGTTTGGCACACCCAAAGCACTCCTACGGTATCCGGGAGTTTCACGATCTCATGGTCTAAGGAAAAGATACTTGACATTGGAAAAGCTCTAGCAAACGAAACTACACGATCTTTTATGCTATACTTAGGATTGGGTCTTGTCCATCACATCATTCTCCTAATGATGTGATCCCGTTATCAATGACATCCAATGTCCATAGTCAGGAAACCATGACTATCTGTTGATCAACGAGCTAGTCAACTAGAGGCTTACTAGGGACACGTTGTGGTCTATGCATTCACACATGTATTACGATTTCCGGACAATACAATTATAGCATGAATAATAGACGATTACCATGAACAAAGAAATATAATAATAACCATTTATTATTGCCTCTAGGGCATATTTCCAACAGTGAGTGCCTCCCGAAGGGCTGTCCGTGTGACCGTCCGAGTTTCGAAGGTCCTCCCGAAGGGCTGTCCGAGTGACCGTTCGAGTTTCGAAGGTCCTCCCGAAGGGCTGTCCGCGACACCGTCTGGGGGGGCTGTTCGACCGCCTCCCGGAGGGTTGTCTGAGGAGCAGATGAGTGTATACATCCTCGCGGTTGGGAGGTTGTAAATCCTAGCTGCGGGGATCTGCACCGCCGATCGTCATCGACTCTACTTCCCGCTGTGCTATGAGTCGGTAACGAAAAAGATCAAACCATGTATGCAGTCTCCATAGTGGTCCTGGGCTGGTGCGTAGGTTAGAAATTTTTTGTTTTCTGCTGCGTTACCCTACACGTGCCGGTCGTCGGAGGGAGCCGGAGGTGGGGGAGGCGGGATCACGCCCGACCGGCTCTCGAGCTCCTCCAGATGAACCTTGTAGGTGAGACGCCTACCCTTCTTGCCAAAGTAGAAGATCAAGGAAAGGTCGTCCACCTCGGCCGGCATCGGGCATAGAACCTCGATACGGGTCGGACCATCCCCCTCCAGGGAAGCGAGATCAATGGACACGAGCTTGCCCACCGGCTTCGAGACTGCCTTGAGAATACGCTCAAGCTTGCCCCCTCTAGGGGCGAGCCTGCTTCCCTTTGGAAGCCCATATACCAGAACCCACACCAGGGTGAGCAATGGAATCGAATCCGGTTCCGCGACGGCTTCCTTGACGGAGATGAGGAACTTGTTGATCGGACATCTGATATTGTCATGAGTGCAGACGCGGAGAAGCTCAGCAGAAGGAAACGACACCGAGAAGACCAGAGGTGCCGTCTCGGTGACTACCCAAGAGAAGTCGCTGTCGCGGTAGTCACCAATCTAGGCCGCCAGCTCATCATGGACGAGGTCCGCGGTCACCATGACCGACGGCGGCAGAGTCTGACCAGGCACGAGCGAGACCGTCGCCAAGTGCGGCCTGGCACGCTCCTCGTCCAGCTCCGCGTCGGCGTAGTAGAAACCAGAACCCTCGGATCCATACCCCTAGTAAGCCAGAGTCGTGGGGCAACGGGAAGGCGCCTGGCACTCGGAGTGAAAGTGTCCCGTGCATGCACAGTTGATACACATCGTCTCTGAAGGAAATATGCCCTATGCAATAATAAATTGTTATTTATATTTTCTTATATCATGATAAATGTTTATTATTCATGCTAGAATTGTATTAACCGGAAACTTAGTACATGTGTGAATACATAGACAAAACTAAGTGTCCCTAGTATGCCTCTACTTGACTAGCTCGTTAATCAAAGATGGTTAAGTTTCCTGACCATAGACATGTGTTGTCATTTGATGAACGGGATCACATCATTAGAGAATTATGTGATGGACAAGATCCATCCGTTAGCTTAGCATAGTGATCGTTAAGTCTTATTGCTATTGCTTTCATCATGACTTATACACATTCCTCTGACTATGAGATTATGCAACTCCCGAATACCGGAAGAACACCTTGTGTGCTATCAAACATCACAACATAACTGGGTGATTATAAAGATGCTCTACAGGTGTCTCCGAAGGTGTTTGTTGGGTTGGCATAGATCAAGATTAGGAGTTGTCACTCCGAGTATCAGAGAGGTATCTCTAGGCCCTCTCAGTAATGCACATCACTATAAGCCTTGCAAGCAATATGACTAATGAGTTAGTTACGGGATGATGCATTACGGAACGAGTAAAGAGACTTGCCTGTAACGAGATTGAACTAGGTATGATGATACCGACGATCGAATCTCGTGCAAGTAACATACCGATGACAAAGGGAATAACGTATGTTGTTATTGCGGTTTGACTGATAAAGATCTTCATAGAATATGTAGGAACCAATATGAGCATCTAGGTTCCGCTATTGGTTATTGACCGGAGATGTGTCTCGGTCATGTCTACATAGTTCTCGAACCCGTAAGGTCCGCACGCTTAACGTTCGATGACGATTTGTATTATGAGTTATGTGTTTTGGTGACCGAAGTTTGTTCAGAGTCCCGTGTGATATCACGGACATGACGAGGAGTCTCGAAATGGTCGAGAGGTAAATATTCATATATTGGAAGGTAGTATTCGGACATCGGAATGGTTTCGAGTGGTTCAGGTATTTTACCGGAGTACCGAGGGGTTACCGGAACCCCCCGGGGGAATTAATGGGCCTACATGGGCCTTAGCGGAGAGAGAGGAGGGCTGCAAGGGGCGGCCGCACCCTCCCCCATGGCAGTCCGAATTGGACTAGGGGAGGGGGCGGCGCCCCCTTTCCCTCTCCCTCTCCCTCTCTCCTTCCTTTTTCCCCTCAAGTGAAGAAAGGAGAAGGGGGGGGCGAATCCTACTAGGAGTGGAGTCCTAGTAGGACTCCCCCATGGCGCGTGCCTCCTGGCCAGCCGCCTCCTCCTCCCCTCCTTTATATACAGGGGCAGGGGGCACCCCATAGCAGATCAATTGTTCTCTTAGCCTTGTGCGGTGCCTCCCTCCACAGTTTACTCCTCCGATCATAGCGTCGTAGTGCTTAGGCGAAGCCCTGCGCGGATCACATCACCATCACCGTCACCATGCCGTCGTGCTGACGGAACTCTACCTCAACCCTTTGCTGGATCAAGAGTTTGAGGGACGTCATCGAGCTGAACGTGTGCTGAACTCGAAGGTGTCGTACGTTCGGTACTAGATCGGTTGGACGTTCGACTACATCAACCGCGTTAACCTAACGCTTCCGCTTTCGGTCTATGAGGGTACATGGACACACTCTTCCCCCCTCTCGTTGCTATGCATCTCCTAGATAGATCTTGCGTGATCGTAGGAATTTTTTTGGAATTGCATGCTACGTTCCCAACAGTGACATCGAGTCAGGTCTATGCATAGATGATATGCATGAGTAGAACACAAAGAGTTGTGTCGATAATAGTCATACTGCTTACCACCAACGTCTTATATTGATTCGGCGATATTGTTGGATGACGCGGCCCGGACCAACATTACATGACCACGTTCATGAGACCGGTTTTACCGACGTGCTTTTGCACAGAGGTGGCTGGCGGGTGTCTGTTTCTCCAACTTTAGTTGAATCGAATTTGACTATGGCCGGTCCTTGTTGAAGGTTAAAACAACACACTTGATGAAAAATTGTTGTGGTTTTGATGCCTAGGTAAGAACAGTTCTTGCTAGAAGCCCGTAGCAGCCACGTAAAACTTGCAACAACAAAGTAGAGGACGTCTAACTTGTTTTTGTAGGGCATGTTGTGATGTGATATGGTCAAGACGTGATGTGATATAAATTGTTGTATGAGATGATCATGTTTTGTAGAAGTTATCGTCAACTGGCAGGAGCCTTATGGTTGTCGCTTTATTGTATGAAATGCAATCGCTATGTAATTGCTTTACTTTATCACTCAGTGATACGTCTCCAACGTATCTATAATTTTTTATTGTTCCCAGCTATTATATTATCCATCAAGGATGTTTTATATGCATTTATATGCTATTTTATATGATTTTCAGGACTAACCTATTAACCTAGAGCCCAATGCCAGTTTCTGTTTTTTCCTTGTTTTTGAGTATCACAGAAAAGGAATACCAAACGGAGTCCAATTGACGTGCCAATTTTTGATGATTTTTTATGGACCAAAAGAAGCCCCCGAAGTAAAAGAGTTGGGCCAGAAGAGTCCCGGGCCGTCCACGAGGGTGGGGGGGCGTGCCCTACCCCCTGGGCGCGTCCCCCTGTCTCGTGGACGACTCGGAGACCCCCCTGACGTGAGACCTACCCCAAAAATTCCTATAAATACAGAAACCTCCAGAAAATAACCTAGATTGGGAGTTCCGCCGCCGCAAGCCTCTGTAGCCACCAAAAACCAATCGGGACCCTGTTCCGGCACCCTGCCGGAGGGGGGATCCATCTTCATCATCCCGGCGCTCTCCATGACAAGGAGGGAGTAGTTCACCCTCGGGGTTGAGGGTATGTACCAGTAGCTATGTGTTTGATCTCTCTCTATCTCTCTCTCGTGTTCTTGATTCGACACGATCTTGATGTACCGCGAGCTTTGCTATTATAGTTGGATCTTATGATGTTTCTCCCCCTCTACTCTCTAGTAATGGATTGAGTTTTCCCTTCAAAGGTATCTTATCGGATTGAGTCTTTAAGGATTTGAGAACACTTGATGTATGTCTTGCATGTGCTTATCTGTGGTGACAATGGGATATTCACGTGATCTACTTGATGTATGTTTTGGTGATCAACTTGCGGGTTCGGTGACCTTGTGAACTTATGCATAGGGGTTGGCACACGTTTTCGTCTTGACTCTCCGGTAAAAACTTTGGGGCACTCTTTGAAGTTCTTTGTGTTGGTTGAATAGATGAATCTGAGATTGTGTGATGCATATCGTATAATCATACTCGCGGATACTTGTGGTGACGTTGGAGTATCTAGGTGACATTAGGGTTTTGGTTGATTTGTATCTTAAGGTGTTATTCTAGTACGAAGTCTAGGATAGATCGAACGGAAAGAATAGCTTCGTGTTATTTTACTTCGGACTCTTGAATAGATCGATCAGAAAGGATAACTTTGAGGTGGTTTTCTATCCTACAATAATCTCTTCGTTTGTTCTCCGCTATTAGTGACTTTGGAGTGACTCTTTGTTGCATGTTGAGGGATAGTTATATGATCCAATTATGTTATTATTGTTGAGAGAACTTGCACTAGTGAAAGTATGAACCCTAGGCCTTGTTTCCTAGCATTGCAATACCGTTTTCGCTCACTTTTATCACTAGTTACCTTTGCTGTTTATATATTTTCAGATTACAAAAACCTATATCTACCATTCATATTGCACGTGTATCACCATCTCTTCGCCGAACTAGTGCACCTATACAATTTACCATTGTATTGGGTGTGTTGGGGACACAAGAGACTCTTTGTTATTTGGTTGCAGGGTTGTTTGAGAGAGACCATCTTCATCCTACGCCTCCCACGGATTGATAAACCTTAGGTCATCCACTTGAGGGAAATTTGCTACTGCCCTAAAAACCTCTACACTTGGAGGCCCAACAACGTCTACAAGAAAAAGGTTGTGCAGTAGACATCACTAAGCGGTAGCGATAGTCGTAGAAGCAATAGTTGGCGAGACGACAACGACGCTACGATGGAGATCAAGGTGTCAAGCCGGTGACGATGGAGATCATGATGGTTCTTTGGAGATGGAGATCAAAGTCACAAGATGATGATGATGGCCATATCATGTCACATATTTTGATTGCATGTGATGTTTATCTTTTATGCATCTTATTTCCTTAGTACGACGGTTGCATTATAAGATGATCCTCACTAAATTTCAAGGTACAAGTGTTCTCCCTAAGTATGCACCGTTGCTACAGTTCGTCGTGCCGAGACACCACGTGATGATCGGGTGTGATAAGCTCTACGTTCACATACAACGGGTGCAAGCCAGTTTTGCACACGCAGAATACTCGGGTTAGACTTGATGAGCCTAGCATATGCAGATATGGCCTCGGAACACTAAGACCGAAAGGTCGAACGTGAATCATATAGTAGATATGATCAACATAGTGATGTTCACCATTGAAAACTACTCCATCTCACGTGATGATCTGACATGGTTTAGTTGATATGGATCACGTGATCATTTAGATGACTAGAGGGATGTCAATCTAAGTGGGAGTTCTTAAGTAATATGATTAATTGAACTTTAATTTATCATGAACTTAGTCCTGATAGTTTTTTGCATATCTATGTTGTTGTAGATAAATGGCCCGTGCTACCGTTCCCTTGAATTTTAATGCGTTCCTAGAGAAAGCTAAGTTGAAAGATGATGGTAGCAACTACACGGACTGGGTCCGTAACTTGAGGATTATCCTCATTGCTGCACAGAAGAATTACGTCCTGGAAGCACCGCTAGGTGCAAGGCCCGCTGCAGGAGAAACTCCGGACATTATGAACGTCTGGCAGACTAAAGCTGATGACTACTCGATAGTTCAGTGTGCCATGCTTTACGGCTTAGAATCGGGACTTCAAAGATGTTTTGAACGTCATGGAGCATATGATATGTTCCAGGAGTTGAAGTTAATATTTCAAGCAAATGCCCGAGTTGAGAGATATGAAATCTCCAACAAGTTCTATAGCTGCAAGATGGAGGAGAACAGTTCTGTCAGTGAACACATACTCAGAATGTCTGGGTACCATAACCACTTGACTCAGCTGGGAGTTAATCTTCCTGATGATAGTGTCATTGACAGAGTTCTTCAATCACTGCCACCAAGCTATAAAGGCTTCGTGATGAACTATAATATGCAAGGGATGGAAAAGACAATTCCCGAGCTCTTCGCAATGCTAAAGGCTGCGGAGGTAGAAATCAAGAAGGAGCATCAAGTGTTGATGGTTAACAAGACCACTAGTTTCAAGAAAAAGGGCAAAGGGAAGAAGGGGAACTTTAGGAAGAACAGCAGGCAAGTTGCTGCTCAAGGGAAGAAGCCCAAGTCCGGACCTAATAAGTCTGAAACTGAGTGCTTCTACTGCAAAGGGACTGGTCACTGGAAGCGGAACTGCCCCATGGCAAAGTGAAAGGTATATTTGATATACATGTTATTGATGTGTACCTTACTAATGCTCGTAGTAGCGCCTGGGTATTTGATACTAGTTCAGTTTCTCATATTTGCAACTCAAAACAAGGGCTAGAGATTAAACGAAGATTGGCTAAGGACGAGGTGACGATGCGCGTTGGAAATGGTTCCAAGGTCGATGTGATCGCCGTCGGCACGCTACCTCTACATTTACCTTCGGGATTAGTTTTAGACATGAATAATTGTTATTTGGTGCCAGCGTTGAGCATGAACATTATATCTGGATCTTGTTTGATGTGAGAAGGTTATTCATTTAAATCAGGGAATAATGGTTGTTCTATTTATATGAGTAATATCTTTTATGGTCATGCACCCTTGATGAGTGGTCTATTTTTGTTGAATCTCGATCGTAGTGATACACATGTTCATAATATTGAAGCCAAAAGATGCAAAGTTAATAATGATAGTGCAACTTATTTGTGGCACTGCCATTTGGGTCATATTGGTGTAAAGGGCATGAAGAAACTCCATGCTGATGGGCTTTTGGAATCATTTGATTATGAATCACTTGATGCTAGCGAATCATGCCTTATTGGAAATAATACATACTGATGTATGCGGTCCGGTGAGTGTTGAGGCTCGCGGCGGGTATCGTTATTTTCTAACCTTCACAGATGATTTGAGCAGATATGGGTATATCTACTTAATGAAACATAAGTCTGAAACATTTGAATAGTTCAAAGAATTTCAGAGTGAAGTGGAAAATCAACATAACAAGAAAATAATGTTTTTACGGTCTCATCGTGGGGGGTGAATATTTGAGTTATGAGTTTGGTATTCATTTGAAACAATGTGGAATAGTTTCAGAACTCATGCCACGTGGAACGCCACAGCGTAATGGTGTGTCTGAACGTCGTAACTGTACTTTATTAGATATGGTGCAATCTATGATGCCCCTTACCGATTTACCACTATCATTTTGGGGTTATGCTTTAGAGACGGATGCATTCACGTTAAATAGGGCACCAGATAAATCCGTTGGGACGACACCATATGAACTGTGGTTTAGCAAGAAACCTAAGCTGTCGTTTCTTAAAGTTTGGGGCTGCGATGCTTATGTGAAAAAGCTTCAACCTGATAAGCTCGAACCCAAATCGGAGAAATGCGTCTTCATAGGATACCCAAAGGAAACTGTTGAGTACACCTTCTATCACAGATCCGAAGGCAAGATATTCATTGCTAAGAATGGATCCTTTCTAGAGAAAGAGTTTCTCTCGAAAGAAGTGAGTGGGAGGAAAGTAGAAGTTGATGAGGTAATAGTACCTTCTCCCGAATTGGAAACTAGTTCATCACAGAATTAGTTCCAGTGATTCCTACACCAATTAGTGAGGAAGCTAATGATGATCATGAAACTTCAGATCAAGTTACTACCGAACCTCGTAGGTCAACCACAGTACGTTCCGCGCCAGAGTGGTATGGTAATCCTGTTCTGGAAGTCATGTTACTAGACCATGATGAACCTACGAACTATGAGGAAGCGATGATGAGCCCAGATTCCGCGGAATGGCTTGAGGCCATGAAATCTGAGATGGGATCCATGTATGAGAACAAAGTGTGGACTTTGGTTGACTTGACCGATGATCGGCAAGCCATAGAGAAGAAATGGATCTTCAAGAAGAAGACTGACGCTGACAGTAATGTTACTGTCTACAAAGCTCGACTTGTTGCGAAAGGTTTTCGACAAGTTCAAGGGGTTGACTACGATGAGACCTTCTAACCCGTAGCGATGCTTAAGTCTGTTCGAATCATCTTAGCAATTGCCGCATTTTATGATTATGAAATTTGGAAAATGGATGTGAAAACTGCATTCCTTAATGGATATCTTAAAGAAGAGTTGTATATGATGCAACCAGAAGGTTTTGTCGATCCGAAAGGTGCTAACAAAGTGTGCAAACTCCAGCGATCCATTTATGGACTGGTACAAGCATCGCAGAGTTGGAATATACGCTTTGCTAGTGTGATCAAAGCATATGGTTTTATACAGACTTTTGGAGAAGCCTGTATTTACAAGAAAGTGAGTGGGAGCTCTGTAGCATTTCTAATATTATACGTGGATGACATATTGTTGATTGTAAATAACACATAATTTCTGGATAGCATAAAAGCATACTTGAATAAGAATTTTTCAATGAAAGACCTCGGTGAAGCTGCTTATATATTGGGCATCAAGATCTATAGAGATAGATCAAGACGCTTAATTGGACTTTCACAAAGCACATACCTTGATAAAGTTTTGAAGAAGTTCAAAATGGATCAGTCAAAGAAAGGGTTCTTGCCTGTGTTACAAGGTGTGAAGTTGAGTCAGACTCAATGCCGACCACTGCAGAAGATAGAGAGAAAAATGAAAGTCATTCCCTATGCCTGAGCCATAGGTTCTATCATGTATGCAATGTTGTGTACCAGACCTGATGTGTGCCTTGCTATAAGTTTAGCAGGGAGGTACCAAAGTAATCCAGGAGTGGATCACTGGACAGCGGTCAAGAACATCCTGAAATACCTGAAAAGGACTAAGGGTATGTTTCTCATTTATGGAGGTAACAAAGAGCTTGTCGTAAATGGTTACGTCGATGCAAGCTTTGACACTGATCCGGATGACTCTAAGTCACAAACCGGATACGTATTTATATTGAATGGTGGAGCTGTAAGTTGGTGCAGTTCCAAGCAGAGCGTCGTGGCGGGATCTACATGTGAAGCGGAGTACATAGCTGCTTCGGAAGTAGCAAATGAAGGAGTCTGGATGAAGGAGTTCATATCCGAGCTAGGTTTTGTGACAATACTGGAGTAATTGCGTTAGCAAAGGAATCCAGATTTCACAAGAGAACCAAACACATCAAGAGACGCTTCAACTCCATCCGCGATCAAGTCGAGGAGGGAGACATATAGATTTGCAAGATACATACGGATCTGAATGTTGCAGACCCGTTGACTAAGCCTCTTCCACGAGCAAAACATGATCAGCACCAAGACTCCATGGGTGTTAGAATCATTACTATGTAATCTAGATTATTGACTCTAGTGCAAGTGGGAGACTGAAGTAAATATGCCCTAGAGGCAATAATAAAGTTGTTATTCATATTTCCTTATATCATGATAAATGTTTATTATTCATGCTAGAATTGTATTAACCGGAAACTTAGTACATGTGTGAATACATAGACAAAACTGAGTGTCCCTAGTATGCCTCTACTTGACTAGCTCGTTAATCAAAGATGGTTAAGTTTCCTGACCATAGACATGTGTTGTCATTTGATGAATGGAATCACATCATTAGAGAATGATGTGATGGACAAGACCCATCCGTTAGCGTAGCATAATGATCATTAAGTTTTTTTGCTATTGCTTTCATCATGACTTATACACATTCCTCTGACTATGAGATTATGCAACTCCCGAATACCGGAGGAACACCTCGTGTGCTATCAAACGTCACAACGTAACTGGGTGATTATAAAGATGCTATACAGGTGTGTCCAAAGGTGTTTGTTGGGTTGGCATAGATCAAGATTAGGATTTGTCACTCCGAGTATCGGAGAGGTATCTCTAGGCCCTCTCGGTAATGCACATCACTATAAGCCTTGCAAGCAATATGACTAATGAGTTAGTTACGGGATGATGCATTACGGAACGAGTAAAGAGACTTGCCTGTAACAAGATTGAACTAGGTATGATGATACCGACGATCGAATCTCGGGCAAGTAACATACCGATGACAAAGGGAATAATGTATGTTGTTATTGCGGTTTGACCGATAAAGATCTTCGTAGAATATGTAGGAACCAATATGAGCATCCAGGTTCCGCTATTGGTTATTGACTAGAGATGTGTCTCGGTCATGTCTACATAGTTCTCGAACCTGTAGCGTCCGCACGCTTAACGTTCGATGACGATTTGTATTATGAGTTATGTGTTTTGGTGACCAAAGTTTGTTCGGAGTCCCGGATGAGATCACGGACATGACAAGGAGTCTCTAAATGGTCAAGAGGTAACGATTCATATATTGGAAGGTAGTATTCGGACATCGGAATGGTTTCGGGTGGTTGGGGTATTTTACCGGAGTACCGAGGGGTTACCGGAACCCCCTGGGGGAATTAATGGGCCTACATGGGCCTTAGTGGAGAGAGAGGAGGGCCGCAAGGGGTGGCCGCGCCCCCTCCCATGGCAGTCCGAATTGGACTAGGGGAGGGGGCGGCGCCCCCCTTTCCCTTTCCCTCTCCCTCTCCTTCCTTTTCCCCTCCAGTGAAGACAGGAAAGGGGGGCGAATCCTACTAGGAGTGGAGTCCTAGTAGGACTCCCCCCCATGGCCAGCGCCTCCTGGCTGGCCGCTGTAACACCCCGGATGTAACTTTCCATATTTGTAACTCCGACTCTTGCCTTTTTCGGCTATGTGTTATGATATTCTCTTCGTGGTCCGGTTTTGTCTTTTGTTTTGCATTTTGTCCATGTCATGCATTTCATATCATGTCATCATGTGCATTGCATTTGCATACGTGTTCGTCTCATGCATCCGAGCATTTTCCCCGTTGTCCGTTTTGCAATCCGGCGCTCCCATCTCCTCCGGCGCACCCCTCTTGTTTTCTTTCATGAGCGGGTGTCAAACGGTCTCGGAATGGACCGAGGCTTGTCAAGTGGCCTTGGTATACCACCGGTAGACCACCGGTCAAGTTTCGTTCCATTTGAAGGTCGTTTGGTACTCCAACGGTTAACCGGGTAACCGCAGATGCCTTTTGTGTGTGCAGAAAACCCCCCTCTCTAAACAGCCCCAAACCCACCAAACTCTCTTCCATGCTGTAGGTCGTTCGATCACGATCGTGTGGGCGAAAACCGCACCTCATTTGGACTCTCCTAGCTCCCTCTAGCTACATATATGCATCCCCTCCCGAAAACGTTCGCTGATCAAACCCTAGCTTTCCCCCGCCGCCGCCGGACACGTCCGTACCCCGCCGGACGAAGTCCCGCAGCCACTCCGAGCTCGACACGTGGCAGCCCGGTCGCGCCCCGCCGCCCGGTCGCGCCCCGCCGCCCGTGCCTCCCTCCAGCGCCGCCACCTCGCCTCCCTCCGCCGCCGCACCGGCGCCGTCCGGCCCCGCCGTCTCCCCGCCGGCCGCCCGTCGCCACCCGCAGCTCGCCGTGCGCCGCCGCCGCGCCCGAGGCCGCCGCCGCCGCCCGCGCCGTCCTTCTCCTCCCTCTGGCCGCTCCTCCTCCTTCCTCCTCTCGTCGCCACGCCGGCCACCACGGGCAGAAGCTCCAGCTCCGGCCACGGCGAACCCCGAGCTCCCTCGAGCGATCCAGATCTGGTGCAAGAGTGCTAGTTGCTGTTATCTGCTGGTTCTTAGCAGAACTTGGAGATTTGTTATTTTTGTTGCATTTAATCTGTGCATCTTATGGGCATGATCTCTACATGTGTTTTGTTGTATGCCATGCCATCTTTCCAAGGGTGTATGCCATGTATTTTTGTGATCTCTGTGGTGACTAGCACAAGCATGCAAACTAGGCCCCGTAATGTTTCTGATTTCAGGGACTTGGTGGTTTCTCAAGTCTTTGTCTGCTGTTATTTTGTTGCCATGTAAACTTGATGCTACAGAGAGATCCATGCTTATTTTGGAGATGTTCAGTAAGGCTGTTTTGTATATATTGTTGTAATTGATCCATTACTGCCCTTATTTGCAATTATGGAGTGCCATAGCATGACTCAATCTTGCTCTACTTTTGCTATAAAATATTTCTAGCAGATTGTTTACGTGTTATTCAATTTTGCCAAGCTTGTTGTAGTTGTTCCATTTATGCTATGTACTTGCTCTTGCCATGGATAGCTTCATAAATATGCCATTTTGCTGTAGGTATGCTAGTTTTGTCATGCATTGCTTTGTGGTGAGTGCATCAAGCTCACCAAGATACCTTCATGTTATTGTTTCTGCCATGCTTTGTTTTCTGCCAAGTCTGAAACCTGTTAACGAAACTTGCTATGTTTACATGGTTGCCATCATATCTTCTGGTTCTTTTTGGCTTATGGTCAGTAAGGGACTTTTGTCATATGCATTTAGTAGAACACTGCCATGCCTTGTTTTTTTATGTTAACTTCCTGTAGCATGTTGTTTTCGTGCTCTGAACATTGCTGCCTGATGCTGTTTATGCCATGTCCAGTAATTTCTCCAAGTCTGTGAACATGTTATCTTTTGCACTTTTGTCATGCTTGTTTGAGCTTGTTATGTTGTGATCTGGCCGTAGCTCAGTGTTCATCTTTTGTCAAGCATCTCCTGTAAATTACTGTCATATGCTTTGTTGCTATGTTGGAGTGCTGTAGCATTGTTACTTGTTGCATTCTAAGTGCTATCATGCTGTTAATCGCAGATTCGTGTCATTCTTGTTTTGCTTGCCATTTGCAAACCGTGCACCCGTTTCCGGTGATCTTTATATCGATTTCGACCAAAATCATCTCATCTTTCCAGTGGCATGCTTGGTTTGCCAAGTTACTGCCTTGTTCACCATTTTTCCTTCCGGAGCACGCATATGCATCGCATATCATACATGTTTTGCATCATGTTGCTTGTGCATTTCCCGTGATTGATTGTGGTTCCGTTGCTTGTGTTCTTGTTTTGGGTAGAGCCGGGAGACGAGTTCGTGAACGAGGAACCTGTTGAGTACGCTTACGAGGATCAAGCTTTCGACAACTCTGAGAACCTTGCAGGCAAGATGACCACCCCTCGAAATCACTTCTATCTTTGCTTTGCTAGTTGTTCGTTCTATTGCCATGCTGCGCTACCTACCATTTGCTATATCATGCCTCCCATATTGCCATGTCAGCCTCTAACCATTCTTTCCTAGCAAACCGTTGTTTGGCTAAGTTACCGCTTTTGCTCAGCCCTTCTTATAGCGTTGCTAGTTGCAGGTGAAGTTGAAGTTTGCTCCATGTTGGAACATGGATATGTTGGGATATCACAATATCTCTTATTTAATTAATGCATCTATATATTTTTGGTAAAGGGTGGAAGGCTCGGCCTTATGCCTGGTGTTTTGTTCCACTCTTGCCGCCCTAGTTTCTGTCATACCGGTATTATGTTCCTTGAGTTTGCGTTCCTTACGTGGTTGGGTGATTTATGGGACCCCCTTGACAATTCGCCTTGAATAAAACTCCTCCAGCAAGGCCCAACCTTGGTTTTTACCATTTGCCACCAAAGCCTTTTCCCCCGGGTTTTCGCGAGCCCGAGGGTCATCTTTATTTTAAACCCCCGGACCAGTGCTCCTTCGAGTGCTGACCCAAACTGGGCAATGTCCGGCGCCCCCTGGGCAACCAGGGTCTATGCCAACCCGACGTCTTGCCCATCCGATGTGCCCTGAGAATGAGATATGTGCAGCTCCTATCGGGATTTGTCGGCACATTCGGGTGGCTTTGCTGGTCTTATTTTACCATTGTCGAAATGTCTTGTAAACCGGGATTCCGAGACTGATCGGGTCTTTCTGGGAGAAGGTTTATCCTTCGTTGACCATGAGAGCTTATGATGGGCTAAGTTGGGACACCCCTGCAGGGTATTATCTTTCGAAAGCCGTGCCCGCGGTTATGAGGCAGATGGGAATTTGTTAATGTTCGGTTGAAGAGAACTTGTCACTTGACCCAATTAAAATACATCAACTGTGTGTGTAGCCGTGATGGTCTCTTCTCGGCGGAGTCCGGGAAGTGAACACGGTTTGAGTTATGAATGACGTAAGTAGGAGTTCAGGATCACTTCTTGGTCATTGCTAGATGACGACCGTTCCGTTGCTTCTCTCCTCGCTCTCATTTGCGTTTGTTAGCCACCATATATGCTTAGTGTCTGCTGCAGCTCCACCTCATTACACCATCCTTTCCTATAAGCTTAAATAGTCTTGATCTCGCAGGTGTGAGATTGCTGAGTCCTCGTGACTCACAGATTCTACCAAAACAGTTGCAGGTGCCGACGATGCTAGTGCAGATGATGGGATCGATCTCAAGTGGGAGTTCGATGAGGAACGTGGTCGTTACTATGTGTCTTTTCCTGATGATCAGTAGTGGAGCCCAGTTGGGACGATCGGGGATCTAGCATTTGGGGTTATATTATTTTCATTTGGATCTTGACCGTAGTCGGTCTATGTGTGTATTTTGGATGATGTATGGATTATATTTATGTATTGTGTGAAGTGGCGATTGTAAGCCAACTCTTTATCCCATTCTTGTTCATTACATGGGATTGTGTGAAGATGACCCTTCTTGCGACAAAACCACAATGCGGTTATGCCTCTAAGTCGTGCCTCGACACGTGGGAGATATAGCCGCATCGTGGGCGTTACAGCCGCCTCCTCCTCCCCTCCTTTATGTACGGGGGCAGGGGGCACCCTATAGTAGATCAATTGTTCTCTTAGCCGTGTGCGGTGCCCCCCTCCACAGTTTACTCCTCCGGTCATAGCGTCGTAGTGCTTAGGCGAAGCCCTGCGTGGATCACATCACCACGCCGTCGTGCTGACGGAACTCTCCCTCGACCCTCTGCTGGATCAAGAGTTAGAGGGATGTCATCGAGCTGAACGTGTGCTGAACTCGGAGGTGTCGTACGTTCGGTACTAGATTGGTTGAATCGTGAAGATGTTCGACTACATCAACCGCGTTAACCTAACGCTTTTGCTTTCGGTCTACGAGGGTACGTGGACACACTCTCCATCTCTCGTTGCTATGCATCTCCTAGATAGATCTTGCGCGATTGTAGGAATTTTTTTGAAATTGCATGCTACGTTCCCAACAGTCTCCTCTCGAGACCTGGACCGTCCGCCCCTAGCCGGAGGCGGCACCGGAGCCTGCTGCTCCGGACCGAGGAGGGTGGTTCGAACGTCCGGGACTCAGGGGCGGAGCCAGGATTTGAACATAGGGGGGGGGGGGGGGCGAAAAGACAAGAACCAACAACCCTTATGAAACAATATATATATACCAATATATATATTCTACCAATGTAGTGTTGTTACATGTCTAATTTTCCTAACATATATAAACACAACATTAGTATAATTTGTCTAAGATTTATAAACATGTAACATAAAATTGTGACATGATACAAGTTTACATTCTGACACATTGTTAAACTGTCTCTTCAGATTTAGGTTTGCATTTACCTGTAACATTGTACTCGAGTAAATAATGTCCTAAAATCTTAATTTATCTTCACTTTAAACTAGAAAAGTACAGCAAAACAAAAACAAATGATACATTAGATCTATTTCTTTCAACTGTCTACATAAAATTAGCATGTCTACGTAAAATTAGCAAGTAGTATTACCGAGTTATTACTTATTAGACACTACTTGCATCAACGAAAGTAGATTAGCTATAAACATATACCTTGAAAAAAGGATCCGCGAGAGTTCACCAAACAATTATAGGCGTGCAGAAAACCGGCGATAAGAAGAAGAGGCGGCCGTTGCAGCATCATTGCGTCTTCGGATTGAAATGATTATATCTACTCGCTGGACACCAGTCTCCAGTATGCAGTATCCTAGCGTCTGGCCGTGTGCTTGTTCTGTTGTTGTGGATCTCGTCATGGCGGCAGACGGCGGTGGCAAGCGCCCTAGACGGCGAGACCTTTTTAGACCTAATAGCGAGACGCAGGTATACGCCGACGAATTTGATTGATTTTTTTAGGCAAATCTGATTGATACGTGTGCACAGCCGGCAAAACAACCACACATGTGCAAGGCCGCGATGGCTTATGGGTAACATGGGCTGGGCTTCCTTATTTTTATGTGTCGATAAAGCAAGCATTGGGCTAATTAAGTTAAAGCCATTAGCACATCTGCAGTAATACAACCCGCTGCAAATCCATGGGGATGGCGAGCCATTGGGGGTGGGGGGGGGGGGGGGGGGGGGGGGTCTAGCCCCTGCTCGCCCCCCTGTCTCTGCCCCTGCCGGGACCGCCCCATCGCCATAGGGAGGACCTTGCTGGGAGCGCTTCTTTTTGTTCTTGTTCTTCTTCTTCCGGGGCGGGAGACCGGACGGACCCTGAGCAGCTTCAAAGCGCCGAGAAGGTGAGTACCGCGGCACATCGTCCGTGGGACGCCTCCAATCCAGGGAATCCGCACCACCGCGACGCCGGGTGTAATCGGCACCGCGTCCGAGCCTTGCCCCGTCTCTAGCCCGACACGGCTCGGGGCGTCACTAGGGGGACGGCGCTGCAGCTCAGACCGCAGTTCCTCCTCTAGGCGAACATCCTCGCGGCGGCGCGAGGGGACGAACAAATCGGGCATTGGGGCCGAACCGGGCGACATCAGCCCTAGTCGCTGGGTCGCCCGAACGCGGATCGGGTGCGCCCCGGGGGATCCAGATCCATCGCACCGGGTCCGCGGCCTCCAGAGCTAGCTGGCCCCAGGCGACAAAACCGGCCCACGCCCGTAACCCCGGATGCCCCAGGCCTCCCTGGGCCGGCCCAACGATGACACGCCAGGCCCACACAGGCGCGTAGCCCTAGCCGGCCCAGTCCACAGGGAGGGAGCGTCCCCTCCCACGCAGGCCAGGCTAGCCGCCGGCGGCGGCGGTCGCGAGCGTGCCCCCCCACCGCAAGGGATGAGCTCCGGCCAGAGTCGGCCGTATGCTCACCCTCCGGCGAGGACGACGCCACACGGACCGGGAACGGAGCCAGGGCCACCCCATGTGCCACGACGACCGCCAGCCGCCCGCGACGGCATTCCAGCATGCCTCCTCACAGCCTCCGGCCCCCGCCCGCTGCCCATCACGAGGACGCGCCGAAGTCGCTGCAGCCAGGAACTCGCCAAACTCCGGAGGAGTCCGGGAGACCGGCATCTCGACCCGCCCGTCCTCATCCGTCTCCTCGTCAGCCACGTCCGCCAACCGGAACGGGGTGGGGCGGGGAACCCAGGTCGGGCCTGGTGGGGGCGCCGGCGCGACCGCCCGCACCGCACCCTGCTCGAACCCGCGGTGACCGCCGGCCAGCCGAGCGACAGCAGGCACGGCGGTGGGAGACATGGCTCGGCGCGTCAGTCGCCCCGCCAGTCGCCACTGCCCCGCGTCCGTACGATTCAAATTCGAATCCCGCCTCTCGCTCAAGATGACGACGATCTTCCTCTTATCGCTGTAGATACTCTTAGTTCATGTTTCAGAGCTTGCCTCTCTCTGGCATGGTCGATGGTTTAAGAGACCACGCCTTGGCAGCGGCCAACTCACGCACGCACCACTTGGGAACCACATGTAAGTCACGCACGCACACTGCCCTTGGGACCCACATGTAACTCACAAAGTACCACTTGGTATATCTGGTGTGACATACTTACTGTATTACATAACACATTGCGGTGAGGGAAGTGTTTAGGAACGGTGCGCCGGCCGAACCGTTCCGCCGGTCCCACGCGGGCCACTCGATCGAAGCGAGGCGAAGCGCATCGTACGCTCGCGCTCCTCCCGATCCCCTTCTTCCTCCTTCAGATCCCGCCGCCGGCTAGCCCCAACTCCGCGCAGATCTCGCCGTCGCCATCGCCGTTCACCGGTTGGAGCACAGGTGGCGTTGCGGATCTCGCGGATCTCATCTCGCGACTCATGGGTGGGCTGCGCTGCTTCCTCTCTCTCTCATCTCGCCGGTCCCTACCTCAGTTGGCCGTCCTCGTCGCCGTTCGCCGCCCCCGCCGGTGGTCACCCGCGCCGGCCGTCCCCGTCGCCGTTCGCCGTCCTCGCTCGCCGGCCCCGGCGGAAGCTGGGACCGCGTCGTGGCCTGCTGCAACCGGTGCCCAGGAGAGCTGCCATCATGGATGGCGAGCATGGTGACGGCGAGCTGCGAGGACGGCGGCGCTCGCGCTGCAGACATGGCGGAAGGCATTGCAGAACCTGCCGCACGCCCTCATGCTACAACCGTTAACCAAAATGCTTCAAACCAAGATGAAAAAAGTTTCAACCAGATACATCAAAAGCTGCAAGCAGTCATTGCCATGGCGGAGTGCTACAACCATCGACATAAAATGCTACACCCCTTGATGAAAAAGCTTCAACCCGAAACGATAGAGAAAGCATTAACCAAGGCTGCTACAAAGAAAAAGCTGCGCCCATAGATGAAAAAAGCTATAACCATTTTAAAAAGAAAGCTACAACCATACACTGCATAACCAGAAAAAGTTGCATCCGTTGTAGAGAAAGCTTCAATCGTATGTGTGAAATGCTTCAACCTACAGTCGAAGCTTTTCTGAAAACGATGGAAACTTTTTTCTTTTTGTTTTTTTGTGTTTGCTACACCCACGTCATTTTTTTGCTGCAATCGGTGAAGTTTTTTGCTACATCTATCAAGCGGAGCTGTGACCTCGCGAATGATGACAAACGACGATTTTTGCTGCAACCGTAATAGATTTTTGCTACTACCGCTAAAGTTTTTGCTACATCCATGTAAGGCGGAGTTGCGACCTCGCGAAGACGGCAACTGTATTTGATTTTTGCTGCACCCGTAGTTTTTTTTGCTACTATCGGTGAAGTTTTTTGCTACATCCATTCAAAATACCGTCCCCGTCCAGCCATGTCTAGCTTCCACCCAGGAAGAAAATGCTTCAACCGTTTGTGGAAAAGCTTCATCCAGCTAGAGGAAAAGTTTCAAGAGTGGCATGAGGAAAAATCTTCCACCGCGGGAAAAAGTTTCAATGGTGGAAAAAGCTTCAACGGCAATGAAAAAGATTCAACCGCCAGGAGAAAAAGCTTCAAGCGGTAATGACAAAAAAGCTTCAACCGGGGGAGCCAGGCGAACGACCGGTGGCGACGAGGACGGCGACCGGCGACCGGGGGCGATGAGGACGGCGACCGGGGACGACGACGGCGACCAGGGACGACGACGGCGACCGGGCGGCAACAAGGACGGAGATCGGCAAGCGGGGGCAAGGACGGCGACCTGGCGGCAACAAGGACGACGACCGGCGACCGGGGGCGAGGGCCGCAAGCCGGCGATGAGGACGGAGACCGGCGACGAGGACGGTGACCGGCGGCCTCAAAGCGTCCATGGCGGCGCGGGGGATGAAGGACGCCATTGTCGTTCGTGCACGAGGAAGGAAGCGATAGAAGGGTGTGATCTAACGGCCCTGGGCAAAGCGATCCGACGGTGGGTAGCTGACCGGCCGAATCGTTCGGCCGGTGCACCGGCGCAGATCACTGCCCTTGCCGTAATGTAGTTATGTACGTAGATGGACACATAATGTGCCCTTATTTGAGATTAACCCTAGTCTGCCGCACTTCTTATCGTGGCCTGGGATCAGCCCTGCGATGAGGTGCTGTAGCTGACACGGAGAAGTTGGGTAGGGTGCCACGCTGGCGTATCATGCAGGCAGAGTTGACAACTACAAACTAGAATAGGTGCCACGCAGGCAGGGGTTGACGGGAATACACACCACAGGTGGCTCGGCGGCTCTGGCTGCGGCGGCCGCCGGCTTCGGCTCGTCCGCGATCGGACCGTTTCGGCCTTCGCCCCATCTTCTCGTCGTCTGGGCACTACTTCCATCGAAGGGCTGACCCTTTCGCCAGCCCGGTCCTTCGCTTGTCTCGCGCCCGGTACGGCAGGACCGAACTCGTCTTGCGCACGGTGCAGCAAGACTGACCTCATCCCCCTCACGGTGCTGCAGGGCCGAGCTCGTCTCGCGCTCAGGGTTGCAGGACGGACCGATGGATGCCAGTTTTGGCCGGCCTATTGGGTCTCGACGTTGGGGGTCGTCCAGGGATGCGAAAGGTGGGACATTTCCGCTCGTCTCTTTGGTTGGGGTAGTGGCGGGTCTCGGGTGAGGCGGTGTCAAGGTCTTGGATGCCGAGGCGGCGGCCCTGGTGGTGGTAGCATGGTGCTCTTGGGCAGAGCCCGTGGCTTGGTGCTGCCCGGTGGCCATGGCCGTGTGGGCGGCGTGGTAACCGGGGTGTTGCGTTGGGTGGCGGTGAGTGTTGGTCGGGGTGAAAACTTGTTCTTTCTTCGGAAGGACCTCATTGCCCGTCATGCGGCTCCAGGGAAACTGTGGTCCTCGGATCGGGCGGTGGTGGCGCTCCGGTGTCGTTCCCTTTCTAAAGGCCCCGCCTTGAAGCCCATGGTTCGTCGTGTGTGGCTTCATCTCTTCGCAGCGATAGTGCTAGGGGTGGTGTTGTTGCGCTTAACGTCTATGTATCATGTCCTAGGTGTGTGCATGTGTTGTGGTGACGTGCGTTTGTACTTGATGATTGATGATCGGTGCTTTATATATAAAGCGGGGTGAAAACCTTTTTGTAATACACATCACAGGTCGGATGCAACACATATCAAATGCAGTGAAGTAAATAATGCAGCAAGCAATCACAGCTCGGCATGCAGTTCAAATGCTGAATGGAACCATAAATCACGCACACCCAAGTCACACTTCCGGTACAAGTGCTCCATCCAAGCGGAGATCAACATCATAAAAACACAAGTAACCGATAGTCATTCCTCAGCATCACCATCACTCACCAACTGATCTGATGCGCCGAGAAACGCGGTAAGCTACTTTGCACCAAGATGACACCGGGACGGGACGGGATGGACCGTTCCATAACTTGAATTCAGCACTACACCTGGCCTGACCTGCCACAGGGATCAAAGGAGGTTTTGACACAAGAACGTCGTTAGTACCCGTACGTACTTGTGTTTGAGGCTAGAGCAACGCTATGGTAAACTGACTGAGCATACCTAGGCTAGATAGGAGACTGCTAGCTGCTTCATGTTCCTCCAATTCAACCTATGAATGTCTGCCTGGTGTCCCCCACCAAGTGGTAGTCCCCTGGCGATGGCTGGTATGGGCGTGCATTAGCGCTCTCAGCCAAGTCGATGCCATTAGACCACTCGCCTTCAAAGACGAGCAATATTAGGGAGACAAATCTGGATTTCGAAACATAATGTACGACGTAGCATTATTATTTGTATATTGTTCCCACTAGACTTATTATTGCTACCAAACCTCAAGGATAAACCAAACAACTATTTTTTTTTTAGAAAAACAGGGAGCACCTTCCTGATTCCATTGCTGAGAACGAAACCACGAACCAAACAACTAAAATTATATACATACATGAGGAAATGGTTGTTCTAACTAATACATTCTTCTCGACTGCAAGCGTATACTATCGGTTGTAGAGTACAGTGGTAAAGTCTGGTTCTCACCCATTCATAATAAGAGGGCCGGGTAATTCCCCTAGTCAAGATAACTAGGAGCACCTCAGCATGAATTATACACAAATAAAAGTAGTTGTACAAGTAAGTCGATATTATTGGTACGGTAACCGTGTTCATCATTTTTTGGGACCCGAGACAAATATTAGTTGACACTATGGCCTTAAGCAGTCCATTTTTTGGGACCCAAGACAAATATTATTGGTACGATCCTCAAGTAGTCCACGCATCAATTTTTTATAGAAAAAAGTCAATTTTACTATTCTGAATAAAGTGGGTGGTTTACTTTACCCCTGATCTATTTTTTGGCTCCTTCTACCCCCAAACAAACCAAAACCGGACAAAACACCCCCCTAGATGGTTTGTTTCCACTCACTGCTGATGTGGCACTAGTCAACGGTGGTTTTGACCTCGATGGGCCCCTCTTGTCAGGTTGGGCGTGGGCATCCCCGTCGGTCCCTCGCGCTTCGTTCCGGCTCCAGCGCGACCTCGCCGATGAGCCGCGTCGCCACCTGCTCCACCCCGCGCTCGCCCGCCTCCTCCCGCGGCTACGCCACCCCGCCGTTCGCCGTGGCACTCTCGGTGAGCACCCCGCTTGGCCTCGCCTCGCTCCTCCGCGGCGTTGGCTCCGGCGCCGTCCGCCCCGTCGCCGCTCCGGCCGCGCGCCTGCGCCGCCCCGCCTCCTCCCCGAGCTTGCGCTGTGGACCCCAGCCGCCCTCGCGCGCTGCTCGCGCCGTCGTCCCCGGCCGCCTGCCGGCTCCAACCGCCCCTGCTCTGCCCTTGCCCGCGCGGCCCTGTCCGCGCCCAAGCCGGTCCCCGCCGCTCTACCCTCGCGCGCGCGAACCCATCGCTGAGCCTGGCCGCGCCCAGCCTCCCCCGCTCGACGCACACCGGTTCCGCTCGCCGGCTCCGACCACGCATGCTCTGCCATCGCGCGCGTAGCCCAGTCCACGCCCAAGCCGGTCCGTGCCGCTCTGCCCTCGTGCGCGCGAACCCGTCGCTGCGCCTGGCCGCGCTCGGCCTCCCCCGCTCGGCGCGCGCCGGCTCCGCGCGCGCCGGCTGCCGCCGTTGTGGCCGGCTGCTACTGCAGTAGGGGGCCACCCCTTTTTTCTTTTTTATTTCTTTGTTTTTTAAAAAACTGACGAGTGGGACCCACCGGCAGGTCAAATACCACCTTTGACTGTGTCCACGTCATCATCTGGTCTGGGTAAACCACCTAGGGTGCTTTTTTGTCTGGTATGAGATTGTCTAGGGGGGTATAGGAACCGAAAAATAGATCAGGGGTAAAGTGAACCACCCACTTTATTCAGATAGTAAAATGGACTTTTTTCATTTTTTTAATATATATCAGATGAATGCTGAACAGCTAGAGAAGCCATGCTTGTGCAGAAATATGCAGATGCAGTAGAGTTAGAAATGGTCGTGTAGAGGCATGAAACAAACACAGTATCAATCAGAAAAGAGGTATAGTATTTTTGAAGCAACACATGTAACAATTGTGAATATTAGTCTCTACTTCTAATGTCTCAGTTGGTAGTCTCCGTTCTGGATTTATTTTCGTCCCACCAACGTCGGGTTTTTTTTATCCTTCCTTCCACCTCCTAATTCCCCCGCAGTAATGATCCCACCTCCCAGTTTCGTCGTTTTTCTTTCATCGGTTTTTTATTCCCTCTCCCCTCTTACGTCGTCCCACCCTTCGTCCTCCCTCCCCGTACGATGTCCCACACCGATTTTCCCTCTCCTTTCTGGTTTTCTATCTAGAATCGGTTTTCATCTGGCCGGACATACCAGGATCAATCTTTGGTAAGACCAATCACTTCTCGTATGGTATGGTAATCAATTTGGTAACACAATCAATTCACATCAATCACAGACCGTATTCTTCTCTTCCTTCTCTTCTCTTCTCTTTAGTAACGCGGAACACAATCAATTCAGGTCATTCTTTGGTAACACAAATAAATCGTATCATATGGTAATCAATTTCCTGCCTTTTCTGTCTATTTATTGTTTTGCCCATAAAATCTCTTCCTTCCTTTCTTGATTTCCTCTAATTTATCCCATGATGATGAGAAGGCCCTACATGGGAACGCAAGACCCTACATGCACCGCTGGTGGGATTGCACTCGCGCCGTGCCTCGAGGCCACCATCCTCCTCGAGGAGAAGAGGCTTGAGCACCGTGACCAAGGAAGATCGCGGCACTGTCGAGTACCCGCCTCAAGTCTGCACCAACAATGGAGGACACTTGAGGCCCAGACCTACGTCGCCTCCGCGCACCTATGTTGACTGCCGCCGTCGAGCCCTCTTCCTGATGTAGTCGCCCTGAGCATCACCACTGAACCCTCCCATGTGCGTCTTCCACCAGTTCATGATTGGACGGCCGGACTCAGGCTCGTGCCCTACTCCCTCCCGGCATAGAACCACAACCAAGCCCTTTTCATCACCGAGTCACTGGGAGATGGGAAGCAGAAAGAAGACGTCGCGCAGTTTTCTGGAAGGACCGAGGTTGACTAGACAGCAGACTCCCAGGCAAACGACCGGGCGAGCGCCAACTCCTAGCTAGAAGGATGCGACAGCGAGCGGCGCGACAGAGGTAATCAGTGTTGCCGCGAGGCTTGGTCTGTTAAATCCTTTCAAGATTTATAAATGTTTTTCTTTTTATAATTTTCTGTTAATTTTCTTGTCTGCTTGATTGCCATATTTGATTTACTTTTTCCATGGTGCAGTTACGGGGATCTTCTACAGGAAATGCCCCGATGGGGAGCTAGCGTGCATGATGTAGTTATGTAATTCTATATTGCTTTTTCTTCAATGCTGCGATGTTCCTCTTCCTCCAATGTATTTTTCATATTTCTCGGGAAAATCAGGCGCTCAATACACACTTGATTAATCTTATATTAGCTATATTTTATTCATGTTGCAGAAAACATAAATCCTGGTCAAGTCCGGTTGTACTCTTTAGTTAGGATGGATTTTTGTTGCATATATCTTTGGAAGACGAGGAATATGTATATTTGTATTCCCATACTTTTAACAATACTACTATATATATGGAGTAGTACAGTTGGGTCATTCAAATATTCCATAGCACATCGCACTTCTCGCTATTTATTCATATTCCTTGCACAATACTATGGCTTATTTCTAATCACTTCGGTTAGTAGTAGTTTTTTCTATACCATAAATGTTATGCGCCATATTGATTTTGTGATCTTGACCTTCACTCCACATTAACATAGCCTGGTTGTAAATTATTGTTGGATTGTATATCATCCGCTGATTTCGCTAGATTATATTACCGTACCTGGTTACATATACCAACTTTGGTAATGGCCTACTATTCAGCTGCAAGAGAACTTACCTATTTTTACAAAACTCAACTTTATCGTGAAGTCTGATTATTCTTCTATTTGAACGGGAAATGTTTTCACATCTGTTCATCGACGGGAATTTTTTGCATGTGATGAAAATTAAGAGGACCGAGAAAGAAAATATACAGATATCATGCAACCATAAAGAGAACAAACTATCGTTATATGGATCCAGTTCACACAAACTTCTCAATGGTCCACAGAATATTGATTGAATGTTATTTTTCTTATTATTACACATTATCTTTGTGTATCGAAAAGAAGAAACGCCCTTTGATCAGTGTAGCCTGAAGAATATTGGTATGAGTCGCATGTAATTGTAACATAAAAATTATGGCAGGTGGAGGAAAAGAGGGATATTGTAATGGTAAAGAAGAGAAAATGACCATTGTTGAATCCAGCATGTCTACAAACAAGCATCATGTGGCGATGGACATTTTCTCTACCATATGAATGAGAGTTGGTTATTTCTTTTCACGGGTTTCTTACTGTCAACTTGTCGTCCAATGCCACTGTCCATTGCTTTCTTCTTAAAAGTTTATCACTTAGTCTATCAATGTTTTATGTATTCGAATGATTGTGTCCAGTATAAGAGTTAGTTTGTTGATAAATGAAACGGGGTGGTTTGGTGATTAAGAAAACGACATGATGAAGCCATGTGCATCACCAATAACATTCATTCTGGCCATATATGTGAGTTAGGAAGAATAGTATTAGGGACAATATTTGTGGGAGTACAATCGCAGAGAAGGATTGATGACCGAGATTTCATTCATGGCGAGCCAAAAATAGAACGAGAGTGTAGATGGAAAAGATACAACATGCATTTTCATGTGTGGTAATTCGGAGTTAAGCTTGCACACGTCGTTTGAGCTACACCTATTTTTCCCGTGCAACGCACGGTCAATTACCTATACCAAATAACTGTAAGGTTCCGTATCCCATCTTACGTCCCACTCTTCGTCCATCCCTTTCCGTTCGCTATCCCTCGCCCCTCGATTAGTTTTTCTTCCGATCGATGTTTGGTAAAAACAATCAATTTCCGTATGGCAATTAATCCCTTTCTTTGGTAATTAATCTCAATTCACGTCAATTATGGACGGCAACCTCTCCTGCACCCTGCGCCCTTGGACGCCAGTGGTAATTTCTCCTTTGATGGGGGAGCTGGAGCAAATGAGTACACTGAAGAAACCTTATTTCGTCTGCCATCTCGTTTCTTCTTCTGTAGCGGCGTGAGATATCAAGTGGCGATCATGGAGCATCGGCGAGGGGCGGAACCGAGGTACCAGTTTCTTCTCTGTTCTAAGCCTGTATCATTTCTCTCCTTGTTCCTCTCTCCTGGAACTGTGCGCGGCGGCCGCGATGTTAGAACGTCGCCCGGCTGGTCGAGGAGCAGGGGGACGCAGACTTGAGGGGCGCAGGAACTGAGAACGCGGTGTGGCTGGTCGAAATCAATATTTGCAGCCCAATCAACATCCACACAGCCGTGGCTCGTCGTTACTCCATCTCCACTTCTTAACTCGCCATGCTGCCGTGCCCGTCTCCATTGGACCACCTCCACGTCGCGCCACTCCACGTCGTGCCCGTCTCCATTCTTTGTCTCAGTCCGCTGGTCTTCAGCTCCCAGGTCCAAAGCAAGCAGGGTCCATCCGTCCATAGCGAGTAGGGCAGCCACAGTCTATCTTAATGCAGGCATCAGCGATGCTTCATCCTTCAACCACGCTCATGACACCTGAAGCAGCCACAGTCAAGGGAGATAACCGCTGCACTAGCAAGCAAGCATCAGGTGCGTGTTTGCACTTTCGATTTGGCTCTGGCGGTCTGTAACTCACTACTCAGTACATACATGCACTTAGGTGAGATGTAAATTCCAAACTGTTCTTGGGTGCTTCAAATGGGTCACGTGGATTTAAGGAAGGCTAGATCTGATGTGATGATGTGTGCGTATCGGAACTACTTGATGGACGATTTTGCGTTGAACGATGCATGCACGATAGCTGATCCAAGCGCTTACGGCTGCTCAGACTTGCCAGTGGATGGTCTGTGATGTAGTGTCGTCCACATTTCGGCTGCAAGCGTCGTGTGTGTAGCACTGCTCTGTGCGTATATGTGACACCATATTATTCTGTCTGAACATTTATATAGACAACACATGATTTTATCAATAAAAAGAAGTTAATTTAGAACTTCGTCTGTTATGATTTGCCACATCTTTTAATTTTTTAATCCTACTCCCAGTTAACCAAATCATGAAGATTGTGATGTTTTGGGCGCGGGCACGTGGAATGTCATTTTCTAGAAACTGGATCCTCTAACATTGAGAAGCTACACTACCCTAACCTCCCTTCTTTCTATCCAAATGATTAAGCCTAAAATGTGTTAAATTAATTTGCAAATTGATGATCTACTGTGTACATTTATAGTAATTACATAAAAAAATTGATGGTGAAATAAAATTAATTTTAAAATTATTTATACCAACAATCACTAGCTAAGAAAAATCCCTAACTTTCCTTCTTCATTTTACACTAGGCTAGCACTGTAGCAGCGTGACTTTCCTTCTCTATGTTAAAGGATCCGGATCCCATTTTGGAGTTGAGTTTGTATGGTTATAGATTTTAATCCTTGTGCGGGTGGTGTTCTTGAAGTTTCATTTGGTGCTGCTGTCAGCAGGCTTATACTTTCATCATCTTCTACATCAAGTATAGTGGTTAATTGTTTTGGTCAACTCTGCATTTTATTTCCTAAGAATTACCTCACTGCATTTTGTGGACAACAAAAGTAACAGTATGGTAATTGGTAAAAGTTTTTGGTCCTATAATATCAGTGTGTGTGTGTGTGTGTGTGTCAGAGAGAGAGAGAGAGAATTTAGATATCATTTGGTGGTAGCAAGTTCAAGTAATAGTTTGAACACATTCAAGAAATAGTATAAAGATAATGCATATTACATAAAAATAACGCTGAGAATTTAGATGTATTGTTTGTCTGTGGCTGGCCGATTTACATGAAATTAATTCCCTCTGTTGTGGTGGCCAATATAATACACATAATCCATATTGTTAGGCACTAGCGTGGGTGTGTGAAATAGATGAATTATGGTCCCATACCCAATAAGACGGATATGTCTGTGTGTGTTAGAGAGGAAGAGAGGGGGGAGTGAGGAAGAGGGAGGGAGAGAGAGTGTGTGTGAGGATTTGATGATAAAAAAGGTCGCCAATGTCACTTGATATGTATGAGAATATTAAATGTAATATTAACATGATTAATATTAAACTCTTAAAGTTAATGTGGCCCCGTTGCAACGCACGGGCGTTCTTCTAGTAAAAGGTAATTTAGGAGGGCAAATGTTAAAAGATGATGGGCAGCAAAGCATTTACCTGAGGAGGAGAGCGCCCGTGGCAGCTCCCAAGCCCGAACGAAGCGGCTGGCCAGGCGGATGCTCGGAGGCGCAACAAGACCATACACCTGGCACTCCATCACCTTGCGAGCACGCATGTCAACACCAAAGAGGTGCTCCTCGAGGAAGAAGTAGACCACATCGGGGTTCTTGGGGTGAATGAGCGCGACGATGGGGATCTTCTCCGGCAGCCCGGCCGCCTTGTAGCTCTCATCGGCCCAGATCTCTGTAAAGCTCGCCTGTTGCTCCAGCGTCCACTCCCTGGAGTTTGGATCGCCCAGCGTCCACACGCTTACCGTGGGAGTGGGAGTGGGAGTGCCGCCGCCACCAGCACCAGCACCAGCACGCTTGCCCATGTACATGTCGACGAAACGCAGCTTGCCGCCGCTCACCCCCACGTAACGGAACTTGTCGGCGACACCCCAACCTTCCCTGCACTCCAGGACCCTTCCCGGCGGGAACGGAACGAAGCCCAGGACCGGCTCGTCGGCGAAGGGGTCGCAGGTGATGACGCCCCATGAGAGGTCCACCCACCAGAGCCTCCCGTGATGCGAAACCACGCAGATGGGAGCCAGCGGGCGTGGCGGGAGCGGGTAATGGACGGTCTTCTCGATCCACTCCCCAACCTCTGTGGAGAAGCAGAGGAGCGTGGCTTCGTCCAAGCCGATGATGGGCTGGAGCTCCGCGACCATGTAGTGGCCGCCGCCCCTGGGGGAGACGAGAAGGCCGAGGAGGGCCTGGTGCATGATGGTGGCCTCCGGGTAGGGGAGGTGGAACGCCGAGCCGGTGGTGGCGTCGAGCACGAAGTAGCGAGAAGTAGCGAATTTCCAGGAGAGTTCCTGGAGGCCGGGGCGACGGATGACCTCACGGGTCGGGGCGCAGTGCAGGTTGGCCTGGAGGAGGAGAAGGCCGGAGGGGTCGGCGGCGAGGACGAAGGGGAAGTTGCGGGGCGTAGGGGGGTCCGGGAAGGCGCGCGGGGAGACGGTGAGGATCGAGACGCGCGGCGGCGCCGCCAGCTCGACGGAGACGTCGCCGGCGTCCGCCAGTGCGGAGACGCGCGGGATGCTGCCTAGGATGACCCACGGCGAGGAGAGCGGCTGCGCGGAGGACGACGAGGACGGATGCGGCTGCGCCATCGATCTGGGCTCGCAACGAAGCGAAGGAAGGAGAGTGGAGAAAGGCGGAGCGTGGTGTGGGTGTGGATGGGATGGGTGGCGTGGTGCAGAAGAAGGCGCAGAGCTGAGCTGAGCGAGCCGGCGGGAAACAGGGGAGTGGCAGCCTTTTAGTTTGAACGTCTCGTCTCCTCTCTCTATCTCTCTCATGCTATTTCTCGTCGCTTTCCACAGATGCTTTCCACAAGACCATTTTTTAGGCCAACTTCACCGCGCGACCCATCCTATCCGGCCCCATCTATTTGGGATAAAACAGATAAACTAGACGGCCCAGCGCGCGAGCGCAAACGGACTTTTGTCCGTTTTGTGTCCGCTTTCGACCCATCCCGGCCCAAGTTTGCGCCGATTTTGGGGTGAAACGGACAGCGCGCGGACGGGCGGGACGCGCGCGCTTGTCCTCCCCTGGCCCGCCTGTCGACGGGAGAAAGCAACCCCCCTACGCCCCATTTGGCGTCATTTCCCCCAAACCCTCCCACGTCCCTCCCGCCGCCCCCTCCCTCCCCCCTCCATGGCCGACGCCCAGCCGAATTCCGGCGGCCTGGCCGTCGACCCGCCCGGAAAGGTGAAGAAGAAGGCGGCCAAGGCGCCACAGAAGCCGCGGTCGGAGTGCACACCGAAGGAGATCGCCAAGTTGGACGCGGAATCGGCGAAGAGGAGCCGGAGACATTCAATTGTTGTTGATCATGTGGTGTAGGCATTTCAATCTTTGAAGGCATTCAAGGCCGACACAATAACAAGTCATTCACTCTTACGCATTGTTGGACGATCATCAACAATTGCCCTAAGTTCAAGGACCAATACCGTGAACTTCAAAGGAAGAGAGGCTTGAAGACGGCCAAGTTCGCCGGAGGTGGAGATGGCGAGGCGTTGAAGAGGCCGAGGGGCAAGACCAACTCCAAGGTTGACGACATACGTGATGCCTCATCCATGGCATTGCATGACACTTTGCATGGCATGATGTCTCAAAAGGATGTGAGGGACGAAAAGAAGCAGCAAAGCAAGGACGAGCAAATGAAGCAATACCTAGACCTTCAAAGAAAGAAGCTTGAGATGGAGGAGGCGGCCAAGAGAAGGAAGATCGACATGGAGGAGGCGGCCCGGCAAAGGCAGCTCGACATCGAGGCCGACAATGTCAAGGCCAGGCAGAGGCAGCTCCACATCGAGGCCACCAATGCCGCCACCAAAGCGAAGGAGGTGGCCCTTGCGATCATGAGCGTGGACTTGTCCAAGATGAGCGAGAAGACGAGGGCCTGGTTCGAGGCCAGGCAGAAGGAGATGCTCGACGCCGACGACCTAAACTAGGTCGTCCGATCGGCCGTGGCCGTTCTTTTTTGGAGGCTGGCATGGGTGTCGCCCGCCCGCTGGGCCGCTGGTTGTGTGCCGGCGAGAAAAACATTCATTTTGGAGGCCGGCTGTGTTGCCGGCGAGGACAACTATTAATTTTGGAGGCTGGCTGTGTTGCCGGCTGCTGGCTGATGCCGGCGATGGACGTGTAGGCCGCTGGCTCTGTTGCCGGCGTGATGAACTGGGGCCGCTGGCATGATGAACTAGGGCTTGGCATTTGAAACGTTGCTCTTTTTTTAAAATAGACGCGGACAGGATGGGGCAAACGGATGCGGCCGCGCGCTGGCGCACGGCCACCGCATCCAAGGACATGTCCGGACATGACTCCATTACCCTACCCAAACGGACAGAATCCGGACAAAACGGACGTCCATTTGAGGTCGCGTGGTGGAGTTGGCCTTAGAGATCATTCAAAGTCATAGAACTTGCGTCACATGTCTAGTTTGATGCTAGAATTTTAAAAATATGGTTTTGTGATGACCTAACTTGTCTCAAGCATGCAGATACGGTTACAGTACGCGTATGCGGGCGTATCAATGTGTATGGCCCCACCTGTTAGTGTGTGCATGACATATTTTTACAGAAAACACCTTCGTATTTTTTATTTGTGGAGGAAAAAAACCAACCAATACTACACTACACATATATGCAAAAATTAACAACACAATAAAAAAACAGGTCCACCATGAGTCGATAGCACAAATTACTGCAGCCACCACACCATCCAGTATGCAATGTTTATTATGGGTAAGAAACTTATACTTACTCAAAGGAAACACTTTCTTTAAGATATTTGTAAAACGTAAGTAATAAAGTTATGTTCAACTTTTTTTTGTTAAAAATATTATACATATATGATGTTTAGTAAATAAAAACTTTTAAATATAAACCAATATATTATATATAAGTAATAAAAATATTTAAGATATTTAAGAACATAAGCAATAAAATTATGTTCAAATATTTGTGTCTTAAAAATATTATACGCGGGAATGATGATTAGTAAATAAAAATATTTATATATAAACATGCGTATTATATAAAAATATTTAATTAATACAGATAGAAAATGTTTAATAAATGAATATTTTTAATGGATACAAAAAAGATATATACTTGTGTCTTATATTTAAATTATCTAAAATGATGAATACAAACTTTACTAAATATTTACGAATATTTACTTGTGTGTAATTTTTACTCATGACTTATATTCAAAAAATATATAGTATTTATATTAGCCATAATTGATTATTACACTAACAGTTTCAATTTTAAATTATGAATATTTCTAGTTATGCAAACATTGACTATACAAATGTGCGTATAATTATTAAAAAAATTGTATTATACTTATAATAATATTTTTGCATTGTGATTTAGAAAACCACATATTTAATAGACACATTTATATCACACACAAGTTTATATAATACTCAGATTGATAAAATATTTTACTAAATATTTTTTATCTTAAAAAAACATGTGCAAACATATATGATACACACACTTATACAACATGCAGGTTTTACAAATATCTTTAAAAAAGTAGCACATGCAAAATGGGCCGCAGTATACACAGCCTATTTAAGCTCAACGTGTGTCCTATTCCAGTACATATACGGTCCTTGTTGATATTGCACATTCATATATGAACGGTGTAGTGGCTGTAGTTTCCCCTGTCAAAACAGTTGGTCGTGAATTTGAGTTCGAAAGTATTTTTTGTTTTTAATTTTCACATATATGTGCATCACTGTGGCAGGGTTTTTCTGCAAATAAAAAATATGAGGTGGTTTTGTGCAAAAATATGTCGGTGCGGTTGACTTTCCTGTGAATAAAAGTAATATGAGGGTGTTTTCTGTAAAAGTATGTGATGTCCAACACCATCACTCACTGACATGTGGGGTCATACACATGCATACGGCCGCATGCATGTACTGTGACTGTATCTGCACACTTAAGTCAAGTTAGATGAATACAAAACCATATTTTTAAAGTTCTAGCGCCAAACTGAACATGTGACGTATGACTCCAAATGATATTACCTCAATATCACCGGAAGTCATAAAACTTACGTTCCATGTTTAATTTGATTACAGAACTTGTAAAATACGGAATTTAGTCACATAATTTGTCATCTCGTGCAAATACGGTCACTTCGTCCGTATCCCATGCTTACGTGGCATGCCAGCAGGGCTATGACCCACCATCAGTGACTGAAATAAATTGGTGCAATAGGCCCGTGTGTCTTTTCACAAAAACAACCCTCGCTCTATATTTAAACACAAATAAGTCCCCCATCAGCACGTATGTGTCCCACTTATCAGCATGATGTCGAAATGAGAAATAAAAAACACAGAAGTCCCCCATCAGCACGTATGTGTTCCACTTATCAGCATGATGTCGAAATGAGAAATAAAAAGCACGCCGACAGGGTTTGAACCGACGACTTCATATGCGCACATGCATAGCAAACCACTCCACCAAGCACAATTTCATGCCTTTGTTGAGATACATTTACATTTATGTTGAACGCATATTTTTCCTCGATTCCGCTTTCTCAGGTTCGGCTAGAAAATAGGTTTCCAGAAAATCCTTTTCCGCCAGAATTTTCAAATGAAATTCGAATTTAAAAACACGTTGAATTTTGTAATGTTTAACCCAAAACATACATAAACTTGTTCACGAGCAAGCATTTTTTCGATTCCTTTTTTTGGAAGGGGCTGCAAAATCCGGTTTTCAAAATATCTCATAAATTCCGGTTCTTTTTCGCCCAAAATTTTGAATTCATTTTTTAATGTCTAAATATATTTAGTTTAACACATTAGTTTAAATAAGTGCTTCCTGTACCGTGGTCAGCCCGACTTCTTTCTTATAAAAAGTCGCCAGTCCAATTCATTGTTGCGGCTCCAAGAACAATATTTTAAATAACATAATTTTTTAAATGAACATGAATAACAAAAAAAAGTATTTCCCAAAAGGTCTGATATTGTATGCCTATATGAGGATTTAAGTTACAGCCATTTATTGTTAGACTAGTTTCTCTGGTTTAAATTCAAAAAAGTTGGGCGCTAACAATTTTTTCTCTTAATGGAAATTTGGTCTGAGAAAAATTATTTGAATAGGAGTAGTCGTCATTGCAAAAATATAAATCTCAATGTTTCGCTTTATTAACACAAATAGGTACTTGATTTAATGGTTAGTTCATGTGTGAGTGTATTATTATTAGGTGATTGTTGGTTCGAAACCATCAACCACAACATTTTTTATTTTATCTGAGGGCCTTCATTCGTAATTAAATAAATTTGAGGGGTTCTGTACAAAAAAACTGCGTGCGAGTATCACCCTGAAGCGACATCTGTTGCTGATAGTGGGCCCATGCATGCATAGACAGCCTGACTGACCGTATTTGCACCTAAACACAAGTTACATGATCAGAAAACTGTATTTTTAAAGTTTTAGCATCAAAGTGTCCGATGCAAGTTTTGTGACTAGCGGTGATATTACCTCTTCTTTTTACTACTTCACTTTGCAAAATGGCATGGCGACAGATTATAGACCCGGAGAGAACGTTCCACTATTTTTTAGTTGTTCTATGTTCATTTTTTTATAATGTATAATTATTTGCAAAATAAAGATAAAATAAAGGATTGGCTAGGTGTAAGACAATTGAAATTCAATCTCGGTCAATGAATTTGTTTCAGCTGTTGGATGCAAGACAGACGGATCATATTGCTTCTTCAACCTCGAGCCCACCCCCTGTTCTTGTTCTTCTTCCCCCACACGAACGTACCACCGGTCGAACCATCGGCCACCACCGCCGGCGGTCGGCGGCGCTCCCGCACAACCTCGCCGCCCGCCCTCCTCTCATCCTCCTCCCACCGCCGTGTTGTCGCCACCCCAGCCATCCCTCTAGCCCCGATGATGAACATTTATTTCCGACGAACTTGCACCCCCTCTCCACACCCCTAAGATAGATACTGGGGTAGCCTTCTCCGGCGAGCTCACCACCCTCCACACCCCTAAGATAAATAATGGGGTGGCCTTCTCCTTCAAGCTCTTTCCTTCTCTCCGTTGTTTCTTCCTTCACTGAAAATCGACTTGCCCAAATTGCGTTTTCACGTGACTCGCGTGCAGCTAAGCTAAGAAATAAAGAAGAAAAGATCATCCAATTTCTTTTCTAGGCCACATAGGAACACGTTATAGTGAACTCGAGGAACAAAGCCTGAGTTGCTGAACCTTATGAGGTTCCATGCGCATCATTGTGAACTCGAGCAAATCCTTCATAATATATCCCCATTTATCATAGTTTAATACTCCATCTTTTAAAATCCTATCATTACGTTGGGTCCAGATACACCAAAACCCCGGAATGACTATGTCAAGTCCAATATCCTTGGGCAGGTCTAAAAGAACCGGGTGTACTTCATCACAGAAAGAAATTCCTATGTGCTTGCTTCGTAGGATCTTAAACTAATATTCTTGCTCAAAAGTACAGTCCCAGAAAAGTTGCAACAGTGTTCCTACTTGCGCTTCGTTAGAGCAACTCTAGCAGACCCCGCAAAACGTCCCGGCCCATAAAATAACCGCCAAATTGCGGGTCGGGTCAGAAAATCTGCACGACCAGACCCCGCATCCGGCACCGGCCCGCAAATTTTTTTGCGGGGCGCGGCAAATCTTCTCCCCCAACCTTTATCTTCACGGGCTGGGAGGCCGACCCGAGCTCAACCCCCATCCGGCGCGGGATTTGGCGGGAGGGACATTTCCGCGCGCCCTTTCCCGCTCCCCGCACCCTCCGCTACCATTGCCCCCTCCGCAAGCTCCGGCTGCTCCTCGCCGGCCGTCCCTCGCCGCCATGGACGACCCCATGCTGTCCCCCGTCACCGTCGAGGTCGCGCACGCCCCTTCCCCTCGGGAGGATCTCGTCGCCGGCCATGTTGGCCCCGCCGCTGTCGCCCAAGCACACGCCACGCCTGCCCGTAAGCGGCAGGGCAACGTGGTTGTGTAGGGCGGGAATCCGACTGTCCCCGCCGCGATGGCCCGTGCTCCGGGCGCCAACGCCACAGTGCGATCCCGGCGGGCGGTGGAAAAGGCAGGTAAGGCCGCGGGCGCAAAGCGGAGGAAGGTTCCGGCTTCAAGGAAGCCATCTTCTTCAACCTCTCACGCCACCCCCCCCCCCCGGCAAGGAGGTGCTCCGGCGATGCCGTTCAACGGTGCCGCTTCCACCGCGAGCGAGGTGTTCGACGAAATGGCCGGAAGGTATATCTCTTCGGTCTTCGGCTATTCTCTTTCATTTTTCGCCATTGTTCTCGATAGCCCGTGACTTGTTATCGTTCGCTATAGTGGTGGTTCAAACAATGCAACAACCGAATTCGTGAACTTGTTGGACACGAACGCGGTTGACATTGATCAAGCCTCTTTCGAACCATTCGACTACAATGAAACGGAGGGCGGCGTGGACGATCATGGTTGTGCGAAGGAGTTGGAGGAGATCGAAGCGGAAGCGTTTGAGCATTCACAAGCAAAAACTGGGAAAAGCCAAAGATCGAAGAACTACACGATCTTGGAAGATCAAGCTTTGATCAAAGCATGGAGTGCAGTGTCTCTTGATGCATGCACGGGTACTAATCAAACCTCCAAGAGATATTGGCAAAGGATTGAAGATCAATACTTCCGCATTATGAAAAACTACCCAATAGGACTCCACGCACATTTTGGTCGCTTCAAGGTCGTTGGGAGAACATCAAGCCTATGTGCAGCCGTTGGGCAGCTTGCTTGGAGCAAGTACGCAATGCACCTCCAAGTGGCATCGTGGAGTCTGACTATGTGAGTTTGCTTTGCCTTTGTTCAAGTTGTGCATCATCATAATGTATCATGAGAAATGATTGCATCACTTTGTTCATATTGTGTATGACAAGATTGCTCAACATAGATACAAGGACATGGAAGCTTCGGAAGGCAGATTCTTCAAATTAGAGCATTACTGGGAGTTGCTCCAAAAGTGTGACAAGTGGAAGTTGATCGACAAAGAATCCCCACCAAAGAGAGGCTCACTTACAAACATGGATGATGATGAGGATGATGATGGCCCAAGAAATTTGAACAAGCCCGATGATGACAAGAAGACTAGAGAGAAGATAAAGAGAGAGCAAGAAGCATCGAGCTTGAGGGAGAAGATTGATGCCATGGTGCAATCAAACGAGTTGATGTTGTTGAAGTCGTTGGAGATCAAGAAAGAGTTGGCCGAGAAGAAGGCAAAAGAGAAGTAATAAAAATGGCAAATGCTCAAGGAAGAGGGGCTGCGCAGAGCTGCCATTGAGCAGAGAAAAGTACGCGCCTCTGAAAACAAATCGATGTCATTGTTGCTCGCCGAAGAGAACAAGATCATGTCAATGAACCGCAATGACATGGACGACGTCACCAAAACATGTCATGATATGGCAAGGAGAGAGATATTGAAGAGGAGAATGGTCGCCTCGGCCGGTCCGTCTGCCAGTTCCGGTGATGTTTTCTCTGCTCCATATGGTGGCAACGTGGATGATTTCGGTGCGGGAGTTGGAACAAGCGACGGAGGTGGCTACGGTGGCGCCGATGAACTTCAAGATGGACTCCATGGCGCGGAGTGAAGATCGACCCCCAAGATGATGACGGACATGGACACATACCTTTGCATGCCCTCTTTTGCGTAATGAACTTCGCTTTTATTTGCGCGCAAACTGTTTATGTCATTTGAATTTGAACTTGTTTGTGAAACCCTATGATAAATTTCAGATTTGCAGTTTTTCTGTTTGCGGGTCGTTGCGCTGGTGCCCAAGCAAAACCCGCATAGTCGACACGTAAAAAAGGATATTCTGTGAATATACGTTTTACAGGTCCTTTTGGGGGTCTGCATCTGTGCTAGCTCGCGCCGGCCCGCAAAAGCGGTTTTGCGCGAACTGCAAACGCGTTTTGCGGGCCGGCGTTTTGCGGGGTCTGCTAGAGTTGCTCTTACACATGGCTAGGGATGCAGGGCGACGCCCGAACCCGTCCCGCTTCATATACAAATTAGAAAAAGTTAGTTCTAGCTAGACTATGGTGTTGTTAGGCTAAGTTGTACTAATTAAGCACTTTGGCGGGTCAACGCGGGATGCCGCTCTGCACCTCTACAGATGGCACAACAATAGCTAAGAAGGTAGAAAGATTTCCTATTCAGAAGGTTCCTGATGTTTAATCTATCATGGAGGGCCAGCGAAAGAAAACCTTGATATGAGCGTAAGAGCAACTCCAACGCGCCGACCCATTTCGTCCGCGCACGTCCGTTTGGGTCGGCGCGGACAGGAAAGTCGGCCCAATGCGCCGGCCCAATGGACGCGTGTCCGCTTTTCGTCTGCCTGCCAACCCATTTCCGACCCAATTTTGAGCCTCATTTGCGTCGGTGCGGACACGAGGCGGACGCGTGCAGCGCCTGCCTACTCCTCCTCCTGGCCCGTCAGTCGGTGGCAGCCTTCACCATTTCCCTCCACTTTCCAAATACCCTCCCGCCCGCGCGCGCTCCCGCCGCCCGCCATGGACGACGACCTCGATGCCGCCGCCGGCCTCGCCTTCCTCGCCTCGTCCGGCATCACGACCGCCCCCTCCGGCAAAGGCAAGCCTCACGCCCCCCGCAAGACCGCCGCCGCGCCCAAGCCGAAGAAGAAGCTGACGCCCGAGGAGCGGGCAAGGGAGTCGGCGAAGAGAAAGGGCCGGAGGCACGCGACGGACGCAAGGAAGGAAGCCATCGCGGCGGCCGCCATCGCCGCCGCCGCGCAGCAGGAGGCCACCAACACCCACGTCGCGGTGGCAAAAAGGGAGGCGCCGATGTACCTAGGGTTAAACCCTGGCCAGCACGGCCTCGTCAACGCCGCCGTGGCCGCGGCCAGCATCAACTCATCTGCGTTTCCCCGGATGGTGCAGTCCGAGTCGCCCCGCGCGTCGGCAATGCAGTCGATGCCCGGCTTCCACGTCTACCCGCAAGCCTCCCGACTCTCTAGGGAACACTCCCCGGAGGTGAGCGTGGTGGCGCCTTCCACACCCGCCCCCACGCCCATCGACCTCAATGTGACACCGGTGGCCGGTGGCTCGTCATCCGGAGAGGCTAGGAAACGCGCGCGGCACATGCCAGCCGACGTGCTGCCGGGTGCACGCAACCTGTTTGGCGGAAGGCCGGCCTCCGGCGACGACGACTACATGCAGAACATCGTATTTGAGGGTGGTGCGGCTGCTGCTGGCAGTGCCGTCTGGGCTGGCTATGATCCTGATGAGACACAAAGCCAGGACGGCCGAGGGCCGTTCACGCCGTCCACATTTGATCAAGATCAGGTCGCCTTCATGCATGATCAGGTCGGCCTGGACCTGGACGGCTTACCGCTCGACCACGAGTTTCCGGAGGACTACGGACAAGAGGAAGAGGAGGAGTTGGACATCGAAGGGGAGCCTTTGTTCAAGGACGAGCTCGCCAACTAAGCCGCCGAGGGGAAGATGAAGCACAAGAGCAGGTGGACCAAGGCATACACGGCGGCCGAGGACAAGCTCCTTTGCGAGTGTTGGAGGGACATTGGGCAAGACCCCAAGACCGGCGCCGAACATAAGGCATCAACCTTTTGGACTCGTGTCCATCGTGAGTTCCATGAGCGCAAGAAGTTTCCGCCGTACGAAATGCAAAGCACGCGCGGGTGGGTGTCCATTTCGAAGCGTTGGAAGGTGATCCAACAAGAGTGCAACAAGTTTTGTGCCACTCTTGAAAGCATCAAGGCACGCCACATGAGTGGTGGTAATCCCCAAGTGAAGGGAATCATCGTAGCAATTTCCAAAGGTGGAAGTGATAAGTATGGAGTGTCGAACCCACAAGGAGCTAAAGGTAAGATCAATATTCTCTCAAGCCCCATCTGCCACTGATACGACTCTACGTATACCGAACGATTGCTTCCAACTAGAAACGAGAAATAAAACTACGTTGTGGGTATGAAGAGGATAACTTTGCATGATATCGGAGAGCTAAAATATAAAAGTAGGTGCTGTTATCATAAGGTTAGAATATATTACTAAATATTATAAATAGCTAGTGTGGAATAATGGTGGATCGGTGTGCGGAATTGTCCTAGGCAATTGTTAACAAGACCGATAGTCGTCATTGCAATTTCATATGAGGGAGAGGCATAAGCTAACATACTTTCTCTTCTTGGATCATATGCACTTATGATTGGAACTCTAGCAAGCATCCGCAACTACTAAAGATCATTAAGGTAAAACCCAACCATAGCATTAAAGCATCAAGTCCTCTTTATTCCCATACGCAACAACCCCCTTACTCGGGTTTGTGTTTCAGTCACTCACCAACCCACTATAAGTGAATCATGAACGTATTGCAACACCCTACAACGGGAAGCCCTCATGCTTGCGCGACACGGAGGGCACCATAGGACAACACCAAAATAAAACATACAACTCGTACCAATCTAGATCATCAATCAACCCAAAGACAAAGGATATCTACTCAAAACATCATAGGATGGCAACACATCATTGGATCATAATATGTGGCATAAAGCACCATGTTCAAGTAGGGATTACAGCGGGGTGCGGGAGAGTGGACCGCGTAAAATAGATGAGGATGGTGATGATGATGGTGATGTTGATGAAAACGATCACCGTGGCGATGATTCCCCTCCCGATGGCACTCCGGTGCCACCGAGAGAGAGGAGGAGAGGTTCTCCCCCTTGTGCTTCCTCCTCCATGGCCTCCCCCCAGATGGGGAGAGGTTCTCCCTCTGGTCCTTGGCCTTCATGGCGATGATGGCCCCTCCGGGATCCTCCTCCATGGCCTCCGGTGACGATGGCCCCCTCCGGCAGGGTGCCAGAGAGGGCCTAGATTGATTTCTCGTGGCTACAGAGGCTTGCGGCGGTGGAACTTCCGATCTAGGTTATTTTCTGGGGGTTTCTGTATTTATAGGAATTTTTGGCGTTGGTTTCACGTCAGGGGGGTCTCCGAGTCATCCACGAGGCAGGGGCCCACGCCCAGGGGGTGGGCACGCCCCCACCCTCGTGGACAGCCCGGGACTCTTCTGGCCCAACTCTTTTGCTCTAGGGGCTTCTTTTGGTCCATAAAAAATCAACAAAAATTGGCACGTCAATTGGACTCTGTTTGGTATTCCTTTTCTGTAAAACTCAAAAACAAGGGAAAAACAGAAACTGGCACTGGGCTCTAGGTTAATAGGTTAGTCCCAAAAATCATATAAAATAGCATATAAATGCATATAAAACATCTGAGATGGATAATATAATAGCACGAATACTTCATAAATTATAGATACGTTGGAGACGTATCAGCATCCCCAAGCTTAATTCCTGCTCGTCCTCGAGTAGGTAAATGATAAAAGAAATAATTTATTAAGTGTGAATGCTAGCAGGTGCACAAGTTTGATCAATGATAATTTCAATCACCTTTTCTAGCATCATTATATGTCATAACAGTAGCTCATCTCATAAAACTTTTCATGATCAAGTAACAAGCTATTCACATGTTGAAGTATAGATCATAAACTTTCTTGAAAACTAACAAACAGTGCTCTTAGTCGATGCGGCGGCCTGAGTTGGTGCAGCGTCGGAGGTCGTGGCGGCGGAGCTTGAGCGGCAGATGAGACACGAGAGGAAGACGAAGGAGGAAGCAAGGGGGAAAATGATAAAAGACCACTGTCCCTATTTATAAGGGGGTGGATGCAAGGCATGCGCGGGAATCGAGGAGGCTGAAACCATCATATGGCTATATGGACGCCTCGGTTTTCGGGATGCTCATTAAGATAAGGATCAGTTAAGATGCTCTGGGCTACGTGCGATATTAATGCGAAATGACGTCATGGCGGTTCAAGAAAATTCTGTGAGCTGATGTCACGGCGGGTTACAGCAAGGTTTATCAGACAAGTGATGCAAGATTGTGACAAGTCAGGTATTGAAGATTGTGACAGACGTTGCACCAACTCAGGCCGCCGCTGCTCCACCGCATCTGTAAGTACCCTTTATCCAAGCCTCAGATCTGTGCTAGGGTTCAGACCGTTCATCGGTGTTCTTGCTGTTCTTCGTATTCCTCAACTCCAAACAGCGTTCAATCTGATAAGTCATAAACTTTGTGCAGTAGTAGTTTAGCATCCGTGTGCATCGTCAAAGTAGCATCTTTCCATAAAAAACACATCAGAGCATCAAAGCTTACTGCTACCGCCACCTTAGGTTTAGAATTTCACTGCCTTTTCTGAACTGCCATAGATCCAAAATTATAGCTTTAGCTTGCGAAATCTTTTTGTCCACCACTTAGCAAATTTTTCATTTTGACAGCTCTTAAGCACCAACACTGCCATGGCGGCTTATGACATAAACCATGACCCATTATATATCATTAGGCCCCGTTAAGCGGCCATCCTTTACTTCATAGTTACTAACTCTGTAACATCCTTCCGGTTTAACAACTACATTTTTTGAACTGTATCTCCATAACTATTAGCCTTGTACAGAGAATTAAACAATAATTTGTAAGTCACCATATATCTGCCGGTTTAATAACATCTTGAACCGCCTTGTGTAGGCTGTGCATCCAACCATGACTAAGACCGTCACATCATGCGACTGGGTTCCATCCATTGTTACTGAGGCAATGCTCCAAGAATATGTCAATATTGGCTTCTTACCGGCAAAGAACGTCATTCACTAGCATGCTCCCAAACCGGATGAAGTCAGGCCTCAGCCCCAGGACTATGAAGTGATCGTTTTTACTGACCACATGAACCGGGGTTTCTCACCGCCCGGGTCAAAGTTCTTCCGTGACGTTCTGCACTTCTCTCAACTCCACCCTCAAGACATCGGACCCAATTCCGTGTCAAATATCTGCAATTTCCAAGTCTTCTGTGAGGTATATCTTCAAGAAGAACCTAGTGTTGAACTCTTTAGAGAGTACTTTTACTTGAACCGCCAAAATGAATTTACTGACGGGACCAGTCAGGAGCTTGGAGGTACCTCAATTCAACGACACAGAGATGCCATTTTTCCTTATGCTAAGCTTCCAAGCCATCCCAAGGATTGGAACAAAACTTGGTTCTACTGCAAAGATACTTCGCCTGCTGATGAGAACCCCATGCCCGGCTTTCGTGACCAACGGCTCAACCCAAAGCATCCTCTCCCCGACTGGTTTACCACTGCTGAGCGGACCAAACTTGCGCCTACTTTCTCAAAGGTCAGAGCTCTACTGGTTAATGGATTGACCGGAATTGACCTGGTTCGATGCTGGGTAGCTTGGAGGATCATACACTTAAGCCGCCGGTCTGGTTTAATGTGTACGTATACCGGCGACACCAAAGATCCACTGCGTTACAGTTTAATACGTTTGACTGATAAGGCTATCAATGAGATGACCAAGACTCTTCTCAATGAGAGTTTGGAAAGCTGCAGCCAAGTGGGTCTGAATCCCTTCTGCACACTCAACCCGGCGCCGGATGTAAGTCTGTCCGGTTTATGTACTTTACTTCATTGTTCATAGAATCTGGAAATTCCCAACCTTTGTTGTGATTTGTTGTAGGCTAAATCCGCCTTTTGGAATAAAAAATAGGATGAAAAAGCTGCCAAGAAGGCCAGGGCCAAGACCAAAGCCGTAAAGAAGAACAAAAAGAACTCCACTGCTTCTGATATGTTCAATTTGGACGAAGATGATGAGTCGGAGGTAGACCTTGATTCCCTTGGCTCTTTTTTCATCCATCTTATTGACACTGATTGCTATCAGGATGACGTGGAATCCAGCCAAGCGGGTGATGATGAGGTAACTATTATTTCCTCTGACTCAGAGCTCTTGCCAAGACAGAAAATTCGAAGAGTGATCCGGAAAGTAAGGTTTTCTAACCCTTTAGCTCACTTGGATCACAACTTTATTTTGAAGCAACAACAACATGAGACCCGGCGCAGAACCCGAACCAGTGGAGGCGGAGAACTTTCCCCCGATTTACCTAACACACCAGCCCCACGCAAGCGCCGAAATGAGGTATTTCAAAAAATTCCAACTTTATTTATTCTCAAGCATATTCTATTGATCAAACACTTAGTCAGTCCAACTCAAATTATCAGGGGACCTCTCACTCCTCGTCTGGCGATTCATCTCAGACTCTGCTTCCAGCTTTCAAGACTGCCCCTGGGTACCAACTTTTATCTAAACTTTTCAACTTCTCTTAACTCATACTGACTTTGTAAATCCTCTTGCAGTGGGAAAGCAAAACCCAGCAAAAAAGCTAAGACAAACAAGCCAACAGAGGATCCCAAGACTCATGAACCAGAAAAGCAAGCACCTATTTCTGAGGCCTCCGTTCAACAACCGGAGGATCCTACCAATGACCCGCCACCAGAAAATCGTGGTACCTCTGCTGATCATATAGTTGTTGACCCCTTGGGCACCGAACTGTCAAGCCCAGTCAAGCCTTCAGAACCAGAGACTGAGGAAGTTCTGATCACTGGCACTTCTTTCCAAGAGCCGGGAATCCTATTGCTCTAGCAAAGCATTCTGCCAAGGAAGAATTGGTTGAAAGGCGCAAGGTCAAATTTGACATGGCCAACTATTCTCATCTGAGTATGAGTGAAATCCTTTCCGGCTATCTAAATCAAATACACAGCAACCGTGATCTGGAGATTGACATGGTCAAGCACATGCATCAGAAGCATGAGGTATCAATTCTTGCTTTTTCATAAGCTATATTCCTTTAGCCCCCAAGTCTACTAAATATGATAGAATATAATATGTTGTAGACTTGCCAGATAACCTGTAACTTATGCATCTGAATCAAAACCTATAGCCCCCCAAGGGCCAGCTTGAACTTATCAAGATAAGCCGGGTCTTCCAGTAATCCATTTTGCACTTGTAGTCCCCAAGGGCCGGCTTAAACTTTTAAGTCAAGCTGGGTCTTCAGTTAGAATGATCAATTATGCAGCTATAGCCCCCAAGGGCCGGTTGAATCCATATGATTAAATCGGGACTTATCATTGTCAGATAACAAACTTTGTCACTCATGCAAACCGGGTTAACTTTGGAAAAAATATGAACCGGGGTCATCTGCCATTGTATCATTAAAAGAAAAATGCGCATGCATTAGCCCCCAAGTGCCAAGTGCTTTTGCTTGCAAAGGGCTTAGGACTTAGCAATATATAGTGTGGTATAAAGAAACTTTCTGCATGCATTAGCCCCCAAGTGCCAAGTGCTATTGCTTGCAAAGGGCTTGGGACTTATCAATATATACTGCTTTATAACTGTGCATACTCGTTTGAACCTGCTCTTTTCAGGAAGCATCCAGTTAATTTCAGTCTCAGCTGACTGATTTAAAAACCCGGCTCGAAGCACAAGAATCTGAAACCCGGAAGGCTGACTCCAAGTTCAAGTTTAGCTGGGATGAAAATGAAAAACTCAAAACTGAGTTTAATACTGAGAAAGCTGTCTGGACTGAAGAGAAGGCTTCCCTGATCAAGAGAGCTGAAAAGGCTGAGGCCTCGTTAGAAGAGGTCACCACAGAACTTAGTGGCTTGAAGCAGCATATCAATCAAATGAGTTTTGCTATCTTTGGTAAGACCTGTTATACCATAATAACTTTCCACCTTCCATGTTATAAACCGTCAGGTAACTTAATCGTCATATGCCATGCAGGTCCCAGGAGCAGCAATCTTGGGAAAGAGATGCTGATAAAGCTCAAGGCGGTTTATACATTAGTAGAACAACTATACACCGGAGCTCAGCGTACGATAGCCACCATCTTCCCAAGCAATCAAGCTCCATCTCTTCTAAGCAACGTTTTAAGCCAACTTTCTGTTCTGCCTGCCCATATCAAAGATAACAACTGGTCGGCTGCTAGAGGCGGTGCCATTATGGCTTTAAGCCGGGCAAAAGCATGGCAGTTAGAATTAAACCCGGCCGAGTTAGCCACTGGCTGCCCTAGTTTCAAAGAGGACGGGTCTGCTTTTGACAAGAAAGATTTCACTGCGTGTGTGAAGGAGATGCATCCCTTGGCGATCCTGCTTGTTGAAGAAACAAATCTGACCAAATATCAGGCGGCTTATACCGCAGAGAACCAGAAAACGCCCACGCCGTCTTACAAAATTGCAGATCTTATCCCTCCAATCCGTAAGCACACTTTTGCCCTTGAAATCGATCTGTCTGAGCTTATCGATGATGAAGTTGAATTCCAAGCCTTGACTAGCATCAATTGGTCATCGCCTGACTTCCAGATGGTGGAGGGAGAAGAAGAACCGGTGCAGGATGACCCGGAAGCCTCAAGCCGCCAAGACCAGGAGAGCTGACCCGCAGGGCGGTCTTCAATTTCCCCCATCAAGTATTGCTTTTGAAAACACTTAATCATTTGGTCTTGGGGAGCCATGTAATAGGCTAGTTAAACTCTGATCTGTCGTGCCATCGTGCATGTTTTGTTTTACACAATACTGCTGATCCGCCAGTTGATGATCTGCCACTTATGCTTATGATATCAACAATTTATGCAGATTAGATTTATCATTTTTCCTGCAGACAAAAATAGATCACGAGTGCCCTGGCGATTTACCCTAGGGTGGGTCACAATACCCCATATAAAAACCACTGGTGACTGTAATAGTGCATAACCAGGTCCGGTTTAATCACAACCTTATATAATCATAACAAAATATCATACCTGTGATATTTGCTCACACTGCCGGCTTATCATACCTGTGCAGTAAGGGTTACAACCCAAAGATTGAGAACACAACGCCCTATTCAATTGATTCATACTGTCGGCTTACAACGCCGCATGCAACAAGGGGTAATATCCCAAAACTTAGAGCAGAGCGCTCTGAGCACATAAAATCATCATACACTGGCTACTTAAAGTCCAAAGCCAGGCCGGGTTAACAAATACCAGGTAGATTCATATATGAACCATAAGGAAACATAGCCCTCATCGGTTTTCAACCATGTATTAACATGTCATAAGAAATGAATTTGAAAAAATGATTAAATAAATACAAATCAAAAAACAAAACAAGGATTTCATAGGCTGCCAGGCCTTCAACTCAAGTGCTTTTGAAGGGCCGCACAACCACTGAGTTAAACCTTCATTCAACCTTGTAAGCCGGGCCTCACATGAACAATTACCGTTTTAACTTTGACAAGTTCAGGGTCTGTATAAGATTGACTGTCAAGAGTACGGCGAGTCATTCCAGGATTACCTGGGCGGAGTGGCAGAATTAAAAAGGCAGGATAACCCGGATTTTTTGGTGAATACACCTGGCGTCCGAGCCTATTACATGGGTCAACAAAGCTCTTGTTCACTAACGAAAAGCCCCCAAGTAATGTTTCATTCCAGGCTTACAAGCTGGATCAACAAAGGTATTCATAGCTATGCTCGATGAGCAGGAAGCCCCCAAGTATTTTGTAATCATGGCGTACAAGCCGGATCAAAAGGGTAGTCATAGCTATGCTCAATGAGCAGGAAGCCCCCAAGTGATCATATGAAGTGACAATAAAGACTCATTATTCTCAGAAATGAAATGACAGAGGCCCTAAATTATCAGGGATGCCGGCTTTATTATATTCATCATAATATATACATTGTCAAAGTATGTACATCACAAAAGCCAGTGGCTCAGGTGTAATAAGGCCGAAGATGAGCAATACCCCACGGCCGGCGGGTCCCCTCCTCCGACGTGCATGAGTCCTTGTGGTCTCGAACATCGATAAGGTAGTATGACCCGTTGTTCAGATTTTTGCTGACCACAAAGGGCCCTTCCCAAGGTGGGGATAGCTTGTGCATATCAATTTGATCCTGGATAAGCCGGAGCACCAAGTCACCTTCTTGAAAGGTCCTGGTTTTAACCCGGCGGCTGTGATAACGACGCAGATCTTGCTGGTAAATCGCCGAACGAGCCGCCGCAAGGTCACGCTCCTCATCCAATAGGTCAATAGCATCCTGACGTGCTTTTTCATTATCAGCTTCAACATAAGCCGCCACACGGGGCGAGTCGTGACGGATGTCACTAGGGAGAACCGCCTCTGCTCCGTAAACCATGAAGAAAGGCGTGTAACCCGTAGATCTGTTGGGGTAGTATTGATACTCCATAACACTAAAGGTAATTCTTCCACCCAACAACTCGGCGTCCTCTGCAAAGGGACCATAAGCCGGGGCTTGATGCCTCTCACGATTTCTTGATTGGCTCTCTCAGCTTGACCATTGGACTGGGGGTGAGCCACTGATGATACATCAAGTCCAACATGCTCTCGTTGACAAGACTCTTTCATAGCACCCTTGGACAGATTAGTGCCATTATCAGTTATAATGCTACGGGGAAAGCCAAAATGGAAAATCACCTTTTTGATGAATTGAACCGCCATCGCCGCATCACACTTACTAACCGGCTCTGCTTCAACCCACTTTGTAAATTTGTCAACCGCCACCAAGAGGTGGGTCTTTTTATCCTCGGACCTTTTGAAAGGTCCAATCATATCAAGCCCCCAGACCGCAAACGGCCAAGCAATTGGAATCATCCTCAATTCTTGAGCCGGCACATGAGGTCGTCATGAGAATTTCTGACAACCATGACATTTACTGACCAAATCCTCTGCATCAGCATGACCCGTCAGCCAATAAAATCCATGACGGAAAGCCTTGGCTACGAGAGACTTAGAGCCGGCATGATGACCACAATCTCCTTCATGAATCTCTCATAGAATCTCACAACCTTCCTCAGAGAAACACAACGTTGAAACGCCCCTGTGACATTGCGATGATGCAACTCTCCATTGACAATAGTCATTGACTTAGACCGCCGGGTTATCTGCCTGGCCAAAGTTTCATCCTCAGGTAACTCGCCCCAGGTCATATACGCCAAATATGGAACTGTCCAATCAGGAATAGCATGAAGAGCCGCCACCAGCTGTGCCTCCGGGTCAGGAATAGCAAGATCTTCCTCTTTAGGCAATTTGACTGAAGGATTATGTAGAATATCAAGGAAAATATTGGGTGGTACCGGCTTACGCTGAGATCCCAACCGGCTTAAAGCATCAGCCACCTCGTTTTTCCTTCGATCAACATGCTCTACTTGATAGCCCTTGAAGTGACCAGCAATAGCATGAACCTCTCGGCGATAAGCCGCCATGAGTGGGTCCTTAGAATCCCAAGTGCCAGAAACTTGCTGAGCTACCAAATCAGAATCACCAAAACACCTTACCCGGCTTAAGTTCATCTCCTTAGCCATCCGAAGACCATGGAGCAAGGCCTCATACTCAGCTGCATTGTTAGTACAAGGGAACATCAACCTTAAAACACAACAAAATTTATCACCTCGTGGGGAAGTCAAGGTGACTCCACCCCCGAGCCTTCCAACTGCCTGGATCCATCAAAGTGAATAGTCCAAAATGTGATATCCGGCTTTTCCTCAGGCATCTACAACTCTGTCCAATCATTTATGAAGTCCACAAGTGCTTGAGACTTGATGGATGTGCGAGGCATATACTTCAAACCATGCGGTCCAAGCTCAATGGCCCACTTGGCTACCCGACCTGTGGCTTCTCTGTTTTGAATAATATCCCCTAAAGGGGCAGAACTAACCACAGTGATGGGATGACCCAGAAAATACTGTTTGAGCTTTCGACTATCCATGAACAACCCATACACAAGCTTCTGCCAATGCGGATACCTCTGCTTGGACTCAATGAGCTCCTCACTGATGTAATAAACCGGCTGCTGAATCGGATATTCCTTGCCTGACTCCTTCCTTTCCACCACAATTGCCACGCTGATAGCTCGGCTATTGGCAGCCACATACAACAACAAGGGCTCTTTATCAATGGGAGCAGCAAGAACCGTCGGCTCAGCTAATTGTTTCTTCAAGGCCTCAAACACCTGATCAGCAGCATCACTCCAGACAAAGTGATCTGTCTTCTTCATCATCTGGTAAAGAGGGGCAACCTTTTCAACCAACCGGCTTAAGGCCGCAATACGACCCGCCAAACGCTGAACATGATTGATACACGCCGGTTTAGCCAGGGAAGTGATAGCCTTTATTTTCTCTGGGTTAGCTTCAATACCCCGTTCAGAAACCAGAAAGCCTATTGCATGCTGGTACGCCAAAGACACACTTGGCTGGGTTAAGCATCATCTTGTAGACCCGGAGATTGTCAAAGGTCTCTTTCAAATCATCTATCAAGGTTTCCTTCTTCCTGGATTTCACCACAATATCATCCACATAAGCATGAACATTGCGCCCAATCTGATCATGAAGGCAATTTTGCACACACCACTAGTAAGTCGCCTGGGCACTCTTGAGCCCAAAAGGCATAGACACATAACATAAGGCTCCAAAGGGAGTAATAAAAGTTGTCTTCTCCTGGTCCTTAACTGCCATCTTGATATGATGATAACCAGAATAAGCGTCCAAAAAGCTCAAACGCTCACAACCCGCCGTAGCATCAATAATCTGATCAATATGGGGGAGAGCAAAGGGATCAGCCGGACATGCCTTGTTTAAGTCCGTGTAATCCACACACATACGCCAAGTACCGTTTTTCTTAAGTACCAGCACCGGGTTAGCCAACCACTCATGATGAAAAACTTCAACAATAAACCCAGCCGCCAAGAGCCGGGCCACTTCCTCACCAATGGCCTTGCGCCTCTCTTCATTGAGACGGCGAAGAAATTGCTTGACCGGTTTAAACCTTGGATCAATATTGAGAGTGTGCTCAGCGAGTTCTCTCGGTACACTTGGCATGTCTGAAGGCTTCCATGCAAAGATGTCACGGATGAACTCGATGAGCGCGCTTTCCTATTTCTGATCCTGATTGCCACTGATGTTGAACTGCTTGGATGAATCGCCAGGAACGAAGTCAACTAGCTTAGTGTCATCCGCCGACTTAAATTTCAACAGGGGATCATGCTCTGTGGTTGGCTTCTTCAAAGATGTCATATCCGCCGGGTCAACATTATCCTTGTAAAATTTCGATTCTTCTGTTGCACAGACAGACTCAGCATAAGCAGCATCGCCTTCTTCACATTCCAAGGCTATCTTCCGGCTTCCATGCACTGTGATGGTGCCCTTGTGACCTGGCATCTTAAGCTGCAAATAAACATAACAAGGCCTTGCCATGAACTTAGCATAAGCCGGCCGCCCAAACAGAGCATGATAAGGGCTCTTGATTTTAACCACCTCAAAAGTCAATGTCTCAGATCTGGAATCATAATCATCTCCAAAAGCAACCTCCAAAGATATTTTCCCCACTGGATACGCCGACTTACCAGGCACCACGCCATGAAAGACAGTGTTTGACGGCTTGAGATCTTTGTCAGTCAAGCTCATGCGACGAAAAGTTTCATAATACAGAATATTGATGCTGCTGCCCCCATCCATGAGTACCTTAGTAAATCTGTACCCTCCAACCTGAGGCGCCACCACCAGAGCCAAATGACCCGGATTATCAACCCGGGGCAGGTGATCCTCACGACTCCAGAGAATAGGGTGTTCAGACCATCGCAAGTAACGGGGAATCGCCGGCTCAACTGCATTCACTGCCCTTTTATGGAGCTTCTGATCTCGTTTGCATAAACTCGTGGTGAAAACGTGGTACTGTCCACTATTCAGCTGTTTTGGGTTACTCTGATAACCAGACTGCTGCTGCTGATTCCCTTGACCAGATTGTTGATTAAAACCACCTTGATTGCCTTGGCCCTGGAAACCGGAATTAGAACCGCCACCACCATAACCCGGACCGTGAGAGCCGGATCCTGAGCCGCCGTCCGGCCCATGATTGTTTTGGAAAAAATTGGAATTTCTATACTCCCTCATAATGAAGCAATCCTTCCAGAGGTGAGTGGCCGACTTTGCCCGCGTACCATGCTTCGGGCAGGGCTGATTCATCATCGCCTCAAGATTGAATTTTGGTCCTCCAAACCGAGGGGGCGGCTTTCCCTTGCGGCGCTGACTATTATTCTGCGTATTGGTGTTAGACACAAAATCTAAATTAGCATCAGCTTTGCGCTTACCATTGCCACCCTAACTCACCGGGTTATGCTGCTGCCCTTTCGCGTTGCTGCTCCTCTTTCCCTTACCCGACCTTTCATCATCAGACTCGGGGTCCTTGGTACTATCAGAGTCGGCATACTTGACGAGAGCCGCCATTAGCTCCCCCATGTCGTTGCAGTGGCATTTAAGCCGCCCCAGTTTCTGCTTAATGGGCATGAAACGACAATTCTTCTCCAACATCAGGACTGCTGAACCGGCATTGGTACGATATGATGAGTGTAGGATGGCCGAGACCCGGCGCACCCAATGGGTTGTTGACTCACCCTCACCTTGGACACAAGAGTCCAAATCCAAGATTGACATAGGCTGCTTGCACGTGTCTTCAAAATTCTAGATAAACCGGGCTTTTAACTCGGCCCATGATCCAATGGAGTTGGCAGGCAGCCCTTTCAACCAAGTACGAGCCATCCCTTCCAACATCATGGTGAAATACTTAGCGCATGCAACATCGCCAACATCTAGCATCTCCATTGCCATCTCATCACTTTCAATCCAAGCTTCAGGGGGTTGATCTGTTGTGTAGTTAGGCACCTTACGAGGACCCTTGAAATCCTTGGGCAAACGCTCGTTACGTAGAGCCGGCACTAAACATGGCACACCCAAGGTTCTAGAGGTCACGCCTGCCTCCACCAAAGCTGACGGATAAACCGGTGAATACTGATGAGCCGCCTGCTGAGCTGCCAGCTCGGCCTCCCGACGCGCTCTGCCCTGATCCACCAAAGTCTGAGCATTGGTACCACCACGCGCCGGGTCATGCCCACGAGGCTGGTTATGGCGTTGTTCACTGCTTGGGACCGTTGGTGAGTCAACGTGCCTGCTATAACTCCGGCTTGGACGAGGGGTTGAGTGAATCCGCTCGCTGCTGTAAGAATAAGCCGCATGTTGAGCTACAGCTGTCTGAAGAAGGTCTCTGGCCCTCCGTGTCTCTATCGCCGTTGGAGACTCGCCTTCAACTAGTAGAGCCGCCAGTCGCGTTACCGCAGTAATCATATTATCCAAAGGGTTAGAATAATGACCCGGAGGCGTCGGAACATGCTGAGGCAGAGTATTATTCAAACGTGGCGGGTCCATCATGCGTGGCTGAACCAGCGCTCCAGTTCCAGGCGCTTCGATCGCCCGGTTTACCACCGGCGGGTCACTGGTCCCTGCTCCAGGCGTGTTGAAGAGGTTCCTTGGCTCATAAACCGGGGGTAGATGACTCCGGTGCCTCCTCCTCATGACCTCATTTGAAGCGTTCTGATCCAATGTGAACCAGAAGGAATCCGCCGTGCCTGGGCGTCCAAAGCAGCCCGCTCCGTAGCCATCCTGGCGTTCTCAGCCGCCAGCTCTTCCTTGGCTTGAGCGATCTCATCTCGCAGCTTTGCCACATCAACCTTATGTTGTTCCTGGTTGTCCGGGGTTACCTCTACCCCCATCAAAGTCGCCAGAGCCTCCAATAACTCTGTGACAACTTGAGCCGGCGGGCGCGCAAAGCCACTAGCACCAGCCATCACCACAGCCATTGAACTGGAGGTTATAGTCGCGGCGGTTGTTGAACCGAGCACCGGTTGTGTACCGGCCATGAAGATCGCGACCCTATTCGGCGGCTCATAGGGGTCGGGAATACCGTCACCATCGGACAGCCCCCAAGCCGGCCGTCTTGTAGTTGATACAATGAATTAGTCTCGCCTGTGGACGACTCACCATCAGAGTAGATGTCCGTCTCACCGCCAGACACAGATCCTTCCGCCCCATGGATGAAACCAACAAAGGCGTGCTTCATGGCAGGCTGAACCCGAGCGGTCGCGCACGCTAAGCCGTCTCAATGATGTCGGTGTAGATGTCCGGCTCAGGGCCCGGTTCGCCGATTTTGCCGATGAAAACATGGATTCCACTGAAGGGGACCCGGTACCCGTACTTAATTGAGCCGGCCTCGGGGCCCCAGCCTGCATCATCGATGTAGAGCTTCCGCGACGACTCTTGGTCATCCGGCCCACAACGTATCCCTTGATCCCTTCAAAGTTGCCCTGTAAGAACTCGAAACCACCGTGCGTTGGCCCCACGGTGGGCGCCAACTATCGTGGAATTGTCACGGCAGATGTCCTAGCGGAAGGACTTAGTCATGGAGCCATCACAACGAGGTTAGCTTAAAGGGGTTAATCGGGAGAAAGGACACACAGAGTTTATACTGGTTCGGCCCCTTGCGGTGAAGGTAAAAGCCTAATCCAGTTTGAGGTGGTATTGCTAGGGTTTCGATTACCAGGGAGCGAATACGCTTGACCTATTTCTCAATCTCTTGTTTCTTACCCTAAACCGCCGCCGGGTCGTCCCTTTATATACACAGGTTGACGCCCGGCGGTTCACGGAGTCCCGACCAGCTCATACACAACGTGTACGGCTCGGTGACTAACTACATTTGTCGTACAATACAAGTCATACATACATGGCGGTTCATCCCCCTGGGCCTTAAGTCACCTCTGGGTCTTGGGCCGTCAACGGGATGATCCGCCATCTTCATTGTTAAGCCACCAATGGTATGACCCGGCCCCTCCTGGGTGGTTCATACCGAGTAGTTATATCCCCAACAGGGAGGAAAGTAGAACTTGATGAGGTAATCGTACCTTCTCTTGAATTGGAAAGTAGCACATCAGAGAACTCTGTTCCGGTGATGCCTACACCAACTAGAGAGGAAGCAAATGATAATGATCATGAAACTCCATATCAAGTTGCTAATGAACCTCGTAGGTCAACTAGAGCATGATTCGCACCAGAGTGGTACGGTAATCCTGTTCTGGAAGTCATGTTATTAGACCAAGGCGAACCTACAAACTATGAAGAAGCTATTATGAGCCCAGATTCCGACAGATGGCTTGAGGCCATGAAATTTGAGATAGGATTGTATGAGAATAAAGTGTGGACTTTGGTGGACTTGCCCGATGATCGGCAAGCCATTGAAAATAAATGGATCTTCAAGAAGACAGACGCTGATGGTAATGTCACCATCTAGAAAGCTTGACTTGTCGGAGAAGGTTTTCGACAAGTTCAAGGGGTTAACTATGATGAGACCTTCTCACCTGTAGCGATGCTTTAGTCAGTCTGAATCATGTTAGCAATTGCCGCACTTTATAACTATGAAATCTGGCAAATGGACGTCAAAGCTGCATTCCTTAATGGATTTCTTAAAGAAGAGTTGTATATGATGCAACCAGAAGGTTTTGTCGATCCTAAAGGTGCTAACAAAGTGTGCAAGCTCCAGCGATCCATCAATGGACTGGTGCAAGCATCTCGGAGTTGGAATATATGTTTAGATGAGGTGATCAAAGCATATGGTTTTATACAGACTTATGGTGAAATCTGTATTTACAAAAAAGTGAGTGGGAGGTCTGTAACATTTATGATATTATATGTGGATGACATATTACTGATTGGAAATGATATAGAATTTCTGGATAGCATAAAAGGATACTTGAATAAGATTTTTTCAATGAAAGACCTTGGTGAAGCTGCTTACATATTAGGCATCAAGATCTACAGAGATAGATCAAGACGCTTGGTAAGATTTTCAATGAGTACATACCTTGACAAGATTTTGAAGGAGTTCTAGCATGTATTGTAAGGTGTGAAGTTGAGTAAGACTGAAAACCCGACCACGACAGAAGAAAGAGAGAGAATGAAAGTCATTCCCTATGCCTCAGCCATAGGTTCTATAAAGTATGCCATGCTGTGTATCAGACCTATTTGTGTACCTTGCCAATGAGTTTGGCAAGGGGGTGCAATGGTGATCCAGGAGTAGATCACTGTACAACGGTCAAAATTATTCTTAGTTACCTAAGAGGACTAAGGAAATATTTCTCGATTATGGAGGTGATAAAGAGTTCATCGTTAGGATTTACGTCGATGCAAGCTTTGACACCGATTCAGATGACTCTGAGTCTCAATCTGGATACGTATTGAAAGTGGGAGCAATTAGCTAGAGTAGCTCCATGCAGAGCATTGTAGACATAGAAATTTGCAAAATACATACGGATCTGAATGTGACATACCCGTTGACAAAACTTCTCTCACAAGCAAAACATGATCACACCTTAGTACTCTTTGGGTGTTAATCACATGGCGATGTGAACTAGATTATTGATTCTAGTAAACTCTTTGGGTTGGTCACATGGCGATGTCTACTATGGGTGTTAATCACATTGCGATGTGAACTAGATTATTGACTCTAGTGCAGAGACTGATGGAAGGCAATAATAAAATGGTTATTATTATATTTCCTAATTCATGATAAAGGTTTATTATTCATGCTAGAATTGTATTAACCGGAAACTTAAATACATGTGTGGATACATAAACAAATACCGTGTCCCTAGTAATCCTCTACTAGACTAGCTTGTTGATCAAAGATGGTTAAGGTTTCCTAACCATAGATATGAGTTGTCATTTGATAATGGAATCACATCATTAGGAGAATGATGTGATGGACAAGACCAATCCGTTAGCTTAGCATTTGATCGTTCAATTTATTGCTCTTGCTTTCTTAATGTCAAATACATATTCCTTCGACTATGAGATTATGCAACTCCCGGATACCAGAGGAATACCTTGTGTGCTATCAAACATCACAATGTAACTGGGTGATCATAAAGATGCTCTACAAATATCTCCGAAGGTGTTTGTTGAGTTGGCATCGATCAAGATTAGGATTTGTCACTCCGAGTATCGGAGAGGTATCTCTGGGCCCTCTCGGTAATACACATCATAAGCTTGCAAGCAAATGGCTAAGGAGTTAGTCACGAGGTGATGTATTATGGAATGAGTAAAGAGACTTGCTGGTAACGAGATTGAACTAGGTATGAAGATACCGACGACTGAATCTCGGGAAAGTAACATACCGATCGACAAAGGGAATTGCGTATGTTGTCATAACGGTTCGACCGATAAAGATCTTTGTAGAATATGTAGGAGCCAATATAGGCATCCAGGTTCCGCTATTGGTTATTGGCCAGAGAGGTGTCTCGGTCATGTCTACATAGTTCTCGAACTCGTAGGGTCCGCACGCTTAACGTTCGTTGACGATATAATGTTATATGAGTTATATGATTTGGTGACCGAATGTTGTTCGGAGTCTCGTATGAGATCACAGACATGACGAGGAGTCTTGAAATGGTCGAGAGGTAAAGATTGATATATAGGACGATGGTATTCGGACACCGGATGTGTTTCGGAAGGTACCGCATACTTATCGGGTCATCGGAAGGAGTTTCGGGCACCCCCGACAAAGATATGGGTCTTATGGTCCAAGTGAAGGAACACACCAGCCCACAAGGGGCTAGTGCGCCCTCGATAGGGCCGGCCTATGGGGAGGGAAACGAAAGGGGAGGAAGAAAGGCAAGTGTGGAGTTGGACTCCCTCTTCCTTCCCTCTCCCCCCTCTTTCCTTTCCCCCTTGTTCATACAAGGAAAGGGGGCGCAGGATAAAGGCAAGGGCTCTAGGGGCCTGCGGCCAGCCCTAGGGCATGCCTGGCTGCCTCCCTCTCCCCTCCCACCTATATATACATGGGGAGGGGGCGCCACACAAGGACACAACACTGTCTTAGCCGTGTGTGGTGCCCCTGTTGAGGATATAACCCTTAGAGTCACCCGCCCGGCGGAGCCGAGTTACACAGAAGGGTCATCACCTGAAGCCCGGCGCCAAGCTCGAAGACGGCGGGCCGAAGATGGGCTTAAGACCCGGAGATGGCTTAAGGCCCATAGTTACAACCGTCATTATGGTAGAACTTGTAGTATAAGGCAAGGATAGTTGAGAGTCCGAGCCGTACACTCTTATGAGCCGGCCGGGATTCTCAGAAGCTGCTGGGCATCAACCTCTCTATATAAAGGGACGACCCGGCAGCGGTTTAAGGGCAAGAAAGATCTCGTCGAGAGCCAGGCATAGCAGTTAAGCTCCCTGGTCCTCGAAACCCTAATCAATACCACCTCAACTGGACGTAGGCTTTTACCTTCACCGTAAGGGGCCGAACCAGTCTAAACCCTCGTGTTCCTTGTCCCGTTAACCCCTTCAAGCTTCCTAGCGGCGATGGCTCCACGACTAAGTCCTAGCTTGAGGACATCTGCCGTGACAATTCCACGACAGTTGGCGCCCACCGTGGGGCCAGCGCACGGTGGATTCGAGTTCTTGAAGGGCAGCTTCGAAGGGCTCAAGGGATACGCTGTGGGCCGGATGACCAAGAGTCGTCGCGGCAAGCTCTACATCGACGATGCAAGCTGGGGCCCCGACGCCGGCTCAATCGAGTACGGATACCGGGTCCCCTTCGGCGGAATTCATGTTTTCATTGGCAAGATTGGTGAGCCGGGCCCTGAGCCGGATCTCTGCGTTGATCTCATCGAGACGGCTCAGCGCGCGCGACCCGCCCGGGCCCTGCCTGCCTTAAAGCATGCTTTTGTGGGATGTATCCATGGAGGACTCCCTGATGGATCTGGATCTGGTGATGAGACGGCCGCCGGCTCTGACGGCGAATCGTCCACAGATGAGTCAAACTCGTTGTATCAACTTCAAGATGGCAGGCTCATGGGTTGTTCCGACGGTGACAGTATTCCGGACCCGTTTGAGCCGCCGAGCCAGGTTGGAATCTTCATGGCCGGTGCGCAGCCCGTTCAGAACCCTGCGGCTGGGGCGGGAAACCCGGTGCCCTCGCCGGCTCAGGTGCTGATGGATCTCACGGACAAGATGACGGTCCTGTTGACCGCCGTGGTTGACCCGGCGGATCAAGCTCAGCATGATGCGGAGGTGGCGCAGTTAAAGTTAGATCTAGTGAAAGCCAAAGAGGATCTGGCAGCGGAAGGGATCAGGATGGCTACGGAGAGGGCGGCTCTCGACGCCCAAACTCAGTTGATCCAGGCGCAGTCCTTCCGGCTCACGATGGATCAGAATGCGTCCAATGAGGTCATGAGAAGGAGGCATCAAAAGGCCCAATCTCGACTCCCTCCGATCTACGATCCTCGGAACCTCTTCAACACGCCAGGTGCAGGGTCTAGTAACCCGCCAGGGATCATAGTGCCCGGGTCTGGGACCCCTGTTCAGCCACAAGTGATGGGGCCTCCCCGGGTGAGCCCAGCCCCGCCTCAGTATGTGCCGATACCGCCGGGCCATTATGCTAACCCGCTGGAGAACATGGTCGCCGCAGCGGCATGGCTGGCGGCCCTCCCAATTGACGGCGACTCTCCGACGGCTATTGAAACCCGCCGGGTCAGGGAACTCCTTCAGACAGCACTGGCGCAGCAAGAGGCGTACTCTTACAGCCGAGACAGGATCCACTTGACCCCTCGTCCAGGCCGGAGCCCGAGTTACAGCAGACACATGGTCTCAGCGACCGGCTCAAGTAATGTCCGACGCCATGACACGCCCCTGGCCATGGCCCGGCTCATAACGGAGCCTTTCACGCAGCAGACCAAGACAGAGCGCGGCAAGAGGCGGAGCAGGTGCCTCAGTTGACGGATTACCAGACTCCCCCGGCTTATCCGACGACCTCCGTCGACGTGGGTATCCCTACCAGGACCGGAGGTGTCCCTTGTTTAGTGCCAGCTCTCCGCAATGAGCGTCTACCCAAGGACTTCAAAGGCCCTAGGAAGGTGCCTAATTAGACGGCTGACTTACAACCCGCAGCCTGGATCGAAAGTTACGAGATGGCCATGGAACTGCTGGAGGTCAGTGAGGCGGCGATGGCCAAGTACTTCACCATGATGCTAGATGGGACTGCCCGCACTTGGTTGAAAGGGCTACCGCCGAATTCCATCGGATCTTGGGCTGAGCTAAAGGCCCGGTTCATACAAAACTTCAAAGACACCTGTAGACAGTCTATGTCAATAGTGGATTTGACTAACTGTAAGCAACAGGAGGGCGAGTCTATGACACATTGGGTCCGCCGGGTTAAGGAGATAATACATTCATCTGATAAGATGGATGCCGGCTCTGCAGTTTTAATGCTGGAACAGAATTGTCGCTTTCTGCCCCTGAAGATGAAACTCGGGCGGCTTAAGCGTGACTGCAATGACATGGGTACGATGATGGCGGCTCTCGTCAAGTACGCCGATTCTGATAGTACCAAGGACCCCGCTTCAGATGATGAAAGGACAGGGAAGGGAAAGAAGAACGGCAATGGCAAGGGTCCTCAGCATAACCCGGGGAGCCAAGGAGGTGGCAAGCGCAAGGCCGACGGCAGCCTAGAGTTTGTGGCCAACGCCAGCTCACAGGGTAATAACCAGCGACGCAAGGGGAGGCCACCTCCCCGAGCCGGCGGGTCAGGCCCGACGCTGGAGCAGCTGTTGAATGAACCTTGTCCAAGGCACGGCTCTAGGGAGAAGCCAGCTACTCATTTATGGAAGGATTGTGCGATCATGAAGGCCTTTAAGAATTCCAACGCCTTTAATGGCAACAACGGCCCGGGCGGCGGCTCAGGCGCCGGCGGTTTTCATGGCCCGGGCGGCGGCTCAAATTCTAATCCTCAGAACGGTCAAGGGGGCTTTAATCAGCAGCCTGGCCAGGGTCATCAACAGCAGCAGGGGGGTTATCAGACCAATCCAAAGCAGCTTAGCGGTGGACAGTATCATGTATTTACCACCAGTCTGTGTAAGCGAGATCAGAAGCTTCATAAGAGGGCTGTGAATGCTGTTGAGCCGGCGGTTCCGCGTATTTACGGTGGTCTGAGCAGCCTATAGTATGGAATAGGGAGGATCACCCTCCCCAGGTGGATAATCCGGGTCACTTGGCCTTGGTGGTGGCTCCTCAGGTGGGAGGATATAAGTTCACTAAGGTGCTCATGGATGGAGGCAGCAGCATCAACATCCTCTATTATGAGACTTTCCGTCGTATGGGGTTGATTGATAAGAACCTCAGCCAGTCAAACACTATTTTCCATGGTGTGGTACCTGGTAAGTCGGCTTATCCAGTCGGCAAGATCGAGTTGGAAGTGGCCTTTGGAGACGAGCACAACTACAGGGTGGAAAAATTGACCTTTGAGGTGGTCAAGATAAGAAGCCCGTATCATGCCATATTTGGGCGGCCGGCTTACGCCAAGTTCATGGCACGGCCGTGTTACGTGTATTGCAGCTCAAGATGCCGGGTCTCAATGGGACCATTACGGTTCATGGCAGTCGGAAGGTGGCCTTGGAGTGTGAGGAAGGCGATGCAGCTTATGCAGAATCTGTTTGTGCAACAGAGGAGTTAAAATTCTACAAGGACAATGTTGACCCAACAGATATGACCTCTCTGAAAAAGCCGACTACGGAGCATGAGCCGGCAATGAAATTTAAGTCGGCTGATGAGACTAAACTTGTTGATTTCGTTCCAGGTGATTCATCTCAGCAGTTTAGCATCAGTGCCAATCTGGATCCAAAATAGGAAAGCGCGCTCATCGAGTTCATCCGTGAGAATAGGGACATTTTTGCATGGAAACCTTCTGACATGCCAGGTGTACCTAGAGAACTCGCTGAGCACACTCTCAATGTTGATCCGAAATTTAAGCCGGTCAGGCAATTCCTTCGGCGGTTTAATGAAGAAAGGCGGAAAGCTATTGGTGAAGAGGTGGCCCGGCTCTTGGCGGCCGGGTTTATTGTTGAAGTCTTTCACCCAGAGTGGTTAGCTAACCCGGTGCTCGTACTCAAGAAGAACGGCACTTGGCGGATGTGTGTGGACTACACGGACTTAAACAAGGCGTGTCCGGCTGATCCTTTTGCCCTTCCCCGTATTGATCAAATTATTGATGCTGCGGTAGGTTGTGAGCGCTTAAGTTTCTTGGATGCTTATTCTGGATATCATCAGATTAAAATGGCAGTTAAGGACCAGGAGAAGACGGCGTTCATCACTCCCTTTGGAGCCTTCTGCTATGTGTCTATGCCCTTTGGACTCAAGAGTGCACAGGCGACTTATCAGCGTTGCGTGCAGAACTGTCTTCATAACCAGATTGGGCGCAATGTTCATGCTTATGTGGACGATATTGTGGTTAAATCCAGGAAGGAGGAAACCTTGATAGATGATCTGAAGGAAACCTTTGATAATCTCCGGGTCTACAAGATGATGCTTAACCCGGCCAAGTGTGTTTTTGGTGTTCCTGCAGGCAAGCTCTTGGGTTTCTTGGTTTCTAACAGAGGCATTGAAGCTAACCCGGAGAAGATCAAGGCCATCACCTCCCTGGCTAAGCCGGCGTGTATAAACGACGTCCAGCGCCTGGCGGGTCGTATTGCTGCTTTAAGCCGTTTTATAAGCCGTTTGGGGAGAAGGCCATGCCATTATATCAGTTGATGAAGAAAACTGATGACTTTGTCTGGAATGATGCAGCTAATACTGCTTTTGAGGATTTGAAGAGACAGCTGGCGGAGCCCCCAGTCCTTGCTGCTCCGGTTGACAAGGAGCCTTTATTGCTGTATGTGGCTGCTAACACACGAGCCGTCAGTGTGGCCGTGGTGGTGGAGCGCAAGGAAGAGGGTAAGGAGCATCCGGTTCAGCGGCCGGTTTATTATGTCAGCGAAGTACTCATTGAGTCCAAGCAGCGGTATCCGCATTGGCAGAAGCTTGTTTATGGTGTGTTCATGGCAAGCCGGAAGCTTAAGCATTATTTCCAGGGTCACCCCATCACTGTGGTCAGTTCTGCCCCCCTTGGAGATATCATTCAAAACAGAGAGGCCACAGGGAGAGTGGCTAAGTGGGCTATAGAGCTCGGACCTCATGGTCTGAAATACGTGCCACGCACTGCTGTTAAATCTCAGGCCTTGGTGGATTTCATCAATGATTGGACAGAGCTACAAGTGCCCGAACAAAAGCCGGATAACACATATTGGACTATTCACTTCGATGGGTCCAGGCAATTGGAGGGCTCGGGGGCTGGAGTCGTATTGGCTTCCCCTAAAGGTGACAAGTTCCATTATGTGCTACAATTGATGTTTCCTTGCACCAACAATGCAGCTGAGTACGAGGCCTTGCTCCACGGTCTTCGGATGGCTAAGGAGATGAGCTTGAGCCGGGTAAGGTGCTTCGGCGACTCAGACTTGGTGGCTCAACAAGTGTCAGGAAAGTGGGACTCCAAGGACCCTCTCATGGCGGCTTATCGCCGCGAAGTTGATGCCATTGCTGGGCACTTTCAGGGTTACCAAGTAGAGCACATCGATCGCAGGAAGAACGAGGCGGCTGATGCTTTAAGCCGGCTGGGCTCTCAGCGAAAACCGGTGCCGCCTAATACTTTCCTGGACGTCCTGCATAACCCTTCTGTTAAGTTGCCCACAGAGGAAGACTTGGCTGTCCCTGACCCGGAGGCACGACTGGTGGCGGCTCTCCACATCATCCCGGACTGGACAGTGCCCTATCTGGCTTACATGACCCGGGGAGATTTGCCTGAGGACGAAACTTTGGCCAGACAAATAACCCGGCGGTCTAAGTCAATGGTTGTTATCAATGGTGAGTTGCATCGCCGCAGTGTTACGGGAGCGTTCCAGCGATGTGTCTCCCCTGAGGAAGGTCAAGACATCTTGCGTGAGATTCATGAAGGGGATTGTGGCCATCACGCCGGTTCAAAGTCTCTTGTGGCCAAGGCTTTTCGTCATGGTTTTTACTGGCTGACGGCTCATGCTGATGCGGAGGACTTGGTCAGTAAATGTGATGGTTGCCAAAGGTTCTCGCGACGGGCTCATGTGCCGGCTCAGGAGCTGAGGATGATCCCAATTACTTGGCCCTTTGCGGTCTGGGGGCTTGATATGGTTGGGCCTTTTAAAAGGTCCAAGGATAAGAAGACCCACCTCTTGGTGGCAGTTGACAAGTTTACCAAGTGGGTTGAAGCGGAGCCAGTTAGAAAGTGTGATGCAGCCACGACAGTTCAGTTTATGAAAAAGGTGATCTTTCGTTTTGGCTTTCCACACAGCATTATAACTGACAATGGTACCAATCTATCCAAAGGCGCCATGGAGGAGTTTTGTCAACGAGAGCATATTCGACTTGATGTTTCATCAGTGGCTCATCCTCAATCCAATGGTCAAGCTGAGAGGGCTAATCAGGAGATTCTGAAGGGCATCAAGCCCGGCATTTCAAGGTCCTGCCAAGAAAAAAAGTGTAGCATTTTGGTCCCTTTGCAACGGACGCCGGGTTGTTGGGTGGAGGAGTTACCCTCTGTGTTTTGGAGCATCAACACTACTCCTAACAGGTCTACGGGTTTCACGCCTTTCTTCATGGTTTATGGAGCGGAAGCAGTTCTCCCCAGTGACATCCGTCATGATTCACCTCGAGTGGCGGCTTATGTGGAGGTGGATAATGAACAGGCGCGCCAGGATGCTCTTGACTTGTTGGACGAACAACGTGATGTGGCAGCAGCTCGCTCAGCGATTTACCAACAAGACCTGCGCCGTTATCATAGTCGCCGGGTTAAATCCCGGGTCTTCCAGGAAGGCGATCTGGTGCTCCGGCTCATCCAAGATCAAACAGATGCGCACAAGCTATCCCCGCCTTGGGAAGGGCCCTTTGTGGTCAGCAAGAATTTACACAACGGGTCATATTACCTCATTGACATTCGGGAGCACAAAGATTCACGTAAGTCAGAGGAAGAGACCCGTCGGCCGTGGAACATAGCTCAGCTTCGGCCTTATTACACTTGAGCCACCGGCTCTCATAATGTACATATTTCTCTAAACCATGTATATATTATGATAAGCAATAAAGCAGGACCTCTGTCCTTTTTTCTCCTCCAAATGAGAACGTATTGTTTTCATTGCAAGATCACATGATAACTTGAAGGAGGATCCGGCTTATGGTCGTATTCGAATCTAGCCGTATGCAATAAGGTCACTTGGGGGCTTCCTGTTCAAACATAGGTCGTATTCGAACCAAAGAGAACATAGCTGTCGATACCCATTTGATTGGCAAAGTGCCGAGCTCATTGGGGAGTTTTCTTTGGTCATATTTGAATCATAGTTCAACCCCCTTTGGGAACCGACGTGGATCGTATTCGAATCAGCATCGTTAAACAATTCTTAAAGTCATTTGGGGGCTTCCTGTTCAAACATGGGTCGTATTCGAACCAAAGAGAACATAGCTGTCGGTACCCTCTTGATTGGCATCGCCACACCCACTGGGGGCTATATGATCGCATTCGAATTCTAGCATAACCCCTTTGGACGGGTCTCTGGTCGTATTCGAACCGAAAGCCCCTAAGTTTTTCTGATTTATAGCGAGTTCTTCTGATTATTTCAAGTGTGCTCGGCGGGTCTCACTTTGCCGGCTTAACTTTGATTTACAGTGCTAGTCGAAAACAATCGGCGTTATTAAGACTGGTAAACCGGAATTGAGGTGCCAACCTTATTACCCGGGTTATCTAAGCCGGAAGTGTGCTTGCAGGCTGGTAAGTGTGTTGTTACGGTTATATCAAGGACATAATTGAGGACCAGTTTTTTGTGATTCATATTCCGGGTTATATGCATAAAACTATGATTCTCCGTGCGGTAAGCCGCCTAGAGACTTGTGATTTGTCTTTCTATGCAGGATAGTTAAAGACAACTATTTAAGCTTAAGGAACATGAATGATCAACTATGACCCGGAGAAATATAGGGAAGCAACTTCAATGGAATTCAGCATTCAACGCGTGCACGATGGCATGGCAAAATTAAAGTGTTGATCCTATTCTATTACAAGACTCATCGAGTCCAAAAGGGTGAAGCATTGTTTCAAATAAACCGCCTACAGAGTTAAGACGCTTGCTGGGTTGAAGTTTCCGGCTCGTCCCTCTCCGCTCCTCCGGCTGTTCCCAAGACCTGGAAAGTTGATGATTTCCAGTCAATGCCGCTCAGAGCTTCAAATTGAGCTTCCTCTTCAATTAACCCGGCCGGGTCAATTTTCGGGGCAAAGGTGTGCTTACGAGTCGGCGGGACTAAGCTGATGGCTTCGTAACGCGGAGTGGGGATCCTCTGATTTTCTGCATCGTAACCCGGCTGGTACTTGGTCAGATCCGTGTCATTTCCAATTAGAGTGGCCACCGGGCGTACGACCTTCACGCAGGCTGCAAAGTCCCTTTGGTCGAAGGGGGTGCCGTCTTCCTTCAAGCTGGGGTAGCCAAGGGCAATGTCCGCCGGGTCTAGTTCTGGAAGGAACGCCTTGGCCCGGCTCAGAGCAGCTATGGCGCCGGCTCTTGCAGAGGCCCGTCGCAGCTCTTGGACACGTTGAGGAAGAACGGCAAGCCGGCGAAGAACTTCCGCCAGGTGAGTCGGCACCTCATTGGATAGGGCCACCACGGCCAAGGCACACTGTGACCCGGTGTAGAGTTGCTCCACCAGGGTGTACACGGCCTTCAGCTTGGTCACCACACTTTGGTTGAGGTTGGCGCTTCTGGGACCTGTTTAACAGAGTAAGATAAGCTGCTGGCAATGGTGGGTTATGAGATATAAAAAATATAAACTGGACGAGAGCCGGTGGCATGACTTACCGAAGATCGCGGCAACCATCTGGGACACGTGGCGTTTTAAACCGGAGAGCTCGCTGGTTTTCTCTGTCAGAGCCTTCTCCGCCTGTTCGGCCAGGCTCACCAGGGTAGCCTTCTCTTCGGCCCAGGCTTTTCGTTCAGTTTCAAAGTCCTTTTTCAGCTTCTCCTGAGCAGCAATACTGGACACAAATTTGGCGTTTGCCTTCCGGGTCTCAGTTTCTTGCGTCCTCAGGCGGGTCTTCAGATCGGAGATGTCAGCTTCAAACTTCTTGCAAGCAGCCTGTATAAATTTCCGGGTTATAGAATGAACAGTTACTATGCTAATTTCAAGTCCCAAGCGCTTTCCAAGTAAAGACACTTGGCACTTGGGGGCTAATGCATGTTGAAAGTCTCTATCTACAGATTACCGGTTCATGCGAGTAAGCCGGAAGATAAGTCTACAACATATTCTATCATAAGTGGTAGACTTGGGGGCTAGAGTATGGTAAGAATAAACAAGATAACTATGCAGTAAGCAAGAAGAAAGGAGAGTGGTACCTCAGACTTCTGCTGAATCTGGTTCACCATGCTGATCTCTACATCCTGGCTCTTGTGCACCTGACTGACATAGCCGGAGACGATCTCTCCGATGTTCAGATTGGCGTAGTCGGTAAGGTCCAGATTAGCCCGGCGGTGCTCTAGCAACTCCTCCTTGGCGGAGCACTTGGCCAGCACAGTAGGTCTCCCCGGCTCAACAAACTTCGTCCGGGTGATTACCACGTCCGGGTCGTTGACCGGCTGAGCCGGGCCGGAGGTCTCCGGGTTAGCAGAAGCTTCTGCGTTTCGCTTGTCGGTTGGAGTGGTGGCTTCAGGAGCAGAGGCAGCTGGCGGTTCTTGAGCTGCTACCTCCGGTTCAGGCAAGTCCGGCTCTTCGACCGACTTGTTCTTTTTCGCCCTCTTGGTGAGCTTTGCCTGGGCACTGAAAAGACAAAAAGGTTAGTACAAAGGTATGAGCAAAGATAAGCATAACAAGAGATGATCATCATTACCCGGGTACGGTCTTGAAGGCCGGCAGGTTTGATTGCATCGAGTCACCAGAGGAGGGTGAGGTTTCCTGATAGTTTGAGTCAGAAGAATTGAGCGGTTGACGTAAAACACCCGCCAAAGGATGAAAAGGGTACAAGTTGGAGATAACCTCGGTTCGGCGTTTCCTCGATGCGTCAGGTAAGCCGGAGGAGAGGTCAGTGTCCTTGTTGGTCCGGGTGTGTCGCCGGCTCTCATGAGTCTGTCGCTTCAAAAGAAATTGAGGATCTTGATAAGCTAAAGGATGTGAAAATCTTACTTTTCGGGTTACCCTTCGGACTTTCAGCCTTGGCAAGGGCTCCGAGTCGGAGGAAAGTGACATTACCTCTTCAACCACCGGGTTACTTGCTCCGGTGTCATCCTGTTGATGAACAGTATTGATAAGGTGGACAGAAATAAATAACAAATACAACAAGAGTTTACAGGTTCAGGGGTTACCTCTGACTCGGAGCTGTCGCTTAGTTGCAGCAGCTCTGAAGCAGTAGGCCTACCTCCCTTCTTGCGGGGAGCGGCTCTCTTGACGGCTTTCTTTGCCTTCCTGGCCTTCTTGGCCGCTTCATGGTCGTATTTGACCTTCCAGAATTTGTCATCAGCCTGAAAATACAATGACGATTTCTTAAGGTTCAGATGAAAGCTATATACAGAAGAAAATAAGATGTTCAGATCAGCGACTTACCGCTGGGGCCGGGTTGGTCTTGCAGAAGGGGCTTAAGCCGGTCCTCCCGCAGTCTGCCAAGCTCTCGTTCAAGAGAGCCTTGGTCATGTCCTCAGCAACGTCTTCAGGAAGATCGTTGCGGCTGTGTCTCAGGGGGTCATCCTTTCGGCCCGTGTACTCACACATTAAGCCGGGGCGGCGGCTCAATGGGATCACCCGCCAGGAGATCCAGACTCGGACCAGGTCAATTCCATTGAGACCATTGCCCAGGAGAGCCTTGATCTTGTTAATGGTGGGGAGCAGAGGTTGGCGCTCCGCTTGAGTTAGCTTGTCTGACAAAGGGTGTGTTGGTTCCAGACGCGAGGGGCGAAAGCCGGGCAGCGGGCTCTCGTCAGCCGGCGACGTGTCTTGGCAGTAGAACCACGTCTGGTTCCAGTCCTTTGGGTGGCTTGGCGGCTCGGCGTAAGGGAAGAGGCAGTCTCTCCGTCGCTGAATGGAGATTCCGCCAAGTTCCAAACTTGGCCCGTTGGCGCACTCGTTCTGGCGGTTCAGGTAGAAGAGCTCTCTGAAGAGCAGCAGGCTGGGCTCTTCTCCAAGGTAGACTTCGCAGAACACTTGGAAGTTGCATATATTGGACACAGAATTGGGTCCTATGTCTTGTGGCCGCAGATCAAAGAAGTTCAGCACATCTCTAAAAAACTTTGAGCCGGGCGGTGCGAAGCCCCGGCTCATGTGATCCGCAAAAATCACCACCTCCCCGTCCTTTGGCTGTGGTCTCTCCTCTGACGGGTCAGGGGCACGGTAGGACATGACGTCCTTCTTAGGCAGGTAACCCGACTTTACAAAATCCGCTAAGGTCTCGTCGGTGACATTGGACCTCATCCAATTGCATGTGATGGGTGCTTTGGGAGCTTTGGGAGGCATGGTGAAAGTCGGAAGCCTATGATAAAAGGAAAAATGTCCGGTTTAATTATAAGCCGGAGGAAATTACAGTTCAATGTTTAAAGTGGCGGCTTATGGAGGGGCCTAATGACATATGGCTAAACGCATCGGGTTATCTAAGCCGCTGGCGGCATTGAGAGTAATTTGATTATCTACGATCTTGTTGCAGATGAGCCGGAAAATTTTACGGCGCGTGGCTTCCTTTGAGCCGGAAGGTTCTACGGCGCGTGGTTTATTTAAACCGGAAATGTAAACCGCCATGACTCAACGGGTGCAGTTTTTTACTAAGTGTGGTGAAAACAGATTTCACACATTGCAGTAACTAATTTGGATCAAAACGGTCGGCTGAAAAGGAAAATTTCTAGACCTAAAACAGACGCAGAAGAAGTTTGCGGGTTCGAACGGAGCCACTATGCAGTAAAAAGGAGCCTATGTACATTGGGAATGGAAGTGAAACAGCTACCGCAGTGGTTCTATGCAAGTCTAAGATCAGAAGGGTGGTAAAAATCAAATCTACTGAGAACCCGCGAAGAACGGTGAAGAACACGGGAAGAACAGGAAGAACCCTACTGCAGATCTGTTCTACGGGGCAGCAAGGACTTACAGGTGCTGGTGAGTCACGGAGGTCGCCGCCGTTTTCTCTGGACACAACAGGTCGATGCAGCGGCCAGAGTTGGTGAGGAGGAGGAGACCCGCGGCGGCGACAGCAGCAGAGCTCAAGCGGAAGAACAGTGGCGCGAGGAGGAAGACGGGTGGCTGAAGGCTCATCGGGCCGGACTATTTATAAGGGCAAGCCCATAAGTGGGCACGAGAAATGAGGAGATCACGGCGTGGTTATCTCCCCATAAAACGCCTCGATTTTTGGGATGGCAGTAAAGATAAGATCCGTTGCGGATATGGTGGAGTAAGAAATGGACTTAATGGAAGATGACGTCACGGTGTATTACCTGGAAACCAGAGGATGACGTCACGCCGGGTTACGGCCTTCACACAAACGTAAGCCGGAGATTTTTCTGTTGGAAGGATTGGAGATTGACATGAGCCGGCTCAAATCAATCTGGGGCCTAATGTTGAGGATATAACCCTTAGAGTCACCCGCCCGGCGGAGCCGGGTTACACAGAAGGGTCATCACCTGAAGCCCGGCGCCAAGCTCGAAGACGGCGGGCTGAAGATGGGCTTAAGACACGGAGATGGCTTAAGGCCCATAGTTACAACCATCATTATGGTAGAACTTGTAGTATAAGGCAAGGATAGTTGAGAGTCCGAGCCGGACACTCTTATGAGCCGGCCGGGATTCTCAGAAGCTGCTGGGCGTCGACCTCTCTATATAAAGGGATGACCCGCCAGCGGTTTAAGGGCAAGAAAGATCTCGTCGAGAGCCAGGCATAGCAGTTAAGCTCCCTGGTCCTCGAAACCCTAATCAATACCACCTCAACTGGACGTAGGCTTTTACCTTCACCGTAAGGGGCCGAACCAGTCTAAACCCTCGTGTTCCTTGTCCCGTTAACCCCTTCAAGCTTCCTAGCGGCGATGGCTCCACGACTAAGTCCTAGCTTGAGGACATCTGCCGTGACAATTCCACGACAGCCCCCGTCCACAGTTTACTCCCTTGGCCATATTTGCATAGTGCTTAGGCGAAGTGTCACACCCTGATTTTTTTCCTTTCTTTTTCTTTTGATTTTCTTTTGATTTCTGCTTTGAATTGCTTTTCTGTGGCTACGTGGTCTTGAAACCTGGAGAGATCACTCTTGATTCCTCTCCCAAGTGGCTTGCCATCCTTATACACACCCCTAGACCCTGTCATTTCCACCTTGGACCAATCCTTTCTTTTTATTGGGAATATTCCTTTTCTATTAAAGGAATAACCCTATTTGCCCTAGGTTGTGAAACAACCTATATTTCGATCACTCCCAAAATTCCCAAATAATTCTCATAAATTGTTTGGGTCATATCTTCCACATATGTCAAAATCCTTCCTTGCCCTCATTAAAGATAATTCACAAATATTCCTTTTCTTATTCTGCCATAAGTGGCTTTTTGAGAAGGAAGTGTCATTTATCTTTGCTTGATTGACCCCAAACTTTTTGGACACCTTTTCCTGTCCATATCATTGCCCCATGCCAAAATTCAACTCAATTTTCCTAGTGAATATTGCTGAGCAATTTTTCATAGTTCTTGTCTGAGGGAAGCCTCTGTGAAGGAAGTACTAACTAGGGTAATCCAAATGAGTTAAAATTTCTCAAGGTCCTTCATATGATCAAATCATCACTCCCCTCAAGATTTGGGCTCATGTCATAACTCTATGTGAGCTCAGCACCAAGTCTTGGTTTCTGGTCAGATTTTTAGGTTGTGAAGCAATTATATTTTATATTGCTTCATTTTTGCTGAAAATTTACCAGTGCATGCTCCTACCCATATAAACTCTCTCCACCAAATTTGGGCTCAATTTATCTATCCATTTCCCTCAGCAATTTTTCCAAAATTATTCTGTGCAGAGAGGTGCATTATGAAGGAAGTACCACTTTGGCTTGTCCAAATGGTATGAAAATTGTATGGCACCCTCATATGGACATATCATTAGTCCATGACCGTTTTAGCTCAATCCAGTCTAGCAAGCGAGTGCCACTTCATGATTCAGTTTCTGGACCATTTTGTTGGTTGTAAAGTAACTATAACAAATATTGGTCCAAATCCTCACCAAATGGACATGATTGAAGTCCTTCCTATCCTGAACCTCCTAGACAACAAGTTTTTCCCTTTACTCATATCATGTCACCCCAGACACAGGTCCAAGTTTGCTAAAGCAAACTTCAGGGGACACTTCCCATCTAACCATAGTGTGTTTCCTCGAGCAATCACCTCCCATGTAACCTAGTCTGGAGGGACAACACTCTAGACATGATTTGGCCGATCTTGGTGCAACGCGTGCGCCAATTCACGCGGTGATCACGGGGCAGACGCGCCTACCACTCGCTCTGGAGTGTTCCCGACCCTGTTGTCGTCTGCTTCCTCCCCTTCTCGAGCCCTCTCCTTTTCAAGTAGCTAGCCCGTGTCCACGCCGTCATTTCCCCTGTGCCTCTGCCCCTTCCGATAGCGTTGCTGTTGAGTCGCCATCGTCGCGCCCGTGACGCTAGCTCCCCTGCTCCTCCATTGTCGTGTCGGCCGAGCTCTCTAGAGCACTCCCGAGCCCTCCCCTGGCCTATATAAGCGTTGCCAGAGCCCCTCCGCACCTCGCTACCCTCTCCACGGCCCTCCAAGTCCACCAGAGCCGCTCCATTGCCCCTTTGGCCGCCGCGGACGTCGCCGGCGACCATTGCAATCGGGCTGCTCTGAGCTCCTCATCCCTCCCTCACCACACCACCACCTTCTCCACCTCCTGGCGATCCTTCCCGCGCCTTCTGCTCGTCGCCGGAGTGCCTAAGGACGCTGCCCCAAGTCCGGCCACCGCCTCCCCGCTTCTCTGCTGCCGTGAGCCGCCGTCGCCCTCGGCCCTCCCCCAATGCTGCTGCGGTGCGGGGTGGAAGTGGCGCTCCTCCCTGCACCCGCCGGCAGCCTCGCCCTGGCCGGAGACCCCCGGAGCTGGCCAGGCCGACGCCGGCAGCGCCCCTCCCCTGCTCCTCCTCTGTCCCGTGCGGGGAACGAGCGAGGAAGAAGACGACCGAGGCCAGGTGGGCCCCTCGTCGCCCCTGACCCCACCTGTCACCGACCACGTCCCTGTCCAGTCAGATAAGTAAACACGTATTCCTGGGATTACATTTGCTTGTTCAGAAAGCGTATTCTGGTTTAACTACGGCTGAAGTGCACTTCTCTATCCAGAAAACGTATTTCAGCCGAGTGCGCTTTCAGTTCAGCCGCCAGGGGCCTGTTTGTGAATATAATTTTTATAGATCAGTCCCTGTTCTTCAAACCTTCATATCTTTTTGATCCTAACTCCGATTCAGGTGAATCCAACACTTACTTCTTCATCTCGTCGAGCTCTATCTGTTGGTATAATTTTCACTAGGTGGTCCCATAGTGAAAATGACCATTACGCCCTTGCCTTTAATCAGTCCCCTCCGAGAGTGAAGCGTCCGGCGAATCGTTCCGTGACTTCACCGCATTTCTTCCTGGTGGATCCTTCATCCCCACGCAAGCCACGACAACCACTTGCATGATGGATTTGCAGTAGCCATGGTTTCCAGTTGAATATTTAATAATTGTTTGCTTAGTTGCTACTGTTATTACTGTTTCAGTTATGCTTGTGAATCCATGCTTATCATCATGCTATGTTCTTATTGCACCTTGTTAGCATGTTACTACTTGCTAGTATTATTCTTGCATGTCATGCTTGTTAGTAGAACATGCTGGTAATAGTGATGTTCTCTGATGCATTAATATCGTTAGTTATGAAAGTACTTGTGATATACATGATCATCGCTATACCATGTTCATCTGCAGCTAGTAGACTAAGTGCTTTATTATTGTTGATGCTATGGTTTCATATGGTTATGTTGATATCATGCTCATCTGCATTGTCGTTTCATCATGTTACTTTAATAGGGCTTAGCTATTTACTTTTCAATTTTAACCGGATATTAAATGAACCTGAACACATGTTGGCTGAGTCATAGTGCCATCGAGACAAGCTGACAAGTGCAACCACATTTGCCTTTATGGGGAGGCCTTAATGCGGTTTATTATCATGCCTCTCGCTGGTGCCTCCAACTAGGGAAGGTTATGCATGCACGCTGCCCTGGCCAGGTAGGCGGTGATAACCTTGTGTGCCCGAGTTGTTTGCGCGCTTTTGTCCCCGTTTGGGATCGTTTATGTTTTGCCACGACGGTGGCTGTTGGGTGTCACCAGGTGACATCGGGGCCACCCATGCCTTAGCCCAAAGGGGAGTTGGTCGGAGTGGCCAGGAGGGTGTCATGGCAATAGATTGGTTGTGTCGGAACGCCGTTGGTCCACCCGAATGGGAGATCGAGCCCATGGGTTCTGTGGTGTTGGTACAGTGTGCTAACCTCTGCAGAGTGTGTTTAATCTATCGATAGCCACGCCTGCGGATATGGGCACCAGTTCGTAATAGGTCACACTATGAGTCAACAGTAATAATAACCTGCTTAATAAACAACCCTGGTTCGATAAGGAAAGAAGTTGGTTGATCTTTATGTGATAGTGAGAGGATCACAGTGGTATCGTGGATACCTAAGTTGGTTGATATTTATGGTGTTATGCGAGAATCAAGGGTAAAGATCAAGCTCCTTGTGGTCATGTAATGATTACTATGGTATTGTTAATACCAAGCTTGGTTTCATCCTGAGGTGATTGTGTGATGACCATGATGGTAAGTGATTCATGTGGTGGTTACGAGGTAACCCCGAACAGAGTAAGTTGGCGCATGATATTGTTAACATGTTGCATGCTAGTATCACCATATGTTCACGCCATGCTAATATGATATTGTTCTATTGCCATTTTGTTCACCATGTCCATGCCATGTGTTCTGGTAGTATCATGCTCAACATTGCTAAGTAACATGTAAATGCCATGCTGTTGTTTGTCTTGATTGCTTTGGTTGCTGTGAGCTTGCAAGTACATTCAATGTACTAACCTGGCGTGTCATGCCAGTTTGCAGGTCATGCCTTGTCTGCTTGCTTGTTTGCTGAGGATCTTGAGTTTGTGAGCTAGGATAAGCATTCCAGCCAGAGTCCCTGCGGAGTGGACTCCATCGTCGTCGTCGTTGTTCCGCTGCTAGAAGTTATTCCGCTGCTACGAGTTGTTCGACTGCTAGCATAGAGCAACCTTAGCAGGCATAGTGTCGCTGTGCCGATGTAATTCCCTGTTATATTAGAACCCTTGTACCCTTATAGACTGAAATAAAGAGCTGTTTTGTTCTATGCCAAGCAGTGCCGTATTCCAGAAGACATGATCTCTGGGTTGGAATACGGGGTGTTCCGGTCTCTCTGAGCCGGGGTGCCACACGAAGCCCATCCGGAGATCACATCACCATCACTGTCACCACGCCTTCATGCTGCCAGAACTCATCTACTACCTCGCCGTCTTGCTGGATCAAGAAGGCGGAGGATGTCACCGAGCTGAACGTGTGCAGAACGCGGAGGTGTCGTGCGTTCGGTACTAGATCAGTTGGAGCGTGAAGAAAGTTCGACTACATCAACCGCGTTGTGAAACGCTTCCGCTTACAGTCTACAAGGGTACATAGACACACTCTCCCCCTCTCGTTGCTATGCATCTCCATGAAGATCATTGCTTGTGTGTAGAATTTTTTTTGTTTTCCATGCAACGATTCCCAATAGTGGCATCATGAGCTAGGTCTATGTGTAGATGATATGTGATGACCCACAAGTATAGGGGATCAATCGTAGTCCTTTCGATAAGTAAGTGTGTCGAACCCAATGAGGAGCGGAAGGAAATGACAAATAGTTTTCAGCAAGGTATTCTCTGCAAGCACTTAAATTATAAGTAACGAGTAGTTTGATAGCAAGATAATTTGTAACGAGCAAGTAATGGTAACAGTAACAAAAGTGCAGCAAGGTAGCCCAATCCTTTTGAGCAAAGGATAGGCCAAAACGGTCTCTTATGATAAGCAAAGCATTCTTGAGGGTACACGGGAATTTCATCTAGTCACTTTCATCATGTTGGTTTGATTCGTGTTCGCTACTTTGATAATTTGATATGTGGGTGGACAGGTGCTTAGGTGTTGTTCTTACTTGAACAAACCTCCTACTTATGATTAACCCCCTCGCAAGCATCCGCAACTACGAGAAAAATATTAAGATAAAATCTAACCATAGCATTAAACTTTTGGATCCAAATCAGTCCCTTACGAAGTAGCGCATAAACTAGGGTTTAAGCTTTGGTCACTCTCGCAACCCATCATCTAATGACTACTCCACAATGCATTCCCTTAGGCTCAAATATGGTGAAGTGTCATGTAGTCGACGTTCACATGACACCACTAAGGGAATCACAACATACATACCATCAAAATATCGAACACATATCAAGTTCACATGATTACTTGCAACAAGATTTCTCCCGAGACCTCAAGAACAAAAGTAATTACTCTCAAATGATAATCATGCTCAAGATCAGAGGGGTATTAAATAGCAAAATGGATCTGAACATATAATCTTCCACCAAATAAACCATATAGTAATCAACTACAAGATGTAATCAACACTACTAGTCACCCACAAGCACCAATCTATAGTTCCGATAACAAGATTGAACACAAGAGATGAACTAGGGTTTAAGATGAGATGGTGCTGTTGAATATGTTGATGGAGATTTCCCTCCCCAAGATGGGAGAGTTGTTGGTGATGATGATGACGGAGATTTCCCCCTCTGGGTGGGAAGTTCCCCCGGCGGAATCGCTCAGCCGGAGGGCAAAAGTGCTCATGCCAAAGTTCCGCCTCGAGACAGCGGCGCTTCATCTCGAAAGCCCCCCTATTATTTCTAGGTAAAAATGACTTATATACCAGAAGAGGGGCACCAGAGGTGGGCCGAGGAGGGCACAACCCACCAGGGTGTGCCTGGGCTCCCTGGCGCACCCAGGTGGGTTGTGCCCACCTGGTGGGCCACCTATGGTAGTTATTTGCTCCAATAATTCTTGTATATTCCAGAAAAATTCCTCGTGAAGTTTCAACTCATTTGGAGATGTGCAGAATAGGTGGCCTGACGTAGCTTTTTCAGGTCGAGAATTCCAGCTGCCGGTATTCTCCCTCTTTGTGTGTACCTTGCATATTATCAGAGGAAAGGCATTAGAATTACTCCAAAAAGCATTATTATGCATAAAAACAATATAAATAATAGTAGGAAAACGTGATACAAAATGGATGTATCAACTCCCCCAAGCATAGACCTCGCTTGTCCTCAAGCGAAAACCGAAATCGAAAACATGTCCACATGCTTAGAGAGAGAGGTGTCGATAAAAACAAAATACGGACATATAAGCATCATGTATATTATTATAACATCAACAAACTTTTTCATGGAACTTTTATCACATAACGTTTATCATAAACTTCTCATGAACAAGTAACAATTCATCACAACATCGAAGTATAAAGCATAAACTTTATTGAAAACCAACAAACTATGTTCTCAGTCAATTTTACAACTACAATTCATCATCTTTTCAGGAAGGGTCACGTATCGGAGCCTTTTTGGCAAGTCCACATACTCAACCATCATATAGTCTTCTATGATTGCTAACACTCACCGCATACACGTGAGCAAAAAGTTTCAACCGGACACATAAGAAGATAGGGGCTTATAGTTTTGCCTCCCAACGTATTCACCTCAAGGGCTATGTCAACAATAATAACTTATGCCCACCCATATCCAACTAGATATATGTGCCTATATCTTTCCTCACCACATGGCGTTTGCCAAAAGAGAAAATAAAAAGGAATAGAGAGAAATACTTTGACTCTTGCATAAAAGTAAATACATGAAGGTAAAAGATAGGTCCCTCGCAGAGGGAAGCAAAGGTTGTCATGCGCTTTTGTTTGTATGCTCAATCTCTTAGTGCAAAATAACGTCACGTTATATTGCCCCTTATGATAGCAACCTTTATTATGCAGTCTGTCGCTTTTATTCTTTCCCATCACAAGTTCGTACAACACTCAATTTTCTCTTACACTAAATGATCCAACACTTTTAGAAGAAATTTTTATTGCCTTATTGCACTGATGAAAACTTACTTGAAGGATCTTACTCAATCCATAGGTAGGTATGGTGGACTCTCAAAACAAGATTTGGGTTTAAGGGTTTTTGGATGCACAAGTAGTATCTCTACTTAGTGCGGAATTTTTGGCTAGTAAAGATGGGGGGAAAGCACCACAGGTTAAAGGATCTATGACAGTATAACTTCTAGGTGAATATGAACAAACATAAATCATTACGTTGTCTTCCTTCTCCAACGTCAACAATTTTGGCATATAATATTTTGATGGGGGCTCACAATCACAAAAGATGTCCAAGATAGTGTATTTGCATGTGAATATTCTCTTCCCTTATTAAGTCTTTCGTGAATTGCATCATTGACCAATGCTATGTTTTTAAATCTCCAATAAAGTTTTCTACTTATACTCTTCCTTATATGATGTCATTACTTACCATAAGATTAGCATATGATCTTTTTCATTTATTTCCTTTCTTTTTATTGAACATGAAAGTAAAGAAAACAAAACTCAAACTAAACTATATTATATATCTCGCACTAGATTACAAGGATAGATCACTGAGCAAACACTCGAAAAGAAAGGATTGAACTAAGCTTTTATTCAACTAAAGCAAAAGATAACTATGGATCGAACTAAGATAAGTAAAGGCAAAAGATAATGGAGGTGATACGATACCGGGGAACCTCCCCCAAGCTTGGCACAAGCCAAGGGGAGTGCCCATACTCGATACTCAAGTTTCCTTTGGTGATGAAGAAGGAGGTGGTGGTGATGAAGTAGTAGCGATCTTATCCTCAGGTTTCCATGGAAAGGGCTCACCATCATAAGAGGAGGAGTGAGTCTCGTGGGTCCTGCAACTGGCAGCCAAACTCATACCTTTGAAACTTGCCTCAAATTCAAAGACTTGGTTTTGGAGATCATAGATCTGGCTTTGGAGAATGACGATTTGCTCGTCGAAGGTGAAGATGATGTCCTTCATGGACTTGCCATCCACCTTGAGATCACGGGGGTAGTCCATGATCATGAGGTGATTGGCATTGAGTCCACGTTCTGCCATCCCCTTGCACCAGAAGACCTCCTGCTCCATAGCATCAAGCCTAGACTCCATGGTTCCCGTCCCTTTGGGACCTTGCACATCATGGATGTGGAGCACCCCCTCACGCATCTCGATAGCTTGAGGGTGCTGCATCACCTCCCACAAATATGGGTTGATGACGTTCTCAAAGAACTTGTCCTTGGAGGAGCTCAAAGCAGCCATGGTGAATTAGATCTGACAGAAAACAACAAGGAAAAGAAGAACAGAAGATTTCTTCGCGATACGATGGTTAATAGGTTCGGGGGGTATATAAAGACTTTTTGTCTTTGGAAACAAGAAAACGGGAGAAAAACGGAGTCTGGAAGGTACCCGAGGTGGGCGCAACCCACCTGGGCGCGCCTGGTGCCAGGCGCGCTCTGGTGTCTTGTACCCACCAGGCGTGCCTTCTTGGTTGTTTCTTATTTTCCTAATTTTTGATATATTCCAAAAGTGACAGAAAATATTTTTGCGGATTTTTTGGAGTCCGTTTACTTACCGTATTACACACCTCCTCTTTTTATGACGATTCTGGAGTGTTCCAGAAGGTTTCTTTTATGTGTTCTTCCGGTGTCATAGTTTGGATAATATTGCTTTCAACATTAATGGGCGTACCTGAGATAAAATGTTTATTCTTTGCCCATTGACAACCTTCGGATTAGTACCTTCGGCATTATTTATTTTGATGGCTCCAGATCGATAAACGCCCTTGATAACATAAGGCCCTTCCCATTTGGAGAGGAGTTTTCCGAAGGATCTGAAACGAGGGTTGTACAAAAGAACATATTCTCCAACTTTGAACTCACGCCTTTTGATTCTTTTATCATGCCATCTTTTAACTTTTTATTTAAATAACTTGGCATTTTCATACCCTTGGGTTTTCCATTCATCTAGTGAGCTGATATCAAATAACCTCTTTTCACCAGCAAGTTTGAAATCATATTTGAGTTCTTTAATTGCGCAATATGCTTTGTGTTCTAACTCAAGAGGCAAATGACAAGCTTTTCCATAGACCATTTTATAAGGGGACATACCCATAGGATTTTTATATCACTACAAAAAAATACACTTCCGTGATGATACGTGTTTGTCACAATAGGTCACGTTTTCTATCATGCATGTACATCCATGATGATTTTATGACAGAATCAAGAGAGTCATACCTGTGCTGTCGTAGAAGTGTTCCATGACATTACCAAAATTATCATCATGGAAGTATCCACTTCCATGACGATAAATCGTGCGTCATAGAATTGCTTTCGCCAAGGGTAACTGACACGTGGCATCCACTGTAACGGATCGGCGTTAAGCTATCGGGTTCCTGTTTGGATCCGATAACCCGTTAACAGCCCGACCAATGGGGATTTTCCATGTGTAAAATTCTCATTCGCCGGAGGATCCATGTGTCGGCTCAGCGTTGGGACAAATGTCATCCACCCATAGTACAGGAGGCGCCTATGATACGTCGGCGCATGGCAAGGCCCAATAGTGGCCCATTCCGGTGAAAAAGGCCAGCTCAGTAAAAATTAGCAGGACGGCCCATATAAGGCCTACTTGTGTTAGGTCCATTTAAGCCCAAGGCCCATACGAGATGTGCCAATTCGGCCCGTCAACGACCCATTAATGATTTGACACCATTGCAGCCCATCGTCAGTTCGAGCCCGTTAACAACCCTCTATATATTTGGGCTCAATATCGGTCTGATGTGGTTTCGGCCTGTTAACGACCCATTCAAGGGATGTACCAATTTTCAGGATGTACGTCTTTCGGCCTTTTAGCGACCCATTTAAGTGTTGGGCCAATTTTCGGCCCGGTGTGTCTTTCAGCCTGTTAACAACCCATAAATGAGTTGGGCCATTTGCAGTCGGACCTGAGTTTTGGCCGTATAATGGCCCATGCTCTTCATGGTCCAATACTAGCCCGGTTTCTCTTTCGGCTTGCTAAAGGCCCACAACACAGTTGGGCCATATACAGTATGTCGTGGTTTTGTCACGGCAGATGTCCTTAGTGTTAGGACTTAGTCGCGAGGCCAACGCATCTATGTGGTAGCTTGAGAGGGGTTGAGCGGAATCTTGTCGCTCCTCTGGCCCGCCCGCCGGATTACCAATGAATCATAAACCGCCAGGTCCAAACGGGTCGCCAGTGAATCGTCAAGTCTCAGCCGGGTCTCAAGTAAACCGCCAAGTCCGGCCGGGTTATACTTCCGGCCAGTTTATGCCGCGGGGTATATCCTCGAGACAGTATGACCTGACTTTCGGCCACTTAGCGGCCCATGCTCTTCATGGTCTAGTACGAGCTCGCTGTCTCTTTCGGCCTGCTAAAGGCCCACATTACAGTTGGGCCATATGTAGCCCGACCTTAGTAGCGGCCTGTTAACGGCTCGTGTAATCAAATGGGCCCACCTGTTGCCCGCTTCGATGTCGGCCTGTTAACGACCCGGGAGGTAACATGGCCGAGCATTAACTTTCGGCCTGGTAATGGCCCATTAACTTAATGGGCCCACTAAAGTTTGAACATGTTTATAGGCCCAATTAGATAATTTGAGCCCATTACGACGAGCAATTATGCACAGGACCAAAACCGATCAATCAAAGGCCTATGAGAATTTTGGCCCCTGTGAGCCCATTAGGGAAGCCCATTAAGGGTAGTGGGCTGCTTCCTTCATATAGGGCCCACGACTGTTCGTGCTAACTAATAATTTAACTGCCTTTTGAGCTTCCTAGCGACCAGTTAGCTGGAAAGCGAGGCGCACTAAGCAAAGGTACGACATACAGGGAAAAATGTTGCACATCCAGCATATATTACAGGAAATTACATCCACTAGGCAATCAAAGATTGATGCCAGTGCAAATAAATGAACAGAACCTAACAATCTACAACGTCACAATCCGCAACCTCAGCGCGGATGACGCCCATAAGCATGTGAGCAAGTTCTTCCTTCTTTGCTACACTGTCTATGAAAACATTGATCAGTTGTTGTTGCGCAAGAATGTGCACCTCTGATTCCTCCATGATTTCCATCATTGCTTCATCCAGTAATTGGTTCACAAACATACATTTTTTTCGTTGCATTCCAGACAAAGGAAACTAAACAAATTCAGATGGTTATTTTGGCAGGCTTGTATTATTGATAGTGGAGAGTGTCTCGACCACTGCATCATAACATAAATTAGGAGGGGAACCGAACAGATTAATCAAGAGTTATTGCCATATTACCTGGCCTAGATTTATTGGAAAGAAACAATGGGGTTGCCTTGCTGTTTTCAGAGTTTGTCTTCTTATCTTCAACAGCCTGCACCAAATTAACACACTAGCATTGCTATCATTGCCCATGTCAGATAATACGAAAGCAACATTGACACAACGAACGTTTGGGCAACCAGACCACACCAGCCTACACCAAATTAACACAATATGGCACGGCTATCATCGGCAAGGTAAGGTAATATGAAAGAAACATTGACATAATGAATGAATGGGCAACTAGAGAAGCACTGCAATTTAGTAATGTGCATGATATGAGATAGCACACTCATGCAGCTCAGTATGCAAAACTACCAGGCAGTTTTCCTCACAAAAATCAACATTGTCGCCTTTAATTATACAATTTACTACAACTAAATTTAGATCAGATAAAGGTTGGATTCACGCCGATTAACAAAATACATGCTGATGTAAAATTATAGTGATATACAATAGGTACTTACATCAGTATTGGAGCACAGAGAATTCCCACAAGATACTTTCCTTGAATATGATCGCAGTGCAGAAAGTCTTCTATCCTTTAAGCTTATTTTCTAAAAGAGAGATGGGTAAGAAACATGTACAAAATATGATCAGAATGCTATAAAATTTCATGATGCGAGGATACACACATGCTTCTTAGAATGGAGTTGACATATTTTTGCTGGACTGGAGCAGACTAGTTCTTTGGCCACTGGAATCTGCTTATTATTAGTAGGAGTTGGGTTTCTCTGTGCTGGAGCAGTATCTATGAAAACTGGAGTTGGTTTACTATATCCTAGCGTTTGGATCTTTTGCAAAGACCTTGTTTGTAACCCTTCAGATTCTAACATAGCTGTCTTCCCCTTGCATGACTTATATAGAAGAGTGGTGCTTCAATTATAAAACATGCTATAGCAGAGAGATGGGATAGGTACTGAAGAATAGAAAGGCATGACATATTGACTTGTATTCCCTCCATCTGGTAATAAATGGATGGGTCTAGGCGTATTTCAGTTCTAGATACATCCATTTTTATCCATTTCTGCTACATGTAATCCGGACGGAGGGAGTATGATGTAAGAGCTAGGGATACGACAGGACAACAGAGTAAAAAACACTAGTTGAATGTAAAACTGTATGCTAGCAGAATACATACAAAAAAAACTAAGGCAACATATGTGTGTGTGATTGGGAAACTAAGATGGCATTGCAACAAACCACTAGAACATCACTTCAATGTAAAAAACATGGTATGGTAGACAGATGAAGTACATACTGATGAATAACAATGCATAAGATATTCAGAAGCATGATGTCCAAACTAAGAAGATGGCATTTCGATAGAGTAGAATGACAGTACTTGAATTTGAAAACATGTTATCATGAATGGAATAAGTACTGAAAACAGGAAGGCATGACATATTTACATGCATGATCAGCAGGCTAAGCACATGGCATTGCAACATAGTAGATGCACTCTAGGACATTATATGCATGTTGTACCCATATCACGGGCCAAGTTAGAGCAAGGACCTTGTGGGGTGAATAGGATTCATCATCTTTCTACAAGTCTTCCGAAGAACTCCCTTTACATGTTCCATCATATTGGGTATCATTGACATCAAGTTTCTTGGCCGTTACATTGCTCCGTGAGGTGCTTGTGGATATATCAGTGTGTGCAATTATATCTGACATGCATGGAAGACAACTAGTAGTTAGATTTATGTAATGAGTGCCTGTAGGAGACGACATAAATAGTAGGACTGGGGTTAACTAGCAGCAATAGGTCTCAAAAACTAAAGGGAGAACAAAGATGAAAGCTACAGAATATGTAACGTTTGTACTCGAAATTAACTAGATGGCACACATAAGTATTAAAGAACAACATAAGTAATACTAGAAGCGGTATAATACTATAGTCACCAGCCTGTGGGATAGCATTGGCTGATGGATGATAACTATGGAACAACGTTACCTAAAGAACAATTCTTTTAGCTGAACTATGGAACAAAGTTAACTCCTAAACAAGACCCGTAAGAGATCAGCATGAATATACATTGAAATGTGATAATCTATTTTCCATGCTTAGATGAATAACAAAGCCATAAATGTTGCACACAAGTAAGATAAGGGTACAACCTATCTGGCCGCCATCCATAGGAGTGAGCATCATGTGCTGACTTGTCGATGGCCCTACAGTTTTTGTGGCCGGCCATGTCAGGCACGCACATTCGATGCAGGGAACTATTGAGTAGGGACTATAACTCCCTTCTGGTGTATGCTTCCCTTGTTGGAGCAGCTGCGGTGAGAAGGAAGACGGTGTGGCTGGAGATGCAGAAAACGCATAATGTTAAGAACGACGCATATCTCTGATCTAAAGAAATACCCTAAGAGATCAACAGTAAGATACGAGAGTGGTCACACATCTGTTGACTGAAGACTAAATTGGGGTCACACGATATTATTTTATTTTGGTACTGTCCGATCTACGCCGGATGGCTTGATGGCCGTCTTGTGCCTCCTGGTTGACACTGTTCAGAATCTTCCCCGAAGAGCCAGTGACCACCGGCAGAGCAGCCTGCCTCCGGCGTCCGTGGCCGCGAGAGCTCCGACCAAAACCCCGCTCCCCGCCCCACCACAGTGCCGTGGTTGCGCCGCCCCCGACCAATCCACAAAGATTCGCCGTCATCTAGATCCGACGGCGGCAGTACCTTCAACCCACGCAACTCTAAGATAGCCATCTAAGCGCTGCTTACGTGGCGAACTTGCGCCCCCGCACCCTTACGTTAGACACCAGCCAACCGGCAGCCTAGGAGCTCCTCCGCCTGGAGGGGTGCTGCTTCCCATTGGGAATCGATTGGCCCAGAATAGGAATTCAGACAATTGACGCCTAACTAAAGTGATTTGAGATGAGGGTACGACCAATATTGCGGCCCGATGAAGTAGGCAGCTCCAGCTGCCGAGCCGATGAGGCCGGCGTGGTTGCGGTGGCTACCGGCGACAGGAAAGCAGAGATGTCATGACGGTCGTCGGCTATGGGGAAGCAGCGCCGAGGCCCTGGACGCATCCGAAGTTGGAGCCGCTCCGGCGCCGTGCACAACAGCGGGCGTGAATCGGCTCCAGTACGGTTCACGTGGCCGTCGTCGAGGCAGCTCTGGCAGCACGGAGTAAGAGGCACACGAACCAGTGCACGATGGCAAACGGACATCGTCTCCGGCATTGGGGAGGAGGGCGGCGGTGAATTTGGTGCGGTGGGGGCGCCATGGAGGAGGGGCTGAGGTTTCGTGGCTGGGGAGAAGGGAGCTTCCGGGGAGAAGGTGATTTGGCGCCACAAGGTATGAATGAGGAATTGGGAGGGGGAACCATGTCTTACAGACGCATTTGTCTGAAATGTGTGTGTGTGTGTGTGGGGGGGGGAGTTACACCTCTACCCCTGCCTTTAGGCTTCTGGGCTTGGGTCTGTGTACTGAGGGTCGGGGATAGTATAGTAACTTTGCTTCTCCCAAATAGTGGGCGCGAGTGATTTCGGGCGAGGAGGGCGTGTTTTGAAATAGTGGGCGCGAGCGATTGCGAGGAGGGCGTGTTTTGAAATAGTCAGCGCGAGCGATTGCGAGGAGGGTGTGTTTTGAAATAGTCAGCGCGAGCGATTTCGGGCGAGGAAAGGGTGTTTTGCAGCCCATGGTTTATGAATTATTCGGCACATGTCATTTCGGCTGAGGAGAAGGCGCGCTTGGATGAAGTTACGAACCTACCTTCGATGTACAATGGGCCAATTGATGCGTGTCTGACATAGGCCGGTAATTTCGCGTCTCCCATTTATTTGCTCGGGCGAATTCCACCGACCTGAGGGTGTTTAGCGGTTCGTTCAAATTTTGGGAGAACGAGCATCCACATCTACCTTACCAAGTCGATTCGAATCAAATTTTGAAATATTAGCTTGCCACTTCTTTTTTAGATGGAGAGATGATGCTTGGGACTAATGTGTTTTTACATGCTCGTTGCTAACGATTTACTATATGACAAATAGTTGACCCACTAAAAAACGGGAATCAAACCCAAAATGAAATATCTCGATTCAATGAAATAGCTCGTTCACCAGGTCAAAATAGTGAACTAAATCCAAAATTGAACACCTCAATCGAGTAGCATGTTGTACAATATTATAGTACTCCATGAACATGTTGAAAGTCAAAGTAATAAACTTTTTAATATGCATATCTCCGTTCATGTGTGGATTGCAGACAACATGTTCTCCAATTTAAATATTTGAATGCAAGTTTATATCAGTCCTTGATGCATAAAACGCGACCTCCCCCTCTCCCGGACTACTGCTCTCTCTCTCGCTGACAATCTTCAATTCTGTCGCACGCATCCAAACACAAACCTTGTTGGTCCCTCTCCCTCTATCTCTATCTCTCTCTTTGTGTGTGTGTGTGGGGGGGGGGGTCTTTCTAGTTCGCATGCACACTCCATGTATAGGTCTCTCTCGCACACTATGTATGATTCTCTAGTCCAAGCTAAATATATTGGGTGCACTTATCCTACGCACACAAATTCCCTAGCTCGTTGCCCGTAACTCTCTCACGCACCACTCTGTCATCTCGGAGCTCCTCCCTCTCTCTCTCAAACTCTCCATCTCCCTGGGTCACACATACACATGCATATTGATACGTCTCCATCGTATCTACTTTCCCAAACTCTTTTGTCCTTGTTTTGGACACTAACTTGTATGATTTGAATGGAACTAACCCAGACTGACGCTGTTTGTAGCAGAATTGCCATGGTGTTATTTTTGTGCAGAAATAAAAGTTCTCGGAATGACATGAAAATCAACGGAGAATATTTCTGGAAAATATAAAAAATATTGGCGAAAGAATCAACATAAGGGGGCCCACACCTTGGCCACAAGGGTTGGGGCCGCGCCCACCCCCCTGGGATGCGCCCTCCGACCTTGTGGGCCCCCTGGACCTCCACCGACCTCAACTCCAACTCCATATATTCACGTTCGGGGATAAAAAAAATCAGAGAGAAGGATTCATCGCGTTTTACGATACGAAGCCGCCGCATTTGACCTCGGGTGGCCAGATCTGGAGTCCGCTCGGGGCTCCGGAGAGGGGAATCCGTCGCGATCATTATCATCAACCATCCTCCATCACCAATTTCATGATGCTCACCGCCGTGCGTGAGTAATCCCATCGTAGGCTTGCTGGACCGTGATGGGTTGGAAGAGATTTACCATGCAATCAAGTTAGTTTTGTTAGGGTTTGATCCCTAGTATCCACTATGTGCTGAGATTGATGTTGCTATGACTTTGCTATGCTTAATGCTTGTCACTAGGGCCCGAGTGCCATGATTTCAGATCTGAACCCTTTTTGTTTTCATGAATATATTTGTGTTCTTGATCCTATCTTGCAAGTTATAGTCACCTACTACGTGTTATGATCCGGCAACCCCGGAGTGACAATAGTCGGGACCACTCCCGCTGATGACCGTAGTTTGAGGAGTTCATGTATTCACTAAGTGCTAATGCTTTGGTCTAGTACTCCATTTAAAGGAGGCCTTAATATCCCAGTTTCCAATAGGACCCCGCTACCACGGGAGGGTAGGACAAAAGATGTCATACAAGTTCTTTTCCATAAGCACGTATGACTATATTCGGAATACATGCCTACATTATATTGATGAATTGGAGCTAGTTCTGTGTCACCCTATGTTATAACCGTTGCATGATGAATGCCATCCAACATAATTATCCATCATTGATCCATTGCCTACGAGTTTTTCACATATTAATCTTTGCTTTGTTACTTTTCCGTTGTTACTATTACAATTGCTAGGAAACTATTACTGTTACTTTTGCCACTTTTACTACTACTTCCATACAACTTTGCTACTAAATACTTTGCTGCAGATATTAAGTCTTTCAGGTGTGGTTTAATTGACAACTCAGATGCTAATACTTGAGAATATTCTTTGGCTTCCCTTGTGTCGAATCAATAAATTTGGGTTGAATACTCTACCCTCGAAAACTGTTGCGATACCCTATACTTGTGGGTTATCACATATCTCTCTCGCACTCGGTAGACCCATCTAAAACTCTCTCTCTCCCCCTCGTTCTCTCTCCATCTCACATGCACACAAACACACACACACACACAATCTCACGCCTAGCCAAGTATGATGGTCTCTCACTCAATTGTAGGCACACGCAGTCCCCACTATATGTATATGACTAGCTAATTCTTAGTCTCCATCACAAACATGTGCATGGTCTATCTCGATTTCTCTCTGGGCATCTTTCTATCGCATACGCACCTCGTCCCTCGATCTCCCACCCATATAGTCCCCTCACGATCTGGAGGGGATCTCTCTATTACAAACATACCCTCTCTCCCTCTCCATGCATCCATCTTCTCCATGCGTCCCTATCGACCTTTTCCCTTGTTGGCCAGACCTCTATTGGACATGTGCTATAGGGGTGTCTCTCTCCGTTGCAAATAATCACGCACTAGGTATCTTCGTGTATCTCCTCACCTCGCTTTTCTATCTCGGCGATGCATGCGTGATATGTTTGCATAAGAAACGAACACACACACTCTCTCTAATTTATTGTTTGTTGTACCTTTCTCTTTCACACACATACTCTTTTGCACATTCACTCATTCTCCTTCACACGCACTCTCTTCGGTCCATAGCATATAGATTTATTGAAAGTCAAACATCACAAAGTTTGAGCATGTACGTGGATAAAAACATTTACATCCAGAATGGCAAACATATATCATTAGATTCATCACAATATGTAGTTTCTTATGATGTATCTTTGGTATTGTAGATATAAATAATATTTGCGTAAACCTGGTCAAAGTTTCCAAAGTTCGACTTCTAAAAAATGTATATACACTGCATTATCGAGCGGACGGAATATCTCTTTCCCCCTCTCAGCTATGTGACGCACCACTCAGCCGTGTCGGGGCTCCTCTATCTCTCTCAAACTTTAGATCTCCCTGGTTCACACATTAACATATCTTGCTCGCGCTACCTAGACCCATCTAACACTCTCCGCCCTTGTTCTCTCTCTATGTGACACGCACCCCCCTAAGTACCATAATCCCTCACTCCATCATAGGCACACACACTCCATCCCGAGGTAGCCGCCGGTTTTCGTTAGAAAACCGTTCGTTTTTTAGAACCCTCGGTTATTTTTTTAGATCGGTTTTATTTTTTCCCCGGTTTACTTATTTAGCGAACGCTCATTCGTACGTTCGTTTTAACGAATGGTTTTCACCCGTTAATCGCAGACAGCGAACGTTCGTTCATTAGCCTCTTCATCAGTTTTTCTTTTTCCAGGGTTTTTCCGCGATTATTTTCGATCGCGATTTCTGCCCTAATCTTCGTTCTAGTATAACTTTTCGCTCGTTTATCGGAATCAGGCGATTCAAGCGCCTAGTTCTTCGTCTCAAAGCCCTCTTTCTGTTTAACCAACTTGAACAAGATTTTGCTACTGTAAAATTTGTCTTAAGTTCAGATTAGTAAACGGATCTTGTTTCTTTCGCAGTTTGAGTTCCGTTGCTTCGTTTGGTTTGATTCTTTTTGCAAACCGGAGTTCTTAAGATAAACTTTCTGGTTAGATCTCTTATTTGAATTTTACCCGTGCTTCTAGTTGTGTGCTTATTGTATGCTTGTTTGTTTGCGATAGAGTACCCGGAGTGTGAAGCGTGCTACTACGAGTCTCTAGGTTTCACGGATCATCAGGAAGGCAAGTAACACTTTGATCATACCTCTTTACTACCTAGTTTTATTGCATTAGATCAATCCTCAAACAATTGCATGGTTAGGATCTGATTTAACATGTGGGTTTTGGGAAGTAGATGAGCTAGTACCTATTCACCTGTTTATTTTCAAACCTTTGGGAGTTACTTCTACATTGCTTATATTACTATGCTATGCTCGTAGAGGTGGATTGGGTTTGAGTGTATCCATGACAGATGTGAATTTGTTAATTAATGGTTCAACTTAAGGTGGCAACTTAAATACACATCTGGGTGGATTGCTTGTGGGCACTTGGAGAATCCAGTGTTGTCCTAGGATATCCCGGAGGACCCGTGTGATCATCCTACGGCCCGCCACCCAGGCTCAAAGGGATCATAAGATTATTCATGCTAGAAACTTCCGTGTGCAGCCACAAGCCAGTATGGGCTCTGGCATAGTTGAGTAAGTTGCGTGAAGCTCTTAAAGAGGTAGACTAGCAGATGTAGTGGGTTGTAGGTGGTACTGTCTATCCAGAGTAGAGAGTTAATGCTTCAGAAAGACTGTGTCTCGAATCTCCGACCATGGATGTATTCGAGTCTTGTGGGGAAAAGTGCGCAAACCTCTGCAGAGTGTATAAACTAATCATGGTTAGCCGTGTCCCCGGTTATGGACATCTTGAGTATCTAGTTCTTGGATTATCATGTTGATCTCATCACCCTTATTATAATTTGATTGGGTTTAATGATGATGCTTAATTGGGATTGAGTTGGAGGAACCTTCTCAATGTTTAACAACCACCATGATAGTTAAATAAAATATATTCCTTTGTTGTAGGAAAAAATTGGATTTTCGCAAAACATATTAACCATACAGCCTCCACCAGCCATATATGCATGTAGTGATAGCATTTATTCTGTTCATTACTCTATGTGTTACATTGCCAGCATATTCCATGTGCTGACCCGTTTCGGGCTGCAACGTTCATGTTGCAGACTTTTCAGACGACGAGTAAGGAGCCTTAGGTCGTTGTCTTTCACTCAGTGATGCCGTTGGAGTTGATGGACTCACTTTATCTTCCAAGCCTTCCGCTGTTATCGTTTTTAGATGGCCTTAAGCCATATTTATTGTAATAAGTTCTCTTTTGAGACATTCGATGTAATAAGTTTGTGATTGCTACTCTGTTATAAATCCTCAAGTACTGTGCGTGTCAGCATTACCGATCGAGAGATGACACTGATGCACAGAGATCAGACTGTTTGAGGTCTGGTCGCTACAAGATGGTATCAGAGCCCACGCTGACTGTAGGACACGACCACTAAGCTAAAATCCTAGATCACTACTCTCTTCTCATTTCTGACTCCTCTCCATTTTCTACTCTTTAGGATGGCGGACTCGAGGAACAAGTTTGCACAACCGGATGAAGATACACCTTTTGGACGACACTTGAAGGAAGTTCCTAGGTACCTGAACATCGAAATACCAAGCTTCACCGGGACTTACAACGCCACTTTACCAGAAGAGGAGCGCTGGATGATTCAAGTTCAAGTTCCAGGAAGGACGTTCACGCCAGTTACTGAGCCCATAGAGTTTTCCTTTGATGCACCCACCTGGAGTCTAGGAAAGAGCATGGCAGCCCACATCACCATGGGACGCATTGGAGAAGTGTACCACAAGGATCTCAAGGATACTATTTACCAGATTTGTGGGCGCCGAGATGAGCAATGGGAGACGGTCAGCACTAGGAAGGATAGATCCATTGCAGCTTTCATTCAGGAGTTAAACCAGCACATTAGTCGCCAGGAGAACCAGATGTGCGCAGGCATGATAGCTCCGAAGAAGGCAATGACCAAGATCACGGAGCTGGAGGAAGAACTCAAGTCTACACGTGATGGATACGAGGAGGAAATGACAATACTCGTGGAGAAGAATGACGATCTGACAAGGAAGCTAGGAGTATTCATGGGAGACCCCGCGCCAGGAGGAGAAGACGACGACTCCACTTGCCCGGAGAACTACATCATCATCGACAACACCGACTCAGACCCCGATGATAGCGATGATGACTTTGTTGATGAAGGTGGAGCAGATATTATGGAGTCTTCCACCGATCAATTTTTCTAGTCGACCACCATATAAGTAGTAGAAATTCCCCCATGTATATAGTATAGTCCAAGCACTTTTGTAACGATAGTTAGACCGATTGTATGCCCTTGTTTGAATTGATTGAAGTGATATGATTGTGTTTGTCTCATGTGCATATGGGTAGTGTTTCCCCCCTAGACCTCATTCTACTCTATTTTCTCATCTTTTCTAAACCTAGCAGATGCCTCCGAGATGCGACAATGGATTTGCTTTCCCGCTGGAGCTCACTCAGTTGATCCAGCAGCAGAATGCATTAATGCAGATACTAGTCCAAAATCAGAATCAGGGGAACAACAACAACAACAACCCACCACCACCACCTGTTGATCACCTAGCCCGTTTTCTAAGGCTGAATCCGCCAGTGTTCTCCAGTAGCACCGAGCCAATAGTTGCAGATGATTGGGTCCACAAGATTGGAAGGGAGTTGACCACTGCAGGATGCACATATGCGGAGAGAGTGCATTTTTCCGCACATCAGCTTGATGGAACCGCAGCATCATGGTGGGAGAATTTCACAGCCACTTACCCCATGGACACTGTTACATGGGACCAATTTCAGCAAGCTTTTCACACTGCCCATGTTTCAGCAGGAGCTATGGCCATGAAGAAGCACGAGTTTCACAACTTTCGCCAAGGAGGACGCACCGTTGGCCAGTATGTGGATGACTTAGTAAGCTAGCACGTTATGCCCCACATGACGTTGCTACAGATGCAGCTAAGCAGGAGAAGTTTCTGGAAGGACTGAATGATGAGCTGAGCATGCAGTTGATGGTGGCAACCTTCAATAACTACCAGGAGTTGGTAGATAGAGCTCTCATGATTGAAGGAAAGCAGCAGCAGATTGACAACCGCAGGAGGAAGTATGGACAAGGGAAGTACAATTCTGGAGCCCAGCAGAGACCCCGTTTTACCCCGAACTCAGGAGGACCCCTTCAGCATAACCATGGAGGTCACAATCACAATGGAGGGATGTCGCACAACCATAGTGGCCCCAAGAACGGGAATGGTAATGGAGGAAGAAACGGCCAGAACCGTACCAACCCAGCAACGCCCGCCAAGAAGGATCTAAGTCACATTACTTGTTTCAAGTGCGGGAAGAATGGACATTATGCCACGGAGTGTTCTGAAGCAAAGAATGGGAATGGCAATGGAAGCTCTGGGAAGAAGCCCAACCCTTTCAACAGGGGACAAGTGAACCACGTTAGCACGGAGGAGGTTGAAGCGCAACCCGATGCAGTAATAGGTAAGTTTTTGGTTAAGTCATTTACTGCAATCGTTCCTTTTGATACTGGTGCATCGCATTCATACATATCAAGGGGATTTGTGGATAAGTTTAAACTGCCAACCCAAGCCCTTAGGTCACCCATGTTAGTAACCCCGCCAGGAGCAGAGTATATGGCTAGCCTATGGTGTGATCGGTTACTATTAAGGATTGGTAACTACCTGTTTCCCTCGGACCTAATAGTATTGGAGTCACAAGGACTGGATGTGATATTAGGCATGGATTGGTTATCGAAGTATGGAGGGAACATTAACTGCGCCAGTAAGTCGATTTTGCTTACCACCCCAGAAGGAAGAAGAATCAAGTATGTATCCTGGCATGTGCCGAATAGGACTCAAGTGAATTCCTTATCAGGAGTTGTACATGAGGAAGTACCAGTGGTGAAGGATTTTCCGGATGTATTTCCAGAAGAGTTGCCAGGCATGCCACCGGATAGAGACATTGAGTTTTTGGTCGAGCTTTTGCCAGGCACAGGGCCAATATCTAAGAGACCGTACAGGATGCCCGCTAAGGATTTAGAGGAAATTAAGAAGCAGATTAAGGAGTTACTGGATAAAGGCTATATTCGCCCAAGCTCGTCACTTTGGGGATCACCAGTGCTTCTAGTGGAGAAGAAGGATGGATCGTTGAGGATGGTTGTTGATTATCGAGGATTGAATGAGGTGACGATCAAGAACAAGTACCCACTGCCGATGATCAATGATTTGTTTGACCAGCTGCAAGGAGCTAAGGTGTTTTCCTAGATCGATCTGCGATCAGGGTACCACCAGCTGAAGATTCGAGAGCAGGATATACCTAAGACATCTTTTACCACAAGGTACGGGCTATATGAGTATACCGTTATGTCATTTGGTCTGACTAACGCACCTGCCTATTTTATGAAGATGATGAACAAGGTGTTTATGGAGTTTTTGGATAAGTTCGTCGTGGTGTTCATTGATGATATTTTGGTCTACTCGAAAAATGAAGAGGAGCATAAGGAGCATTTGCGTTTGGTACTTGGGAAGCTCAGAGAACATCAGTTATATGCCAAGTTCAGCAAGTGTGAGTTTTGGTTGAAGGAAGTTGGATTCCTCGAACATGTTATATCCGGAGAAGGAATAGCAGTAGACCCTACCAAGGTAGTCACTGTGACAAATTGGGAAGCACCCACGTTAGTTGGAGAGATCCGGAGTTTTCTTGGACTCGCAGGATACTACCGGAGGTTCATTGAGAATTTCTCAAAGATTGCAAAGCCCATGACGGAGTTGTTGAAGAAGGACACCAAGTTCAAATGGAATGAGGAATGTGAGGCCAGTTTCCAGGAGTTGAAGAAACGCTTAGTTACAGCCCCAGTGTTGATTCTTCCAGACCAACGCAAGGATTACCAGGTGTATTGCGATGCTTCTCGTCGAGGACTTGGAGCAGTGCTTATGCAGGAGGGAAGAGTTGTTTCATATGCCTCAAGACAGCTTAAAACCCATGAGTTGAATTATGCTACCCATGATTTGGAGTTAGCAGCCGTAGTGCATGCGTTGAAGACATGGAGAAATTTTCTCATCGGAAACCATTGTGAGGTGTACACGGATCACAAGAGTTTGAAGTATATCTTCACGCAGAAGGAGTTGAATCTCAGGTAGAGGAGATGGTTGGAGCTTATTAAGGATTATGATATGAAGTTGCATTATCATCCCGGAAGGCTAACGTAGTAGCCGATGCGTTGAGCCACAAGAGTCATGTCAACACACTCATGATCCGAGAGTTACCCAAGGAGTTAGCAGAGGATCTTCGTGAACTATGTTTGGAAATAGTTCCGAGAGGTTATGTAGCAGCACTGGAGACTCAGTCTACTTTGATGGATAAGATCAGGAAAGCTCAGAAGACGGACAAGGAGATTGCCGAGATAAAAGAGAGGATGAGCAAAGGAAAAGCTAAGGGATTTCGTGAGGATGAGCACGATACCCTATGGTTTGAGGACCGCGTATATGTGCCAAATGATCCAGAGATCAGGAAGTTGATTCTGCAAGAGGCCCATGATTCGCCGTATTCGGTTCACCCAAGAAATACCAAGATGTATCTGGGTTTTAAGGATAGTTTCTGGTGGACCGGAATGAAGAAGGATATTGCGGAGTATGTAGCAGTTTGTGATGTATGTCAGAGAGTGAAGGCTGAACATCAGAAGCCAGCTGGATTGTTACAGCCATTGCCGATACCCGAATGGAAGTGGGATAAGCTAGGCATGGATTTTATCACGGGGTTGCCCAGGACTCGTTCAGGCTATGACTCGATATGGTTTGTAGTCGATCATTTGACGAAGGTAGCTCATTTCATCCCAGTTAAGACCACTTACACCAGTGCCAAGTTGGCAAAGATATATATGACCAGGATCGTATGTCTATATGGAGTTCCGAGGACCATTGTATCAGATAGAGGATCCCATTTTACCTCAAAGTTTTGGAATCAGTTGCATGAGACTTTGGGAACCAGGCTAGAGTTCAGTACAGCCTTTCACCCACAGATGGATGGACAGACTGAGAGAGTCAATCAGATTCTGGAGGACATGTTGAGAGCTTGTGCGCTAGACTATGGATCTAGTTGGGACGACAATTTGCCTTATGCAGAGTTCTCTTACAACAACAGCTATCAAGCCAGTTTGAACATGACCCCTTCCGAAGCATTGTACGGAAGGAGGTGCAGGACACCATTGTTGTGGGATTAAGTTGGAGACCGTCAGTTGTTTGGACCAGATTTGATTAAAGAGTCTGAAGAGAAGGTTAAGCTGATACGCGATAGACTCAAGGTAGCCCAGTCCAGGCAGAAGAGCTATGCGGATTCTAAACGCAAGGAGACAGTTTACGAAGTCCGAGACAGAGTGTATCTTCATGTATCACCACTTTGAGGAGTGAAGCGTTTTGGATTTAAGAGAAAGTTAGCACCACGTTTTGTGGGACCATACAAGGTTTTGGAACGTATGGGAGAAGTTGCTTACAAGTTGGAATTGCCCGAAGGATTGTCCGGAGTTCACGATGTGTTCCACGTTTCTCAGTTGAAGAAGTGCCACACAGAGATGGCTGATATTCCCCTGAGAGATACAGTGCCACTAGAAGCGATTCAGTTGGATACCGACTTGACCTACGAGGAGAAACCAGTCAAGATTCTTGAGTTTGCCAGCAGAGTCACATGCAGTAAGGTTAACAAGTTCTGCAAAGTTCAGTGGAGCCACCATACCGAGGAGGAAGCCACCTGGGAACGAGAGGAAGACCTACGGAAGGATCACCCTCACTTATTTTCTAGCCAACCCGAATCTCGAGGGCGAGATTCATCTTAAGGGGGGGTAGGTTTGTAACATCCCAAATTTTCAATTTGGAATGTTATACATCATCATTGCATATCATATTTTATTGCATTTTGGCTTGATCCTAGAAATTCTACGCAACTCAAGGACCCACGGAGAGAGTTGGGGATTTCGTTATTTTCATATTTGAGTTATCTCAAATTTGGAAAAGAGGATCATTTGATTTTAATTATACTCTCTTTGAATATTTCTTTTATGAAAATAAAAGAGAGGGAATAAATGACTTCCCCAAAATAAAGAAATATTGGAGATTTAATATTAAAATCAAATAAGATTTTATTCGGAGTTTTTATCGCTATTTTATTTGAATTAGGGAAAATATGCGTTTTTCAAAATTGCATTAGAGGCCCAAATAAATGTTCACCTTGTCCGCTATATTTTTAGAGGACAGGGAAAATTTATTTTAGGATTTTTGAAGTCCGTTTAATATTTCTTTTCTTCGTTTTTCTGCGCGGAATTATTATTAAAAAAAAGTCAACCGACTTACCGGGCCGTGTCCGACCTGGACATTGCGCCCGGGCGACCTTTATAAGCCGAAGGCTCGAGCCGCCGCCCGCGCCAAACCCTAACTCTAGCGCCGCCG